>NW_023458555.1:79799904-79802932 GCF_013731165.1 Rhagoletis pomonella | reverse complement strand
CCGCCCTTCATGCCACAGTCGCCTTAAACGTTCTTTCCGTTTTGCTGCAGTCATTGTCCTGTTCTCATCGTCGTCTGCACTTTATGGGCATTCCATATGTGCAAGCAGTTCCCTTTTTTTTGCTACGACAAGATGTGGGAAACATTCGCTTGTGTGTGTCAAATTGTTTTGAAGTGTTTGGACAGATTTTATTGCAAGCAATCAAGCAGCCAAACAAATTTCAAAAAAAATTATAAAATCAAGCATTTGACAAAAAATGCACACATTCGCATATTTGCAGGACTCGCGCGTTTGTATGTGCTTATTCAACTACCTACAACAGTGAGTGACAGTCCAAATCGTACAGGAAATTTTTCCCATTTTTGAAAATATTTTGTTTGATTTAAAATTTATTAATTTTTAATACAAATATAGTTCCCACTAAACCCAAATCCAAAACTTCTAAATTTCTAACTTTGTTCTAATTAAAAACATATCTTAAAACTTTTATAAAAATTTCACACTTTTTATTCAGATTTTTTTTTTGGTATGTTGTTTTGTAGCCCATTCAATTTAAGTATAATAAAGTGCAAGGTTGAAGTGCGGATTTTTTGTGTTATTTTCTTCTATATAAAAATCGATTTTCATCATCAAATTGTTTGAGCTATAAAACTGCATACCCAAAAAAATTCGAAAAAATCCGAAAAAGTGCGAATTTTTGAAGAAAATTTTACGATTTTTTTTTTTAATTGTTACAAAGTTAAAAATTTTAAGTTCCATGAATTTTGTTGTAGTATGGATTATACATTTATTAAATATTAATAAAATTTTTTTAGGATTTTTTTTTGTTGCTACAAAGTTAAAAACTTTGAGTTCCATGGATTTGGTTGTAGTATGGACTGTACATTTATTAAATATTAATTAAATAAATTTATATAAAAAATAATGTGGAAAAAATTTACTGTACGCTTTTGACACTCACTGTATATATACATAAGTACATAAATATACGAAATCTATATTGGCATTTGATATCTACTCAAACGCCCTCCAATTTAATTTTACCCCAACAATATTGGGCATAATATTGCATATCGAATTTATTTCTGATATATGTATGTATTTGTATAATTTTCCGTAGTGGCGGTACGAGAATGAGGCGTTACCCCTGCAATTTCGCACATGTCATGTCAAAATCTTGACGGGTTTCCCTGAACAATTAATGCATATAAACAAATATGATATGTAAGAACTTCCGCTTTGCCTACCTACCACTTTGATAGGTTACTGAAAATTGCGACAGTATTTCTTTCATTTCCATTTCAATCTTTGGTTATTGGAACCTTTGAGTATGCTAAGCTATTGTTGTTCCATCTTGTTGGGGTAATATTTCAGTCATCAAAAATTTTCAAATTGTTAAATAATACAATGCATTGATATGTCAAAATTTTGTATGTATTTGATTACTTCGGCAATAAAAGAAATCATGATTTAATTGATGGCTCCTTAAGGAAAGGTCTTTCATATGTACGAGTATGCGGTATTATGTATAAAAATTATAACTTCATTCTAGATTCGCCTAGATATAAATAAGCATGTCAGTAATAGTTCGCACAGGAGTGCCAAATGAGGATTAATATATACCCTACAAGAATTGTGTGATGGAAACTAAAACATTCTCATTTATCTTACTAACACATATGCAAATTTTGCGTTGGGTAAAAAGAGACCATAAAATAAGGCCATAAGTTGGAGGAAGACGGAAGAATTTGTACACAAATGTTTACATCCGATTTTTCAAACTGCCCTTTAGAATTTGATAGAAACTTGTAGGTAGCCAGTAACAGAAATCTCTATCAGTCTTGCCACTCAAATGATTTGTCAAATGATAGTCACTGTTCTTGCAGGGTAGTTATGTTGTAGGCAGCGTTTCCAGGTTGACGTTTTTAACGTCATTTGAACGTTTTTTGTATCCCGATGACGTTTGGACGTGTTTTGTGAAAAAATGACGTTTTTTAACTTCCCAGTAATTTTTCTCTGTTACTAGATCTTGTAAGTATAACTGATTTTGAATCTTATATCCTTATCCTTATCCTTACTAATATTATAAATCCGAAAGTGAGTTTGTTTGTTTCCTACGCTTTCACGCTTTAACTACTCAACCGATCATCATGAAATTTTGTACACTGCTGTCATTTAGCCCAACTTAAAATATAGGATAGATTTAATCTTGACTAGACAAGGGGGCGTGGCACCTCCCATACAAACGGAATTTTTCACACTGCATTACTCAGGAAATATTTTTGATAGATTACTGGAACTTTGTATGGAGATATATAAAATCATTATTTACTCATGGATGAGGGCTGCCACCCTTTAAAAAAATCAAATTCACCATCAATTAAGGGAGTTATTTATTTCAAAATTATATTAAAAAATGGGTGTCAAGAAACTTAAAAAAGCTGTAGTTCGAATAAATTTTGAAAAGGGTTGCCACCTGTTTGAAAATTCAAATTTAAATTAATTATACGCAAGCTATCTGAATAATTAAAATATGGTTGCCTACCGAAATATTGTTAAGAAAGCTTTAGTTTGAAAGTTTTGAATAATATTTAAGTCTTTCACAGGGGTTGCCACCTTATTAAAAATTAAATTCAATTATTTTAAATTAAGTATTACAGTAAAAGGCGCGCAATGATCCTGGCGGTTGATATATCGGTGGTTATTTGAGATTTACCCCTGCACAACTCAACCCTGGTGTCTCCGAATGAAGCTTCAACGCATAATAATACTGGCAAATTACATCCATTGGGCCAATCATAACACAAAAGAGTTCGATATACTCAGTGGTGCAGCAGATCGATTTAATCTGATATTCACGGCACTTTTTCGAACTTGGCGATTATTCGTCATGACTCCAGCGTCACCTGGCAACCCTTTTTGGCAGTAGTATTGCCAAGTACCATTACCAATACATATTTTGAATATTAGCCAAAGTGGACCATAAATAAGATTTTTAATAATAACTTAACTCCAGCGCCAACTGGCA
>NW_023458555.1:79790354-79799804 GCF_013731165.1 Rhagoletis pomonella | reverse complement strand
CACACAAAAAACTTTGTTAAAATCGTTCCGGGCATTTAGGAGGATTTTACTTACAAACACGCATACAAAAGAATTATATGTATGTGTTTGTACTGTGCCACGCCCTCTTTCCAAATGGCCCATTTTTCTCCATGAGTATAAGATTGATTTCAAATATCGCCGGACCAAGTTCCACTAATTTACCAAGAACACAGCCAGAGATGTGCAATATGAAAAAATTTGTTTGTATGGGAGGTGCCACGCTCCCTTTATACATCGAAATTTTGTTTAGCCTACAACCATCCTTGGGGCATCTGGGGCAAGTGTCTGAAATTTCAAAACAATCGGTTCTGCCGTTTTCGAGCTTTGCGTACACATAAAAAACGGCTTTCAAAATATATATTAGTAAAGAAGATTGGTATGAATCTAAATGGTTTTGAATATGTATTACAATATGTATCACATAGGTTGCCATCTTTTTGAAAAGTTAAATTCAAACTATTCAATATTTTAAATGATTTATTATAATATGGGTATCAATAGAAATGGGTTTTCAAGGGCTTCATTTCAATACTACATGTAAGAGGGTTCAATCTGTTTAAAATCTCAAATTCAGTTCAGGGGATGCGTTAATTGAAAAAGTATGACAAAGAAAGTTTAAACAAATTTTAAACCTCCTGTTTTTTAATTGAGTTTTCTTGATATAAATTTTACTCAATGACGCACGTAGAAATTTCATACACTCAGCGAAGCGGGTGAGGGTGATCTAGTCCTTTCTACTTTCTTTGAGATGTATTGAGTTTTTTATTACAAAAAACCAATTTCTAACTATTATAAGAATTTTGTCTGAGGGAAAATAATTATTTCGTGTACGATGGAACTTACTAAAAGCAAGTTTATGGTATGCCGATGGGCAATCCTGTATCGCCAACTATATCGGACATTGCTTTAGATAAAATTATTGACAACAGCATTATTGGGCTAGAATATTTAATGGACAACATACAAAAATACAATTCACTCTGGAAAAAGAAAAAGACAAAAAAGTTAGCTATCCCAGAATATAAATACATATGTACATACAAATAAAACTAAACTAAAAACTAATTGGTATACCAAAGTTTTGGCATCCTCAAGGATGATTAACTACCACTCATACCAGCCATGAACTCAAAAGAGAAACACGGCTATCAATTTTATAAACAAAGTTTACACCGTGTGTGACCAGGAATTCATGGAGCAGAACGAGGGAAAAATAAAAAGCATATTATTCAAAAACGGCTATCCCAACAAAATAATAGAGAGCTTATTAACAGCAGCAACAAATAAAATCAAATGTAAAAATCATAATACAAAAATAAAAAAAAGGTTGATAATCAGAGTGTCCAGATTTGGTGATTTCGCGCCAATTTGGCGATCTTTTTTTGGATACTTACGCGTAAAAATTTAGGAAATCGCCATTAGCAATTTTTGGCGATTTTTTCCGCTCAAATAAATTTTTTCTAATTATAAAAATATACAAAGCTAATGAACTGCGTGATAAACGTGACTTAAGAAGCATATTAAAAGACTGTGAAAAATTTTTTATCACCCTAATCGAAGAACTATTTAAACGATTACCTAGTCAATTAAATACTTTTAAAAAAGCTTTGATTTTGTCACCAGAAAAGTGTGTGAATCACAGGAGGGCGAGTTTCAGGGACCTGCCAATTCACTATTTGACTTTGAAGGAAAGAAAAGCAGCGGAAACTGAATATTTAAATCTTTTAACTTTCTCATGGAATAACTTTTTTCGGGACCATTCTATCCGACTCTGAAGAATTTTGGATAATTGCTTACGGAGTGAAAACCGCAACAGGCAATAAATGTTTGGAAATATAAGTAAATTCATATTATTATCCTTGCCGCACTCACATGCTTTGTTGAGCGCGTTTTTTCGCAATGAATTCAACAAAAACTAAGATTCGAAATAGGATGAGATTGGAAACCCTTAATTCAATAGTTCGAATAAAGTGTTATATGAAGGCTAATAGTTTCTGCTGCAAAACGTTTCCAGTATCAAATAGTATGTTATCAACGTGGAATAGCTCAATATATGACAGCAACAGAAATGTAAATAATTCAGACACTACAGGTGATTTCGAAGAAATTGTATATTTATAATTGTATTAAAGGTTTTTATTTAATTTTTAGCGCCGAGTTCTTAAAAGCGGATTGTGCGATTAATCAATTATTATGAGTTATAATAAATTTGATAATTGCGCAGTCCTATTGCAAAATGTGTTTAAACAAATATTTTTAAGAAGTATGCGTATTTTTAAAGAAAATTGTTTGTACATCACTATTATATAAGTGATTCTTTTATATATTATTACCCTCTGAAGGTATTATATTCGTTTTTGGTTTTAAAAACTATAATATAACAAGATCTCATTTTTAAAATAAAGGATAAATCGGTTTCATGAATTTTATTTTAAAAAAAAAATGGCGATTTTTGGCGATTTTTCTTCTGAAACTGCGCTTTTTTTAAACAATCTGGACACCATTTTGGTAATCGCAAAATATACAGAGGCGTCACATATGTAGCTAAACTGACGGACAACAAAACACTATTCAAAATTATTAAAAACAACAACGTAAGCTATGCACATAAGCCACATCACACTATCCAAACTATTTATACCAAAACGAAAGACAAAATTGGGAAGGAACAACTGCACAATGTAATCTATAAAATAAAAGGTCATTGCATAGAAGGAGAAAGCTGTAACAAAGTTTATATCGGCACAACGGATTGATCGCTAGAAACGAGAATCAACGAACACAAGCTAGACGCTAAAGACATCAAGAAGGGGGAGCATTCGCCAACGGGGCACATTCGCCACCCATCGTTTTCTTCAAACTCATTAGTGCTATCGATCTTTGAAAATCAATAATTTGTGCTTCAGTCGACCACATCTCTCGTTATTTACTTTGACAGTTCATCTTTGCAAGTGGTCGTAGACAGTTGCTTTTATTCACTTTTTTGCGTTGCTGTGAAAAGTTTTGTGGGTAAATATATTTCTTAATAACTTTGTTAGGTGCCGCGTTCTAAAATGGTTTTTCATAAGTGGAATTCCGCCAATGTTTCTTCAAATAAAATCGATAGCTTTTTCTGCTGAATTGCTTACGGCTCTTAAAAATAAGTGACTGCACGTGCGACAGATCCACCAGACTCCTAGTGGGGTTGTTTCGCCGGCAAATCTGCCCCATGGGGTAGATTTCCCTCTGGCGTATGTACCCCTTAAACAGAATGGAATGTATTATTTACAAACAGGCAATCCCATAATTTTACACATAGGCAGAAACATGGTTCGCAATTACAAAAGGAAAACGAATCGAAGTGATTTGGACGAGAAACAAATTAAACTTGCTATGTTCTTTCTAAGCGATTTAGCATAAGTAAGTCGAAACAGCAGGTATTGACTGGATGCAAGGCTTCATGAAGCGAAATAAAAGCTTAAGTTTAAGAAAGCCAGAAATTACTAGCCTTGCGCGTTTAACGGGTTTTAACAAAACGGCAGTATTGTCATTTTTTGACAATGTCAACATTTTATATAACAAATTTTCATTTATTCCTGCTGACATTTATAACCTGGATGAAACTGGCATAACTACTGTACTCGCTCCACCAAAGGTATATTTACAGCCTTTTTTGATCACATGTTTATACTCATACCCATTCGTTTATTTTTTATATCGTGGTCAGTTGATTTTAACGTAGGGAAAACGCACTGTGTCTCAGGTGGCTTCCGCATAAAGAGTTTCACTTGTTACAATGGTGGGCATTATAAACTCCGCTGGAAATGCTCTTCCACCGGTTTATGTTTTTCCTCGCGTGAATTATAAAGACCACTTTGTAAATGGGGGTCCTAGCGGCTGCCAAGGCATTGCAGGCAAAAGTGGATGGATGTCTACTGAAGGATTCTACGATGTTTTGGAACATATCAAAAACAACACCAGGTGCTCCAAAGAGAAGCCGATTCTGCTTTTTTTAGACAACCACGTCTCACATTGTAGCCTGGCGGCAATTCTGTTTTGCAGAGATAATGGCATCCATATGGTTACCTTTCCACCTCATTCTTCGCACAAGTTGCAGCCTTTGGACGTATCAGTATTTGGACCATTTAAAAGATACTTGACCATTTCATTCAATGATTTTCTCTTGTCCAATCCTGGGCGGACAATAACAATTTACGACATATCACATCTTTCAAAAGTTCCTTTTCAAAAAAGCATTTGTTTCCGAAAACATTTACAAAGGCTTCGCAACAACAGGGTTACACCCATTTAACAGACAAGTTTTTCAAGAGTCAGACTTCATAACTATAGTTGTCGAACATCAAACAGCTGACACCGACGATGCACGCAAATGATCGTAGAGCAAAGAAACATTTCAGCTGAACCTAATACTTCTTACGAGCCTTCAGTTACGCCGCCACTTCACAGAACTCCAGAACAAGTTCGAGTTTCCTAGAATATGCAAAGCTTCTCAGGCATCAAATCCAAGAAGAGGGGCATCTAAAATTCTGACATCTATACCAGTCAAGGAAGAGAAGGCAAAGACTGTATCCAAAAAAGTACAACTAAGAAAATTTGCCAAGAGGAAGCCAGTTTCCAAAAAGTATAGCAGCTCGGATGAAACATCAGACGAATCTTTAATAATAAGTTTTGCAGACACGGATAAATCCATTGGATCTTTCGTACGTACTGATAAATTGGGTTTAAATGATTATGTTCTGGTGCGATTTGAGGGTGCAGTCGAGCAATTCTTTGTTGGCCGCATAATACGTGAACTCGAGAACTCATTCGAAGTCGAATTTTTGCGAAAAAAAGCCAAATCATGGGTTTTTATAGAGCCGAACGTAAAAGACACATCGGATGTACCGAAAACAGATATTATTTTAAGGCTCCCAGAATCATTTAATCCGCCTGGAACTACACAAGCAGCTGCAACATACATACTTGACCCAGATTAAAAAAAATTTAATGTGAAGTAGAACTGATGTGTGCATCATAACATAAACCACAGTATACAGTAAACCAGCTATTGACAATATGCTTATTTGAAAATTAATACATGAGATATTGTGCATGTATAGGATTATTTTGTCATTAACCCATAGGCAATGACTGGTGCATAAGTACCTCCCAATGTTTGTTGATATATTTGAAATGTAAATTTTAACAGCGAAATTCATTAAAAAAAAAAACAATAAAACAAAAATATTGTTGATTACTACATGGGAGGTGGTCGTGGTTATAGACAGATTTCACCAAAATTTAATACTAACCTAGGTTATACCAAAGGCAGCTTCGGCACCTACTTTCGTTAAAATATCTAAATTTTGTTCGAGTTAGCGTGTTTACAAACAGACAGGACTGAACCAATTCATTTCGTCATTCTGAATATTTTGATAAATATGTATGTAAGAATATGTGTATATACATTTTATACCGTTGAAAAAACGGCCTTGCTTATCTGCATAAACCTTTCCTGCATTAGTTCGAGCGTCGATATATAACTTTGGGTACATATTTCATAAAAACTTTGGAGGTCTCCACTATAAGAGTGGTATATTTGAAAATTAGAGAGTTCTACCTTTAAGCTAAGTAATAATTGTTTTACCCCCTAATTTATGGGTCCATTTTTCAAAATCAGCCCACCATTATTCACTCAAAGTTGTGTTTGAAACCAGATATGACTTATGTAGGAACTGCATCCGGTTATAATCGCTTACGCTGCAAGCCTGATTTGCTCGGAATTTTGTTTTTCTCGTTGTTTTATTTTATGTGACTTGAAAATATTTTCCACTATAAGAAAATATTGAAATTGGATTTTATTTGGGTTAAAGAAAACGACAACTGTGAAAAAATATCAACCAATACATTCAAATAAATTGTCAAATAAGCATATTTACATTTTTTGTTTTGCCTATCTGGATTACTGTATACTGTGACATAAACCTTCCAATTTTTGTTAAAGATGAACTTTTGTAATTTTGTTTTGTTCCTTATAAGAAAAAGTGTTGACTTAATAAATTTGAATTAAACACAATATTAAAGTTTCTTATGTTCCGTTTTTTTTATATTGGCGTTTGCACCCCATCTCGATGGCAGATCTACCCCATGGGTGGGGCAGTTTCACAATTTTGGATCGTATCAAAAATCATTAAAAAATTTATAGACATTCCAAAATAAATGACTGTAGGAATGATGTATATTTCGAGATGACCAAACATTAAACAAAAGAACTGAACGGCGTACTTTCGGCAGAGATTTAAAAAAAAAGTGGCGAATGTTCCCCCTTCTACCCTACGTATGCCGTGTCTGTTTGACGTAGCAACATATAAAATTTACTGTGGATAGAGAAAAGCAGTACACGTCACGCGTAACCGTCTCATGTATACGATGGTGAGTTTTCATTTACATGGCGCTCTCATAAGTTTGGTCGTGTCAGTTGACACGTTAACGTACGTTTATTTCGGTGAGTATGAGCACCATGCCACATAACTGGCACAACACTTGACGGAAAACAAACGCATAGCTAGGGATCAAACGATACCAGCGAGTACAAGTAAATACTCGATACTTTTGTTGCGATACCAAGTATTTTTTTACTCGATGCTGCTCAATCCGATACCAAGTAAGCCTCGATACTTTTATTTCGATACATTTGCTGTGTTTGATCTGATTCACTGATAATTTGCTGCACGGTTTGGTAGCACTGACAAATGCATGTATACACAAACAGATATTCTGCCATTTGTTTCTCTTAACTTGATTCAAGTAAATTTCCTTTATGTTAAATACTATTTATTTAAGTGAATACTATTTCGTAGTATACAATTAGTGCTGCCAACCCCAATAAGAATGATCCAGATCGTTTCCGTGAGAAACGATCGTGATACTGAGCTGGAACACCCAAGCAAACACAACTATTGAGAACACTCTTGAAATACTTCTTGTTTTTTAATGCAACATTGGTACAATAAAATGCTTGCTTCACTGTGCAACGGCAACTCTATTGTTGGCATCCAAATTCTTAATAACTTTACTCAGAAAATATTTTGAAGTAATTTTATTATAAGAAAGGGCTAATAGCCTGATGAACTAACATTGGGTCATATGAATACAAATAAGCAATTGCTTTTTCTTAAAATTTCAGACCTTTTACTCGATTTATTCAAACAAAATTGAAGAAATGATTTGAATGAGATTTTAAGAAAAAGCAATTGCTAAATTTTTATTCATACGGCCAATGTATTTTTCTGCACCTATATCATCTGGCGGCCGCTGTGTTGAAGTACCTGGGTTCAAGCCCTGGTCAAAGCAACGTTGCGAAAGAATATCGAAAAAATCTTTTCTTAACAGCGGTCGCCCCTCAGCAGGCAATGGCAAACCTCCGAGTGTATTTCTGCAATGAAAAACAGCTTATCATAAAAATACAATCGACGCTCGGAGTCGGCGTTAAACTGTAGGTCCCTCGCCTTTGTGTAACAACATTAAGGCGTGCGCCACTAGTCGGAGGAGAAGCTCGGCTAAACATTATAATATGTGTTATCTATTATTATTATTATCTATAAAAATCACAACCCCTTAGAAGAGTGTGAGACTATACTTGTGTATAAGCAAGCTCGGTTATTTTTAATAGTCGTTGCATCATCCATTCCTTGTGAACAAAATCTAAAACACCTTTCCAGCAAGATCATTGAAAACCCTTTATTTTTAGGCAACGTGCCACTAAATGTATTTTGTAATAAATATTTAAATGTATTTTCTATCTATAAAAGACAAACTATGTAGATACCTATGTTTGTTTAAAGTTCGTTCACTTGTACTAAAATATTTTTTTTTATTTGCAACGTCCAAGAATGATAAAAAATAAGACTGCACGGTCCTGGCGGTGATGACGTAAGCTAAGTAAAAGTATACAAAGCCGAAAAGGAGAATAAAATAAACGGCCGGCTTTCTTAACATTCAACTTTTCGATAAGAAAAGTAATTTTATTGCGTTAAATTGTAAAACTATATGATTTATATTAAGTATAAATAAAAAGAAAACGGCGATTTTGGCGAAAGTATTAGTGAATTTCATTACTTTTTAATTTTTTTAATTTCAAGAACCTGTTTATTTTTACTTGAATTGTCAAAATCGGCAAAACCAAAGTAAGGGCACCACTGACGGCGCCACCTTTGTTCTCCCCATCGCGTAATACACTCATCTTCAATTTACATAGTACGAAACAATATAATAAAATTTATGTAAATATTCGATACCGAGTAAATATCGATGCTTCCAATCCGATACTTACTCGAGTACCGATACTTTCTGGTGATACTTGAAGCGAGTAAAAGTATATATACTTTATTGGTATCGTTTGATCCCTACGTATAGCTGATTTTGACAATGCAAAGCAGTGGTGGAAAAGTAGGCACAATAGTGGCATTTTTGGCACTTTCATTCTCAGAGGCACTTTGGGCACAATTCCACCAGTTTTGGCACAATCGTAAATTATAGAAATTTAGCATAATATGCCAGTATATAACAAAAAATCACATAAAAAATTATGGATTCAAAAATTATAAAAAGTGAAAATTAGAAGCACTAAAAATTGAAATAATCACCATGAGATATATTGTTAAGAACTCTTGACAAAACGATGAATTCTATTGTGAATACGCAGTACAAAAAGTAAGTTTTCGCCACCAAACTTTTAATTAAGAATTTTTAGAAAGATTCGAAATCTGGAGTTTTCAACTCCATTAAATAAAATCGCAAGTTTCTGCAAAATCCAACGGATTTTTGAATTTTTTTTTGATGACCATGTCAGGCATTTTCATCTGTTTACAAAATGTTCCCCGTGGCTGACTTCCAAAACGTCAATTGCTTTGCATACGTACAAAGTATAATTTCCCATAATGCCAACTACAAAATGTTGACAATGTATACTTTTCCCAAAAGGCATCCGAAAAGTTATCGAAACGCATCGCTAGAGCAATCAGCGCATCAGAAACTAAGCTGATGCTTCGTTTGTTATTGGTTACCATTGGTGTTTTAAAAATGGAAAATTCAGAAAAATTGTTCATTGCTATATTGAATATTTAAAATATGCAATGGATGAGCTGCATGCATCAGCTCGTATGCAGAATATGATCAGATGAACGCATGCCCGACGACTGGAATTTAAGTGTGATCTGCCCAATCCACAAGCAAGGCGACCCCGCCATACGCGCCGCGGAATCATCCTTCTAAGCATAGGTTATAAGGTTTTATCGAGTGTATTGTGTGAAGGACTGAAGCCCACCGTCAACGAACTGATTGAACCTTATCAGTGGAAAAATCCACCATAGATCAGGTATTCATAATACGCTAAATCTTGGAAAATACCCGCGAGAATAGGATCGACACACACCATCTATTTGTCGATTT
>NW_023458555.1:79775302-79790254 GCF_013731165.1 Rhagoletis pomonella | reverse complement strand
TTTTTTATATAAGTATGTAACTCCTCTATCGATGTATGCAGATGTATACAAAAGCAGTAATCTGTCAAAGTAAAATTTGCAGATGTTCATGAAAGGTATGAAGCCTTCGGCATAGCCGAAGACAGCACTGCCCTTACTTGTTTCAAATTATTGTTGCTTTTCCACAATAAAAATTTTCATTTAAAACGGCCTCGAGCTCAATATAAATTGTTGAATATAATTGTTATAAAGGCCAAACAAAAAAATAACAAAAACAAATAACTTAAGGACGAGCACACCTAAAAAAGTTAAACATTCTAAAAATAGAATTATTAGCAAAAACCAACAACCACATGATCAAGTGAATTGCAGTTGAATAGCTGCGCTTGATTGTGTTGGCATAACAAAAATGAAACTAGTGGAAAAAAGCAAACGAACATTTACAAGACGTACTTAGCACGGTGCATAGGCAACTGGCTGAGTCAGTGGGATCGTCGGTTCGAATCCTACTGAAAGAAGTCTGATGAGGAAATGTGGTGATTTCCGAAATAGCTATCACTTCTACCATTTTTTCAAATTATTGTTGCTTTTCCACAATAAAAATTTTCATTTAAAACGGCCTCGAGCCCAATATAAATTGTTGAATATAATTGTTATAAAGGCCAAAAAAAAATAAGAAAAACAAATAATTTAAAGTTTCCATAAAAAAATTTTTAAGAAAGATATCAACTCATAACTGTTAGAACAGGCCACGATCGAATTCTTTAACTTAAATGGATTCAACGGCTTGCTCAGCACATATTATTAAAAATACTTACCAGCTTTGAGTTCGCTGGACATTTCTGAATAAGAACGGCTTTACTCCAGTTAATTTAAAAAAAGCGGTTTTCGCGTAAAACATGCCGTATCCCACCACTGTGCGTCATACAAAAAAAAATTTACGTCCAAAAGTTGTGGAGAATGAAATTCTCTACAACTTTGGAATTTCAATATGCTATGTATTTTCAACAGAAATTGTCAAAAAATGGCGAAAACCGTGATAATGTAAAATATTTTCGCAGTTTTTGCAAAGTTTTTACAATAAAAAAGCTATTTTTTAAAAATCTTTTATATAACAAATGTGCGAAATGAAATTCTCTACATATTTGTTGTTAACTAGTTTTTACCAAAAATCAAAGTAAACTGCATCAAAAAATTACTGTTACAAATTTTTGTTTCAGAAAAAGTCTTATTTTTACTGGGCTACTAGCGATCTCTTCGTTGCGCCTATAAACTTTGTTACAGCTTTCTCCTTATTTGCCTTGACATTTTATTCCGTAGACTACATTGTGTAGTTGTTCCTTCCCAATTTTGTTTTTTCGTTTTGCTATAAATGGTTTGGATAATGTGATGTGGTTAATGAGCATAGCTTACGTAGTTGTTTTTAATAATTTTGGAGTGTTTTGTTGTCCGTCAGATTAGGAATATATGTGACGCCTTTGTATATTTTGCGATTATCATCCCTTGATTTTGTATTGTGATTTTTACATTTGATTTTATTTGTTGCAGCTGTTAATAAGCTGTCTATTATTTTGTTGGGATTCCCTTTTTTGAATAATATGCCTTTTATTTTTACCTTGTCCTGGTGCATGAACTCCTGGACACTCAAGAGGTAAACTTCGTGTATAAAATTGATAGCCGTGTTTCTCTTTTGAGTCCATGGGTGGTTTGAGTGGTAGTTTTTAGTTTGCTCTTTTTTATGTATTTCCTTGTCTAGGAAAGACAATTTGTTGTTTCTTTCTTTCTCCAGAATGAATTGTATTTTTTGTATATTGTCCGTTAAATATTTTTTAAATCTTTCCCACGTCCTTAATTTAAACTACGGTGAATATATAATCTACATATTAAGTTATGTATTTGATACATATGTCAGTATATATTAGCTTAACAATGCTCTCGTCAATAATTTTATCTAAAGCAATTTCCGCTCTAGTTGGCGATACAGGATTGCCCATCGGCGTACCCTAAACTTGCTGATAGTAAGCTCTATCGTACACCAAATAATTATTTTCCTTCAGAAGAAATTCTAATATCGTTAGAAACTAGTTTTTCGTAATTTTTGAGTATTTTTTCAGACTCAACCATTGCCTCATTATCGTGTTGATTGCAAAGTGGATGGGTAAATTTGGAAAAGTACGTCGTCCAAGAACATGAGAATTTTATCGTCATCAATATATACATATATCCAGAGCTGGGCACTTGATTTCGATTACATTTTGATTACTTAGGATTACGATCACTGTAATTGTAATCCTGAAAATTTTCAGCATTACGATTACTGTAATTGTAAGTATAACATGCTTGACTGTGAATACTTTAATTGTAATCCTTCAAATTTAACGATTACGACTACTGTAGTCGGAATCGTACTTTTTATGATTACGATTATAGTAGTCGTAATCCTAGTAATTTTTAACATTACAATTACCGTAATTGTAATAATGAAAATTAGGATTGCGATTAAAGAAGTCGTAATCATTAAATTTTTATGATTACAATTAAAGTAATCGCAATCAAGCAATTCATGATTAATAATATAATAGATTGGCACTTACACATATGTTAGTCTTTGGCCGAGCTTCTCCTCCAACTTGTGGTGTGCGCCTTGATATTGTCACAAAAAGCGGAGGGACCTACAGTTTTACGCCGACTCCGAACGAAGATTGTATTTTTATGAGAAGCTGTTTTTCGTGGCAGAAATACACTCGGAGGTTTGCTATTGCCTGCCGAGGGCCGAGGGCCGATTAGTTTTGCTTTGAGCAAATATTGATTTTTAGTTACCAAACCGGTTTTAAGTTATGAATTCGCATATTTGTTTGAAATTTATGTAATAATTCACACAGACTCGTGGTCGCAGTATTTCCAATAAAGTTTGATTTTGATTAACTGTCCGCCTTGATGTTGTCACACAAAGGGGAGGGACCTACTCTTTTACACCGACCCGAAAGGCTATTGTATTTTTAGGAGAAGCTGTTTTTCATGACTGAAACACACTCTGTGGTTTGCCATTGCCTGCTCAGGGGCGACGGCATGAACGAAAGACACAAGATCACGCCTTGCCGAAAGAAAGCAAAAAGTTGTTTTCTAGCTGTCGAAATCTCGACGCCATCTTTGTTGTAAGAAGTAAACAACGAAGAGAACAAAAAAAACCGCGTAATTGTTGAAGGCATGAATAATAAATTTTTTTATGCAAATTCTTCTATAAATCATATCGTTGTGTGAAATTATTCTTTGCCGTATGTGTGCACACGTTGTCACAAGCGAAAATCAAGAAAATTGCAGTAAAAAGCCACCACCAAATCGTAAACAACGAACAAATGTAAATAAACGGCTAATGTCAAAGTCGCCCAACTTTTTTCCTAAATGCGATTATAACGGTCTACTAAGAAGAAGGCGTGATCTTGTATTTTTGGTTCATGGGGCGACGGATATTAGAAAAAAACCTTTGGTTTTAAATTTTTTGATGTTGGGTAGAACCGGGCTTGAATACAGGCTCTGCGCAATGGCACCGCGCACTGCTAACCACCAGTGTTGCCGCGCATAATTTTTAGTGGTAGCCAAATTCCTTTAAAAAAGGGCTAAAAAAGAGCTACATATACATATATAAGTATATACGTAAACATTTTCAATAAGTAATGGTTTATACAAACAATGAACTCTGGAAAAAAATCTAATATTTTATCCAACCAAAAACCTTTTTGTATAAAAGGGGAAATATACGACACCAGCTTGGTGGTTCCATCAAGTGATTGTACCATCAGGCTTGAAGCATATAACTTACCAGCATGCTGATACAATATTTATTTCTTTAAAAATGAGGTTGAGAAAACGTCGAAATGATTAGAGCCGAAATTTCATAATTTTTCTAGCATTTTGTTAAGCATTGTTTTTTTTTTTTGTAATTCACAACTGCAATATCGTGAACGTAATCTTCCACAAACACGGCTTTGACTCATATAGGACAAGAAATTTCCGCCAAAATACTTTTTACTTAGAAAATTGAGCTAATTTCACCACTCACGACACGGTCAATCGACTTGATGGGTCGTTTAACAAATTTGGCATATTAAGGGCCGTGAACTTATCTATTTTACACTATAGTTAAATCGTTAACAGATAAGTTAACAGCCCCACACTTTTACAGTATGTATGGATGAAAGCGTAAGGAGCATACGATACATATATGTATATATATCAGTCTTTCTTAGTTTAAAAATTCATCTCTTACATGACTGCAAAAAAAAACAAATTAAGCATGTACAACGTTTTCATGCCAAGTATGAATAAATTCTAAAAAGGGCTAAAAAAAGGGCTAGGGGCAATTTTAAATTTATGTGGCCAAAAAAAGTATGTGGTAGCTAAACTTAGCCACCAAAGGGCTAAAACAGCAACACTGCTAACCACAACACCACGTCGCTGTGTTACTGTATTACTTCAAATTTAAATCAATTTTGCATACATTTCGGAGAAAGTTTCGCTCATTTACTTAACTACTAAACCTCTACAGAAAATTAGAAAATCGCTATCAACATTTTCTTGATTACGATTACATTAATTGTAATCATAATATTTTTATACCCGAGCGCACTTGTGCACAAGGGTATTATAACTTTGTTCACATAACGGTTGTTTGTAACAGGCAAAACGAATCGAGATAGATATAGACAAATGTATACATAAATGATCAGAATGAAAAGAGAAATCGATTAAGCGGTGACTGTCTGTCCGTCCGTCTGTGCACACGATAACTCGAGTAAAAATTGAGATATCTTAACGAAACTTGGTACGTGAACTTCTTTTGGGCGTAGGACGGATGGTATTGAAAATGGGCGAAATCGGACAATAACCGCGCCTACCTCCCATATAACGGTAATTTTAAGAAATACGAAAACTGCGATATTTTAGTAACTACTGAAGATAATTCACTCAAAATTGATACTTACAATGAGTTTCGAACGGAAAACATAAATTTTTGGAAAATGGGCGTAGCCACGCCCACTTATGGTTACATGTGTATATCTTGGTAACCGCTACACCAATTTCTTCCAAACTTGGCACAGTTGTTGGCCTTAGTACAGCATACTAAATGGCTGAAAATTTTAAAAATCGGACAATAACCACGCCTACCTCCCATATAACGGTAATTTTCAAAAAAAAACGAAAACTGCGATATTTTAGTAACTACTGAAGATAATTCACTAAAAATTAATATTTGCAATGAGTTTTAGACGAAAAATAAGAGTATTACAAAATTTTGTCAAATGGGCGTAGCCACGCCCACTTATGGTTACATGTGTATATCTTGGTAACCACTACACCAATTTCTTCCAAACTTCGCACAGTTGTTGATCCTGGTACAGCATATCAAATGGCCGAAAATTTCTAAAATCGGACAATAACCACGCCCACATCCCATATAACGGTAATTTCGAGAAATACAAAATCTTCGATAAATCAGTAAATATTGAAGCTAATTTATTAAAAATTGATGGTTGCAACAATTCTTTACCAAGAAATACGTTTATGGGCGTAGCACCGCCCACTTGTGATCACATATATGTATCTCGCTAAACGTTCTAGCAATTTGTACCAAGCTCGGTATGGTTATTGTGCTTGCCACATAAAAGCAAACCGTTGAAAATTGTTGAAATCGGACTAAAATAGAGGCCGCTTTTCATATAACGGTAAATTTCAGAAATGCTTGAAATTTCAATATTTCGAAATTTAAGGACGCTAATTTACTTAAAATGTATACACCCCGGCTTATCATGTAGCGGTAACTTTCGGAAAGGTGGAAAACATATATTTAATACTTGCGCCGGGTATTTAATGTTCGGTTCCGCCCGAACTTAGACTTTCTTACTTGTTAGGATTACAATTAAGGTTAGGTTACGTTAAACGGGCCCCTCTGAAAAAAAAAGAGTTCAATCGGAGGCCACAGAAGCCCATTGTGATGCCCATGGGGGTTACCCCAAGCCTATCCCTGCATGTCTTCGAACCATTTTGATTTTCTGGCGAATCCTAGCAGTCCTTCCAGAGGAGCTTTCCCCAAGATATCCAGATTCTCGAATGAATGGTCCCCAAGAAACTTGAGGCGTTTTCCTCGAAGTGTTGGACACTCGCAAAGGAAGTGCTGGACGGATTCTAAGTCCTCGTCATCCTTGCAGCTTCTACAGACTTCATTATACGGGGCTCCAAACCTGGCGGCCATGTGGCCAATGGTCGAGTGTCCCGTTAGTATTCCTGTGAGAAGCCTGACGTTTGACTATGAAAGCCTTAATAGACTCCTTATTCTTCGTTCATCGAGCCGTGGCCAGAGTGATCGCGATACCCTGCAGGTGTGAAGGTCCTGGTCAGTCTCTCGACTTCTGAATACAGAAATCGCAGGGGGGTTTCACGATTTGGGTCGCTTCCCCGAGCCCCATCTCAGATCCCAGTAAAGATGGATTATGTGTTGCTTTAGAGCTTGTAGTGATATTCGGCATTCTTTAACGCATAACGAGTTAGTCGTTGCCGACCCTAAGGCTTTGATAGCCACCTGACTGTCAACAACGAAGGCAAGTTTAGATGGAACTAAGTCAATCATGCCCACCAACCTTGCCGCCATATGGATTGCATATATCTCAGCCTGACAAACACTGCAGTGGTCTGGGAGTCTATACGACTCCCTCAGAGATAGCTCCTGAGAGAAGACCCCAGACCCTGTTCCGATATCCATTTTGGAGCCGTCCGTGAAGAAGGGTATTTCGTCAGGAAAATGGATATCGAAGTTTCGATTGAAGTCAATTTCCGTGACCTGATGGTCACAGCGGCTGTATTCCACCCCCACTCCCCCGAAGATTGTGGCGTGACCTTTGCAAGTTGTTCGCAGCCTGTTAGACGCTCTGAGTCGTAGAGCGCTGTTAGCTGCGATACTTTTAACATATAGGTCTATAGGTGGAATACCCAGCAGGGTCTCTAGAGATGTCCAGCAGGGTCTCTAGAGATGCCTGGGGTGTTGAATAAATCGCCCCCGTTATGCATAAGCATGCTTGTCGTTGCACCTTTTGCAAGTTGAGTAGATGGGATTTGGTGTCAACCGCCTGCCACCTTACCAGCGCGCCATAGGTGAGGATAGGTCTAACTACCGCCATATAAATCCAATGTATTATCTGCGCAGACCCCAGTCTTTTCCAATAGTAGCTTTGCAGAAGTAGAGCGCGTTGAGCGCCTTCTTTCTCCGCTTTTCGGTGTTCCTTTTCTAGGAAAGCTTAGAGTCAAGAATAACCCCCAAAAACTTTGCTTCTTTTGACAATTTGAGATTTGCTCCATTGAGGGACGGAGGTTGGATTGTCTATTTTATATCGCTTGGTGAAGAGGACAAGTTCGATTTTAGTGGGATTGACCCCTAGGCCGTTTCTTTCTGCCCACCCTGACAGATCGTTAATTGCAGATTGTAGAATCTCGCTGACCTTGGAGAGGAATTTTCCCACAACCAGAATGACTAAGTCATCCGCGTAAGCAACTACCTTAGCGGCTTTCGATGTACGAAGCAGGAATTCGTTAAGCACGAGGTGTCACAGTAGGGAGGATAGCACCCCTCTTAAGGTATGCCCCGTGTGGCTGTTTTCCTTACTTCTGATGTTCCCAAGGAGCCATTGATGTTTCTGGTGCTCAACATATTGTCGATCCAGAGAGTGATCAATGGGTCCAGTCCTACAGGCACCATGGTGTGGTGTATGGGTGCCAAATTAACATTGTTAAAGGCCCCTCCACGTCCAGGAAGGCTGCCAGCGCATATTCCTTGTGATTCAGTGCTTGTTCTATACTCCCAACAACCTCGTGCAGGGCTGTTTCAACCGACCTACCTTTACGGTAGGCATGCTGAGCCTCGCTGAAGTTCCCAGGAGTAAGGCGTTGCGTGATCTGCAGACTCAGAAGCCTCTCCATTATTTTGAGAAGAAATGATGAGAGGCTGATGGGCCTAAAATCTTTTGCAGTGCTGCGGCCCGCTTTTCCTGCTTTGGGAATGAAGACCACTCTTACCTCCCTCCATGACTTTGGGATTTATCCTAGGAGGAGGCTCGCCCTATAGATTGTCGTTAGCCAGGGGGTTACCGTGGCGCTCTTTAGTTGTAGCATGGCTAGAAAGATCCCATCCGGTCCCGGAGATTTGTAGGATTGGAAGGGTCTGATAGCCCAAGCTACTTTGTCCGTAGTGATGATTTCGTCCACTGGACTGCCTTGCCTGTGGGTACTAGGTTGTTCTGTCATAGGAGTTCCTGTGTCCCCTGCGTCACCGCAGCCAGGGAAGTGGACGTCCATAAGGTGTTCCAGTGTTTCAAGGCTGCTTTCGGTGTGCCCTCCTCCTGGCTTTTTAAGAAAACCGGGAGGAGCCGGGTTTTTCGAGAGGCACCTTCTTAGTCGCGCGGCATCAGTAGTCGTTTCGAGGTCCTCTCAAAATTTGGACTACGAAACCTTCTTTGCTTTCATTATCTCTTTCTTGAACGCATTGAAGTTGCGACGATATTCGTCCCAGTCCTCCGCGTTGGTGACAGGTAATAAGATCAACGGAAATAAGGTCAGTTGACTTTATTTCCCACCCTGGTGCGAAATAAAGTCAATTGACATTATTACCTTTTTAAAAACGAAATAAAATCCATTGACATTATTTCTCTTTCAAACATTAAATTTGCTTAGCTTCGCGGCGGCCCGCGTCAGCGCGCCACACCGCGCGCGCGACCGGCGCGCACACCACGTCACGCTACGCCGCGGCCCCCCGTGCTGTATCGCAGGTAGACTTATTTTTTGTATACGTTGAAATAAATTTTTTATTTATTTTAAACATCGAGGGCTTATATTCAATAATACCCTCTATCTGCACACTTTTCACAAAGATGAGATTCTGATATAAAAATCCACCTAAGCTTTAACTGTCATCAGTGGTATTAATGCTACCTTATATACAGACGGGTAATAAGTCCCGGATGATTTCTAAAATCAAAACTAGTTTTTGTGCAAATTGCAGATAGAGGGTATTAATGAATTCAAGCCCTCGATATTTCACATTTTTATATTTGTAAGTTATTAGAAGCAGGGATGCCAACTTGGCTCAAATCGTGCCATTTGTCCCTATTTTACTTCAAATGGCACTTAATTTTTCAATTTGGCACATAGTGCCAAAATGGCACTTTTGAAAAAAAAAAAAATACATTTCAATACATTTTTGTGAAATCCTTTGCGTGCACTTCTTTTTCTCAACTAAAATTTTCTAATTTATAAAGGTTATTCAACTTGTTTATCTTAATTTATCATTGAACTTTTGTTTGGAAAATGTAGCTTTATTTTGTGAATGATTAAAAGGAATGACACCTTTTTTGGCACTTTTATTTTTCTATTTGGCACATTTTGGCACTTTTTTATCCTCAATATTGCACCTCATAACTAAAGATAGTTGGCAGCCCTGATTGGAAGATTTCTGCTGTGTTTTGATTCAACAACTTGTCTGCAGTAAAAGAGCATATAATTTGTGTTTCAAAAGTGTGTGAAAACCAATCAATTAACTTATATGATCTCGGTTCCGATATTAAATAATCAATAATTGTTTATACCCGCATTTTGGTTCATTGGCTCGTTGAGTGTGCCATCTAATAAATAATGTCGTCATTCTCCTTACTTAGCTGCTTTTAAATGATGTCGTCATAAACTGCTGGCGGAGACATGAATACAGTGTAAGAAAATTCTTTTTCTATAATTGTTTCCTTATAGAAAGGTTGGTTTCTTTTCCACCTTAGACATTCCGAATTCGTTCAAAATATGCTAATTTAAAACACAGAATTCTTTCAGTGTTCCTCCGGGGTTTTTGGACATGGACTCTTTCATCAATTTATTAGTGTTCGCTTTATTTTTGTGGAAACCAAAAATGTTTTGCAAGTTATGTATCATTTCTACACTCTTTCTTCAAATATTTCTCGTATTCCAGCTGTGCGCAGGCGTTTAGTTTGTCGCATCGTGTTTTTACATATTAGTAATTTAAATTTTTTTATTGAACTACCGTTCATGATTAGGGTTGTTCGACTTCACTAGAAAGTCGACTTTCGACTTTTCGATCGACTCTGTACAGTCGACTTTAAAAGTCGACCGATCCACGAAGAAAAGTCGACTTTGTTCGACTTTTTTAATACAAAAATATGTATTAACTATACTCTGCATTTAACTCATATATTAGCTATAATTATAAGAGTCAGAATACGCCAAAACCGTCACGATTTACTAGTGGTCTTTAGAATAATCTGTAATTTAGTGAAATTCAATGCTACGTAAAAAAAAACAGACACTAAAGGATTTTTAAAAATTTTGAAAATTGTTCCAATTATACAGCAGGAAAATGTTGGTTGTGAGGGTTTTTAAAAATTATATTTTTGAAAAAAAATTTAAAAATTTTTAAATTTTCAAAAAAAAATATTTCTAAAAATTTTTCGAATCGATATTTGGTAATACGGACAACTTTTTGAAAAATGTGACCTTCCGATGGAGCAGAATTGGCGGGTATTGGTAGAAATATAGTGCCACTTTATAAGCATGGATAAATATGGGAGTAGCCCAGACAGCTAGTGGATTGGGACTATCCACACGACTAATGTCGCATATTAACTGGAATCCTACCAGCAACGTTTTTAGCGGAGTTTAAAATGTTGTACCTTACGGATTGGTCAAATTCGAACCAAAGACTGTCTGTAGAAACTTACATAAACTAATGCAGAAAAACTTTCTTGCATGAAATTTTTAAAATAAATATCTATGTTTATCTTACCTCATTATTAACTGAAGATTGTGGAGACAAACGATTAACAAATTTGAGGAATTTATTTTCGTATAGTAATTTTATGCGCTGCTCTTAAATGATTTGACAATGTTGTTGTACTGTCATTAAAATTCATTTCTCTACAACACTTTTCAAATTTTACTTCAGTTTCATTGGCAATTTTCTTTTAAAATACGCCCAAAGAGCACTCCGCGTTCTTGTTAGAAGATCAGTTTTTATATGCAAATAAATCAAAAAAAGTCGAGAGTCGATAGTGAAAAGTCGACTTCAGTCGACTTCCATAAACTAAAAGTCGATCACTAAAACTCGACTTTCAGGAGTAAAAAGTCGATTTTGGTCGAAAGTCGAAGTCGACTTTGCCATCCCTATTTATGATTGTGTGTGGATTAATATCACAACACGGAGGATTTGGCAATAACCTTTTTCATCTATTAAAAAACAACACTTACGGGGTAATATTTATTGTAAGAACAAAATTTTTTTCTATGAATCGACATACTTTAAGCATTTTTGACGCTATTTCCATTTGAATGAGGAAATAGCGTCAATGACTTTATTTCCAAATTTTTGTTGACTTTATTTCGCTTTTGAAAAGGTAATAATGTCAATTGACTTTATTTCGGACCAGGGTGGGAAATAAAGTCAATTGACCTTATTTCCATTGACCTTATTACCTGTCACCCTCCGCGTTCTTAGTGAACTTCGCTTTATTGAAAGCTTTCCTAGCTGCTATCCTGAGCCGCCTTAAATCGGCCGTCCACCACCTTGGGTGTCGCTTAGAAGGTTTGCTCTCGGGACAGGTTGTTATGTAACATTCGTTGAGAGACTTCGTTAGACAGAGGACCGCTCCCTCCAGTTGGTCCGCTGAATTTGGCTTCACCGTGTACGGTGGACTCGCTCCAGACACCAGCTGGCTGAATTTGTTCCAATTTATCCTACGAGGATTTCGATAAGGTTTTAGTGTCGGTCTGCTTAGGTTAAGGGAGAATACGATGCGACAATGATCAGAAAAAGACCATTTTATCGCGACGTGCCCGCGGTCAACCCTAACATTGTTCCAGTTAGTTACAAGAGTTATATCTATAACATCCTCCCTTATTCTATTGTAGAAAGTGGGGTGATTACCCTTGTTACAGATAGTAAGTTTTGTAGATAATAAGTAACTAAAGGGTGACTCACCTCTATTGTTGATGTTCGAGCTGTTCCACGCCGTGTGGTGAGCGTTGGCGTCAAAGCCAGCCACCATATTTATACTTCGTTGCTCCGCCCAGGCGGTGAGTTTCCTGAAGGATTTTTTCGGGGGATCGGGTACATCGTATGGCATGTATAAAGATGCGAGGAGGAGGTCGGGTGCTCCCCTCTGCTCCAACATTGCCACTGTCATGTCCGAATCGCTAAATTGGGGAAGAAAGAGAATATTAGTGCTTTTCTTAACCAAAATACAGCTTCTAATTTTACCTTCAGTCTGTGGGGTGAGAAGTAGAAAGTCGCTAGTGGATAGACCTGTGACCCTCCCCGCCACTAGCCAGGGTTCTTGTATTAGGGCCACATCCACATTTTCCTCACCCATGAAGAGTAGCAGATCCTCCGATGCTGCCCTGCAGTGATGCAGAGTAATCTGCACCACCTTTAGGCTTGGAGGATCTGCAAGGATTGTGGGCCGATCTTAATCCAAAGGTCCTTGCCGTTACCCTTGTCGCGAGCGCGGCCTCGGACAATCGTCCAGTCGTCAGGGATGACATCCACGTTCTGAAATTTGATTAGGGCTAGTGAGGTCTCGTCCTCCACGAGGGGGGGCGGGATCCACACCCGCACTGTCGTGCGGGATGGCACCTCTGAGAGCGGAACAACTTCTAGTCGTGCGTTGGCCCAAATTTCATCTTGGTTGCGGACGCAGTTTGTTAGGAAGTCTAACGACTCCTTGTTACCGCATCCAACAACTTTCACTCCCTTCTGCCACTTGGCTCCATCAAACATACCAATGTTGTTGTTTTTGGTACTCTGGATTTCGCCAAGTAGTGCCCTCATAATCATTTCTTCCAGGAGTAACCATTTTTCCGTCGGAATCTTTCCTTCCGGGTGACTCCGGTCTATGATTGCTACCTGGAGCTCTGGTGCTGAGCATAAGGTCGATGAAGTTTTCACCCACTTCTGCTCAGGCTGTGTGTTCTTGTCGCCAGACAGTTGTCTCTTCGGAGTGCGTGCAACCGGTGCCTTACCACCGGAGGCAATAGCAGCTGCCCACGTCGAGGCCATCTCACCGTCCAGCCGTGGGAACACTGGCCTCGCGGTCTTCGGCACCTTGGGCGTCAGTGATTGCGACGGCTTGTTGTTTCCAACAGCGGACAGGGGAGCAGCTTTCTTCGTCGGCAGACTGCTACCGCCCTCAGAGGGGGGTTTGGTTACAGCGTCCCTTTTTTCGGAGTTGATGGCTTTTCCAGACACCGCGGCCACACTTCCGGAAGCATTCGAGACTTTCTCCTCGTGGAGTCGCTCATACTTCCGGACAATGTAGGCATGCTTCTTTTGAAGAGCCTTGTCCCTTGGCGTTAGAGTGGCGGGGTCGCGCTCTCGCAGTTTCGCGAGCAATCGACGAGAGCTTTTGTACCCCATCTTTCTCTTCCGCTCTTGGCATTGCCTTGAGGCTCCTTAGCTCCTTCGGTTGCAGTCGGTCTCTCAGAATCATCAGACCCCAGACTGAGCTGGCTCAGTGCGAGGGAATCCGCCCAGTCGCGATCCTCCTCATCTGAGGAGTCTAGCAGTGAGTGGATTTGAAGATCCTGGGAGCCCGACTCGTCACCTTCGGATTGGCACCTCTGTTGCCTTGCTAATGTTTTTGCCTCACTAGCTCGCCTATCATCCAAGCCCGGGGCAGACACCTGGATGATAGGGTCAACAGTGGCATTTCGATCACTGTAGCCTGTTGTCACCACTCCAATGATAGGGTCTCCGGGTATTTTAGAACCCTCCTTTGCCGGATACTGAGGGCCGGGCTGAGTAGACATACCGGAGGGGGGGTTGCATTTTATACCTACTGCCAGGTGAAGGTTGCCCTGCCGCCCACTATGGGTCAGACGCAGACCAGGGAGCCGCCCCACTGGGGAACATACGCTTCTGGATTTGTCGGTGCGTTTTCAAACGCGAAGATTGGGGTCCCGTACGTAGTGGTCCATCCGTCATCACGTTCTGGTCGTCCTGGGCGTTAGTCGATGTACGTCACGTACAGTCCGGGTCCAGTCCTCACTACGGGAGCTCAGCCTTGAGCGAGGATATACCGCCTCGCACCGGTCGACAGAGCCTCGTTAGCGATAACAGGACCACCAAGCCTTGACGGGAAGTGGGTGAGGTTGTCGTTTGGAAAGGATAGGTTAAAGATTCACTTCACTCTCCCATTAGATCCCCAATTACATTAGATCCCCGATTACAATTAAAGTAGTTTTCATGACTACGATTACAGTAATCTTAGCCCCTAAATTGTTAAGATTACAATTATTATAATCATAATGGTAACATTTATGATTACAATAAAAGTAATCGTAATCGTATATAATTTAAGGTTTACAATTAAGCAATCGTAAACAAACATTACCCAGCTCTGCGTATATCCTTATCTTTACTAATATTATAAATCCGAAAGTGAATTTGTTTGTTTGCTACGCTTTCACGCTTTAACTACTCAACCGATCATCATGAAATTTTGTACACTGCTGTCATTTAGCCAAACTTAAAATATAGGATAGATTTAATCTCGACTAGACTAGGGGGCGTGGCACCTCCCATACAAAGGGAATTTTTCATACTGCATTACTCAAGAAATATTTTTGATAATTACTGGAACTTTGTATGGAGATATATAAAATCATTATTTACTCATGGATGAGGGCTGCCACCCTTTAAAAAAATCAAATTCACCTTCAATTAAGGGAGTTATTTATTTCAAAATTATATTAAAAAATGGGTGTAAAGAGGCTTAAAAAAGCTGTAGTTCGAATAAATTTTGAAAAGGGTTGCCACCTGTTTGAAAATTCAAATTCAAATTAATTATACGCAAGCTATCTGAATAATTAAAATATGGTTGCCTAACGAAATATTGTTAAGAAAGCTTTAGTTTGAAAGTTTTGAATAATATT
>NW_023458555.1:79737286-79765302 GCF_013731165.1 Rhagoletis pomonella | reverse complement strand
AAGAGCGTACAATTGCTGGCGTATGCCGACGACATCGATATTATCGGTAAAAGAGGGGCTACGTCTGTTCTGCCTTCTCGGGATTGGATAGAGAAGCAAAGCGAATGGGTCTGGTGGTGAACGAGGACAAAACGAAGTATCTCCTGTCAGCACACAAACAGTCAGAGCATACGCGTCTTGGCACCCACGTCACTGTTGACAGTTACAAGTTTGAAAAAGTAGACGACTTCGTTTAGTTTGGGAACCAGCATTAACATCAATAATAATGTCAGCCTTGAAATCCAACGGAGAATCACTCTTGCCAACAAGTGCTACTTTGGGCTGAGTAGGCAATTGAGAAGTAAAGTCCTCTCTCGCCGTCCAAAGATCGAACTCTATAACAGGCTAACCTAATATTCGCGGCTTGCGTTTTGGTACGCATGCCGTCGAATTTGTTTTTTTGCGTCACCCGAAATCGACTTGCATGCGTGTGCATTTGATTTCATTGAGCGAAACGTCAAATCAAAATGTCACGCAGAACAAAAATTGGAAATTGAGTTAGCTTCATACGCATTTCGTTCAATTCCGGTTGATCTCATACAAGTTGCATGTGCATGAGAAATGTTTGACAATAAATTGGCGGCGTGCGTGAATATTAGGTTAGCCTGTTAGTCACTCATCATGCCTGTGCTGGTGTATGGCGCGGAGGCATGGACAATGAAAGCATCTGATGAGGCGGCTCTTGGAATTTTCGAGAGAAAGATTCTGCGAAAGATTTACGGACCTTTACGCGTTGGTGATGGCGAATATCGCAGACGATTTAACCATGAGCGGTATGAGCTTTACAACGATATAGACATAGTGCAGCGAATTAAAATTCAGCGGCTCCGCTGGCTCGGCCATGTTGTTTGAATGGAAATATTCAACGCGGGCCGCGATGCTGGTAACAGAGGAAGAGGAGCGCCTCTTCTGCGTTGGAAAGACCAGGTGGAGAAGGACTTGGCTTCATTTGGCATTTCCAATTGGGGTCACTTAACACAGAAGAGAAATGACAGGCGTGCTATTTTGGACTCGACCAAAATCGCTTAGGCGGTTACAGCGCCAATAAAGAAAGAAGAGAAGAAGATATGGTTGCAATGTGTCGCAACTCTGCATATACAAACAGTTCGAATTCCAAAGTATAACAGTTCCAAATATTTTATTGATACGTTTTGGAAGTCAGCCAAACTTTATATGGAAGAAAATGCGTAAAATAGTAAACTTGGAATCTCTCTCGAAGTTCTGAATTTAAAATTTGTTGTTGTGAAAACTTGCTGAGCTTTTATAATCTTTGTGCAAAGTGTGAAATGTCAGTTTCTGTGCATACATTTATGGTGTTTGCTAAATTAAATTATGAGCTAGACTCTTATTAAGGGTGCAAACGATGCATCGATGTTTTAGAAACATCGATAATATCGGTTAAAAATTCGATGTTTGCCATGCATGTTTACAATTTTCTAATATCGGTAAAATGACGATACATCGATGTCAGTTTCATAGATGCTTTAAACATCGATTTTAGTGTAACTTAAAACCTCATTTGATTCAACTTACCCAGTATTTTTCTAAAATTTCTAACTGATCATGAGTTCTTATGTTATTAACTTTTTGAAATCCAGTTTTGGTAATGCTTACGTAAAGCCTAAAAAAGGATCGACCACCGTCTGCGACAAATTTGTCAAAGTGATAGAAAATTCTCATTGCTCTTAGAATTACGAAAATCAGATACCTTATGGTATGAATTTATATTTGACATAAGTAATTATAGGAAGGGTACATACAGGAGTGTGATTTAAATATAGAGAAATGCATTCATTTGTATCGATTACTCTAGCTGTATTACAGAAGGCTGTATTGTTTTATATTGAAAACTATAAATTTTTGTTTCTAAAATCACTACAAATTGTATAACATCGGAAACCATCTATGTATCGATCTTTTTCTGCCGATGTATTTTAGCATCAATGTTGATTTGTCCGACGCATCGAGACATCGATGTATCGATGTTACTCCTCAAAATTTGCATCCCTAACTCTTATACGAAACTAAAAAAAAATAATAATCAATGAATCAAAAATAGAATCAATGAAGAATAGGAAAAATTGGTCAAAATTTCTCACTGCCATTATTTCGCACATATCGCACATGATCTTCAAAAGTGACCCAATTAAAAATTTTGCATTTTTGAATTTATGCACTAAAAATGTACATATATCTTTTATTTCCTTTTCAGCAAAAGATTGAGTGATTTTTTGTTATAATTTGTTGAAAAAACCTTAGGTAAAGTGTCTTTTGCCCATATGATTAGCGTGTGCTAAGAAATAGTCCTTCGCATTTTCTGAGAAACGTTTAATTTTGAGTTGAGTCACTTTTGCAGATCGTGTGTGATATGTAGGTACATATAGATATGTGTAAACATGTCAAAATAGCTATATTTCGGTGTGTTTCCCTCGAAATAGGGATGCTGTGTTATCTATTATATATCGCACGTTTAATAATATAAGGAAGTATTTAAAAATTTAAATTTTGCGAGAAAACGCAATCAAAGTTTTATCAATTCATACAGTTGGTATACAACAAGTAATTTTTAGCAAAAAAAAAACCGACTTAAAAAAAATTATATATATATATATATACTTCATGATCTAATGATCGGATCTAAACCAGATCAGTATGGGACCACCTCTGAGACACTACCTTTCCGATGCAAAAAGAATTATCGAAATCGTCCAAAGTTATGCGGTAACAAACATAAAAAAAAAAAATATAAAAAAATAAAAATAAAAAATATATATTCCGACGAACTGATAACCTCTTTCTTTTTTGGAAGTCGGTTAAAAAGACGGATGGAAAGACATATATCATCGCCATATTTGGGAAATTTGGTTGTCTGTTAGACTCAACATATTCTTCTTTTCAAACATATTAATTGGATAACGAAATCTCCAAAATCGTTAATTTTGAGTTACATCTCTATATTATTAAACGTGTGATATAATTCTCGCGTATCGTTGTGTCCACGATGAACTCCGAAACTGATATCCGATTTGCTTGAAATTTTGTACGTAGGTAGCTTATTACATTGGTCATACTATAGGATACTTTTTTCGGGGAAGTGGACCAGTGACCGATCTATTAGAAAATTTTTTATTTATGGTTCGATTTTCTTCACATTTGGTACGTCGGTAGATTTTTGCCTGGGTTAACATATATAATACTTTTTTTTCCGGGAAGTGGACCAGGGACCGATCTATTCGAAAAAATGTTATTTATGGTGCGATTTGCTTGAAATTTGGTACGTAGGTAGCTGTTTGCCTAGACTAACACATAGAATACTTTTTTCGGGAAGTAGGCCAGGGACCGATCTATTCGAAAAAATCGTAGTTATGTGTCGATTTGCTTGAAATTGGATACGGGGGTAAGTTTTTGCCAAGGTTAACATGCAGAATACCTTCTTTGCCGGGAAGGGGACCAGGGACTGATCTATTCGAAAAAAATCGTATTTATGATTCGATTTGCTACAAATTTGGTACTTAGGTAGCGTCGATTATTGCCTGTATTAACATATATGATACCTTTTTCCGGTAATTGAAGTTTTTTTTTTTAATTTTGCAAAATCGGGGGTGTGCATCAATACATGCACAAGTCTTCGCGTCGGAGCTTGGAATAAAGTGGAATAAAGTTTTAAATACTGATGATGGTCCTATCGCAAGTTGTAACATATAACGAGCAGATTGCGAGTTTTCGTTGAAATCTCTTTTTGTTATAAGGTGATAGTCTTCGTCTGCTTAAATTTAATTATATATGTATATGGGCATATACAAGTTTTTGCATACCCTGATATAAGTACATGCAGATATTTAAAACGTGACCGAAGATACCAGTCCGATCGAAGTGAACCCATCTAAATTCCCTTAGAGAATCATACGTTATAAAGTAGCGATATTTACTTTTACAAAAGTTCTTAAATCAAATACCTAACTAAATTACTGCGCATACACTTCCATTGTGTTATGGAGATATATTATGCTTATGAGATTGACGGATGTTTGCAACAATAATTTTAACGGAAAACCGTTGAAACAATTCGATTGACCATAAACATGTGAGTATAATTGCATAATGATCCACTGGCACGAGTATTTTCAAATCAATTACTGGATATTGGTAACGGTAAAATCGAACAGCATCCAAATTCACAATGTATCGAATTACCAGACAATTTCTGCTCTGTTGTTCATTAAAAAAGCGAACTAATTGAGAGTATATTTCCAGATATTCGAGTACTTTTAGCAGCAAAAAATGCCGATGTTGACGAACTTAACTGTCAAATAAAAAATTTGTTGCCAGGCAATCTGGTGGATTTTAAGTCAAACGACACAATTATTGATGAAAACCATGGTGTAATAATAACAAGGTGTTGTCAGTAACTTAACCTCACTTTTTCGGCAGGTCTATTCCGGTCACGCATTTTAAAGTAGTAGAAAAGGTACTAATTATTTATTACTTTTAATCCGTTTGTGCATACTATTTCAAATTAAATATAGGAAAATGTATGGTTACAAGCTTATAAGCCTGAATATATGTTTGTATCGTTAGCTCCACACAGCTTGGACATATATTGTAAGTTATGAAAAAGTAAAGGCCGTAAAATACAGAAATTTCCTATAAGACTGTATATGATTTTTTAAATAGATTAAAACACATAAATACCGATAATATAAGCGAAATCGTAATCTAACCGTGCTGCCGCTCTATTCTAGTGTATCAGTAGTCCATTTGGCTCGATATTATGAAAATGCAGCAAAAGATATTTAATATAAAAAAATCGCCTTTCCATACGATTTTTGTGTACGTATTTTTCCATTGATAACCACGATATCTTTTATATTTTATATTTTGAGGACAAAAATAATACAAATCCAGCAATTTTAAATATTAATATCGTTCTGAAAACACCAAGTTCTTTAAAAATCGCTATAAAACGAAATGGAGTATTTTAGATACTATTTCCCAACGAATAGTAGTATAAAAATTAAGATCGGAAGCACTGAAAATAAGCATGCCGATCTTTTGTCAAAATTACAACAAACACGTCGCTACTGACAACACCTTGTTATTATTCCACCATGGATGAAAACGAGACCTTAGATTTTCCGATTGAATTTTTGAATTCTCTGGATATGCCAGGAATGCCGCCACCCAAACTTCCACTGAAAATTGGTTCACCAGTCATTCTTTTGCGTAACTTAAATCCACCAAACCTATGCAACGGTACACGATTAGCCATCAAAAGAATTACCGGAATCGTAATCGAAGCAATGATACTGACTGAAAAATTTAGAGGAGAAGTCGTCCTGTTACCTTGAATACCTATGATACCATCAGAATCTACAATACCTTTCAAGAGGGTACAATTTCCGATACGTTTGGATTTCGCGATGACAATAAATAAGTCGCAAGGGTAGACAATGGCTACTTGTGGCTTGGACTTAGAGAATCCGTGTTTCTCCCATGGACAGCTGTATGTTGCGTGCTCACGTGTTGCAAGACCATAGAATTTATTTGTTTTAATGAAAGAAAGATTAACGAGAAATATTCCATCGCTTAGTTCTTAATTAATTGAAAATGTTGATTAATAAAAATTAAATTAGTTAAAAAAATTATAAAACATTGTTAAAGACAAACATTGTAATAAACAAATTAATCATTTTGTATTCGTTGAAGCCTTATCTGAACTTTTCGTCATTCCTTTCCAACGAACTCCCTTAAAATATCAATTATAATATCTAATAATTGAACGCAATACAAGAAAGCGACAGTTGTGGGATTAACCTTGGTATGAAATGCCAGATCATTGGGGAATCGCAAGAACTTCTTCAGGGGTATAATACTTTCGTTAGGTTATTTAAGACTGCAATAAAAGATATGCCTTATGACGACCACAAAACCATAATTGGAGCAGATAAATGTGCCACTGAAAGTTGTCAACGTGAATTGTTAGTGAAAATGTTTAGATAAAAAAAATTAATTTTGGGCGGGACGAAGTTCGCCAGGTCTCCTAGTTTTATTATGAATCGATGTAACCTCTAAAAAAATTTTGAGGTAATCAGTTTCCTCTCCTAATGTGTGCCATTTTACACATCGTGTTAATAAAATTGAACTCTGTCTGTTTACCTTCATATAAAAAATTTTTAGCGTAGAGAAAAATTACACATAAGATGTTTAAAATTGTTTAAATATCATCACTTAATGTTAATTAATAGCACTGGTCGACGGCCATAATTTACCAGAGACGCCATTATGAAATTCGTATGTAAAATCACCCCCTGAGGCCGAAAATCAAGGTTATTTTTAATTTTATGGTACCGTTTTTGAGATATTTGCAATTTACCGTTTTTGCAAAAAAAAAAATCATTGGGTCCACTTAATCATATCTTAATTAAGCAATTCCAAAACGGTTTGAAGCTTTTAAAAGGTAATAAAATTTTCTATAAGCTGTGCATACAACACTTTTTGCTAGGCCCTGCAGATTCAAAGATAACGAACAATCATTACCGATTTTTTCAATTTTTTTTTGTAAAAATATAAAAAAAATTGTACTTTGCGGGGAAGGATCTCGAAAACCTTTTATTTTTTTGCAGATTGTTTTTTTCTCCCTAAGCTCTGTTATATTACAAAAAAAATAAGGTATCATCGAAGAAAATCGATGCAAAACTACGTAAGTTATAAGCGATCAAATAAAAATACCCAGGTTGCGCAATTTCAACGTATACCTCAAAACGTATGTATGGTATAAAGAAGAGTGAAATATCTAGCTATGCTCTGTTTCTATTGAGTTAAAAGTTCAATTTATGAATGAAATTACCCATATTTTTAACTTTTTTTTAAATTTAATTATGTTTATACTATATTCTAACAATCTTTATCTGAATTTGATTTTACTATGTTGTCGAAATAATTATGTATTCTACTTTGACGCTTATTCAGTTTAGGATTGGTTTCTCTTATGAGAAACCAGCAGTAATCACCCATCATTGCGACGTCCCAGAATCCTTGATATCGATTCTCAATTAATTTCATTTGCTGATGAAACCTTTCGCCATGTTCATCACTTTCGTCGCCAAGATTTGCCGGAAAAAAGCTCAAATGTGAGTGGAGAAAGTGAATTTTTAAAGACATATTTACGCCCATTTTCGCATAATTATTGATTAGGTCGTTCACTATCTGCTCGTAGTTAGGGCTTTTGTGTCTACCGAGAAAAGGAGCAACGGCCTTTTCAAAGGATTCCCACGCTGCTGCCTCAACTGATGAGAGTAGTCCTTTGAATTGATTATTGTTGATCAACTTTCTTATTTGTGGTCCAACAAAAATACCTTCCTTTATCTTGGCTTGAGAAATATCTGGAAAAACTGTTTTCAAATAGTCGAATGCTTCGCCTTCTTTGTCCAAAGCCTTAACAAAGTTTTTAATGAGACCGAGCTTGATGTGTAAGGGTGGAAGTATGATTTTCTCTTTCTTGACAAGAGGGGTGTATTTGATGTTATCCACACCAACGGTAAACTCGACTCTTTCCGGCCAATCCTTTCTGACGTAGTGGTCCTTACGAGCTCGGCTATCCCACTTGCAGAGGAAGCAGCAGTGCTTGGTGTAGCCACTTTGTAGACCGCATAGCATTGCAACGACTTTGAGATCAGAACATATTTTCCAATCATGCTCTTCATATTTGATAAATTTGAGTATTTTTTGCATTTCCTCGTAGGTTTCCTTTGTATTTACTGCATGTGCAATCGGGATAGAAGGCTTTTTGTTACCAATATGCAATAATACAGCCTTCAAACTCAGTTTATTGCCGTCTATGAACAATCGCCACTCTTTTGAATCATATGTTTGACCAAACTCTTTGAATAAACCAGGGATGTCGTTGCAGTAGCATATACTGTCTTTCTTGGTATAGTGTTTGGAAAATGGTTCGTGACGAGTTCTACTATATGTCACCTTAACATCGGATGACACAAATTTAAATTGTTGCATACGAGAAGTGTGGATCTCGGCCTTTTCCTTGGATAGTTCCAAATCTCTTATCCAATCATTAAGTTGTGCTTGTGACAGAACGTTTCTTTCGTTTTCCATGCGAAATTCAGTACAACTTGATCCCCCGCACTCAGATGTTACTGTTGACAATGGAACTGGATCCGCAACTGCCGTTGAATGTAGTACTGGTAATGTCACTGTAGGTACGCTAGCATAGGTTACTCCTCTTGATCTTCCAACGCCAAGTACTTTTGTTTGACAAATATAACACTCTATTGAATGGCAAGTAGGTTCTCTCCATATCATTGGTGTATCAAATTTTGTTTGTTGTCCTGATTCCCACTGAATCAATTCTACTCGACACGATGTACACAAAGTGTTCGGTGTCTATGGTTTTTCAGCATTTTTAGGCTCAATTCCAAAATACTTGGAGTATAAAGTTTTGATATGATCTGAGAACACTCGTCGTCGCCTTATGATAGTATATTGGCCACACATGAAACAGAACATATCTGGATCCTTATTACACTCAAATTCTCGCGTCCTTTTACTCATTTTATTTTTTTTAATAAATCACGGTTTTGAAATTAGACTTATGAACGGCGAGCCTTGAAGATGTTATGAAGTTTCAAAGCGCATTAACTCATATTTATACTCGGAACAAAATTGAAAAAATCAAATCTTACCTAGACAGAAAGGTTCCTTTTTATAACAAGCCGGGAAAAGAAAATACTACCTGTTTTAGATGTAGGCTTTAGAAATTTTCTGTGTCTTATAATTTTGAAAATCTACCTGCATACTTACCCATAACTGACGGAAATACATGTTTATAACTACATGCCTACAGCAGGTTTCGAACCCAACCACTCTTCCTTTCGATGCAACCACTCTACCTACTATAATACAATTCGAGTATTAAAAGTACTATTTGATTTATTTAAAGAAAAAGTGTTATCATTGTTATGGTGTTATTCGTTTATCCGGATAATATCTCACTTGCACTTTATACCTTTAATATATGTATGTATGTATAGGTACATACATTGAAGTTGCGCAACCTGGGTATTTTTATTTGATCGCTTATAACTTACGTAGTTTTGCATCGATTTTCTTCGATGATAGCTTATTTTTTTTGTAATACAACAGAGCTTAGGGAGAAAAAAAAATCTGCAAAAAAATAAAAGGTTTTCGAGATCCTTCCCCGCAAAGTACAATTTTTTTTATATTTTTACAAAAAAAATTGAAAAAATCGGTAATGATTGTTCGCAATCTTTGAATCTACAGGGCCTAGCAAAAAGTGTTGTATGCACAGTTTATAGAAAATTTTATTACCTTTTAAAAGCTTCAAACCGTTTTGGAATTGCTTAATTCGTTCTTGAGATATATATGATAAAGTGGACCCAATTTTTTTTTTTTTGCAAAAACGGTAAATTGCAAATATCTCAAAAACGGTACCATAGAATTAAAAATAACCTTGATTTTCGGAATCAGGGGGTGATTTTACATAAGAATTTCATAACGGTGTTTCTGGTAAAGAGAAAAAGTTGAAATTTGTGGTCCAGTGTAGTAGAATATATCTTTTTAAGTTCAATATGTTTGCAATTTTAATCATTTCATGCCCATATTTATGTGTATATTTTAAACACTTCCTGTTTAAAAATCAAATCTTGAGCATCTTAGGCTTATATTTACAAAGATTCTGGTTGAAACACTTTTTAGTAATAGTTTTACATGAAATTTTTAGAGTGTACATATGTCTAAGTGAATCCTTCATCAAAGAGATTTACTGTAATAATTTAGTTAATTAATAATTATTATACTACTTCAGAGTATTTCAAAAATACTACTTCTAAAAATATATTGTTCTTAAAATACCTTAGAAAAATCAATTTTAATTTTGTGACACCTTTATCTTCTTTTCGGCACTATTTTTGAAAGTCATTAAGCTAATTTTGAAATTTTGAAATTCCATCCCTGATGCAAAGGTTTTCGACGTGGAGAACAGAGCGAGAAGAAGGTGACATTAGAAGGGTTGCACATACAACAAAAAATTACTACAGCAATGAATTTCAAAGAAGTCAAGAATGATGGAATATAAGATTGCGCCATTCTGGCGGCGATGACATTTGTGTACCACAAGTAAACAAATCCGAATTCGATGTGAAAAGAAAATGTGAGAAGGGCAGATTTTCCTAATATTCAATTTTCGACAGTAAACGTGTTTTAATTGTGCTAAATTGTAAAAATATATAATTTACAATAAGAATTAATTAGAAAAATTTGAAAAAAAGTGAATTTTGTTCAAATATTAGTGAATTTCAGTGTATTTAAAGTTTCTGCGGCGTCGTTTACTTGTAGTCCAGAATTGTCAAAATCGACAAAACCAAAGTAGCGGTATGTCTGACGGCGCAACCTTTGTTCGCTGCATCGTGGTAGATAGTATGAACTGCATGGTGTAATGAACTGAAGGTGGCGCATTCCCGAAGCCGCTACTTTGGTTTTGCCGACTTTGACGTTTATGGCAATACGTAAACAAACTTTGTGTTTAGAAACAATTGCAAACGTATTGTGTACTTTCAAGTGAAAAAATTGAAGTAATTCGTGCGTTCTATAGTAAACTAGTAAGAAAGTCTAAGTTCGGGTGGAGCCGAACATTAAATACCCGGCGCAAGTATTAAATATATGTTTTTTCACCTTTCCGAAAGCTACCGCTACATGGTAAGCCGGGGTGTATCAGTTTTGAGTAAATTAGCGTCCTCAAATTTCGAAACATTGAAGTTTCAAGCATTTCTGAAATTGACCGTTATATGAAAAGCGGCCGTAATTTTAGTCCGATTTCAATAATTTTCAACGTTTTGCTTTTATGTGGCAAGCATAATAACCATACCGATTTTGGTACAAATTGGTAGAACGGTTACCGATATACATATATGTGATCATAAGTGGGATTCTTGGTACAGAATTGTTGCAAGCATCAATTTTGAATAAATTATCTTTAATATTTACTGATTTATCGAAGATTTTGTATTTCTCTAAATTACCGTTATATGGGATGTGGGCGTGGTTATTGCCCGATTTTTTAATTTTTTTGCCATTTAGTATGCTGTACCAAGGCCAATAACTGTGTCAAGTTTGGAAGAAATTGGTGCAGCGGTTACAAAGATATGTAACCATAAGTGGGCGTGGCTATGCCCATTTTCCAAAATTTATAATATTATTATTTTTCGTCTGAAAATTATTGTAAATATCAATTTTGAGTGAATTATCTTCAGTAGTTACTAAAATATCGCAGTTTTCGTATTTCTGGAAATTACCGTTATATGGGAAGTAGGCGTGGTTGCAGTCCGATTTCGACCATTTTCAATACCAACCTACCTTGGGTTAACGAAAACCTACATACCATATTTCGTTGAGATATCTCAGTTTTTGCTCTAGTTATCGTGTACACGGACGGACGGACAGACGGACGGACAGGCAGACAAGGCTTAATCGATTTCTCTATTCATGCATTAGTAGTAATGCACGGAAAAAAATTTCTGTGTTGTATTACTTATTATAAAAACTTTGGTATGTTTTTTTGCCGTTTTTTCATTGTGCTCTATTTTTTAGATCTAAACCACATAGAAACATATGATGAAAGTTAACGGCCCTAAGAAAGGAAAAAGTTGGTTAAATTTTTTATGCGTTGTACAAAATTATTATTATTTTTTTATAATTTAAGTGTGGATTTCTTAGCAAAAAAGATGACGTGCTTCGAGCACTCTGAATATTAAAAGAAAATTTCGTTGATTTCAAGTAGAAATAAAATAAAAATAATAATATATATATCTAATATATATTTATTTTAAAATTAGGTAAAACTTGACATTTAAGAACAATTTAATATAACGATTAAATCAAAAGATAAATAACAAAACATATTGTATATTTTAATTGAGGACTAGTCTGGTATTAAAAAAAAAAATACATAATTCACAAAGTTCTTTTAATATGAAGAAAAAGCACGACTTGGTACCATATACATACCTATTTCTAGGGGTGTATGTACGAAAAATTTTGTTATAAAATTTTTGAATGATATTCATTCATTGTGCTCAGTGTACCTACTTTATTGAACAATAATGCGTCACCAACCTGCCTCGCCTATTGTTTTCATGCAACTAAATAAAATTTGTTGCTCTTCTACTCTTTCTGTTGACGTTCGGATTGTGTACGTGTAAGAAGCCGATTGTGAACATGTGAAAGGCAGAATATAGTTCGTTTCCCAGGAAAGTGTTTGGCGGGCACTGGTGTAAAGCGGTGCTCCGGCAAGCTACCCATAAGTCGGTTCGTTGGTCTAGGTCGCTGTCGAAAGCACCGGATGCAGTTTTGAATAAGTCTTTTAATAGCGGGGCGAGCACCAATAATCCAATATCGTTGTCGTATGTGATTAAGCGTCTTGTGTTCCGCCATGCAGGATACTCTCATGCGCATGAGCTAGAATTGGCCTGGAACGATAAAAATTAGTTAATTAGCCGCCCATTGACATGCAGGATTTTATCTCGTTGATCATGGAATTAAGTTAAGTTTATATATCCGTTCTGCTTTAAGTAGGGACGATACAAATTAGTTCTTTAGCCGCCCATTGACATGCAGGATTTTCTCTCGTTGATCATGGAAGTAAGTTAAGTTTATGTATCCGTTCTGCTTTAAGTAGGGACGAAATTTCGTTAGAAAATTAATACGTTTGGTTTTGGTTTCTCCTCGGGAACGGGATTTTGTTTTTCGGGTTAAATCGGCCACTGCTGCTCACCTTGGTAAAGCCAGCTCGGTCCCATCAACCAAGTTTCCAGTGTGAACCACTTAGAAGGTGATATACCCCGGGAATCAACAACGTAGGGATTTAGCTTCGTTGGTACATATCTCCATCGGTCTCTGCGGGATAGTTGTTGAATTTGTTTTACCCGCTTTGCGATGTATTGTTTATGTATTACCGAATTTGAGCGAATCCAGCAACGGCCGTTGTTGAGTCAGAACAAAAGAAGGTTTGCATTGACAGGTGGTTAACAGACTCCTGCAATTTATGAACAAGCTTCTCAGCCAACGATACCCCATTTAACTCTAGACAAGGTATGGTTATTTTATTCAGCAGAGAAACCTTGGTTTTGGCCGTTAATATTGACACCTTCACTGATTCGTCGGCAGCAATGACGCGGAGATATGTTACCGCCCCATAAGAAAGCGCTGATGCAACAATAGGTGCGAGCCAGCCAGGAGGGTCATATATCTTGGCAACATTTATTTATTTATTTATTTCAGTCTTTGAAACAGAATTTCTTACAGACTATGATTAAATTTAGATTAGTTAAACAGTTTGAATAAACTTAATTTAAAACAATAAAGGCTATCGTTGTGGTTTATAAGCGCAGAGTGTTTGTTACAAAGGCGAATAACTCTCGCTATCGGTTCGTTTTACGAGTATAGCGTCTTATGCGAACCTTCGAAGAACATTTTAGGATTTCTGAGATTAGTAATAGATTCCTGAATATGAAATGGATCAGATATATCTGGGCAGACAATGCTGCCAGAAGAAAGTCCCCAGAATTTTTTTAACAGAATTGTCTTCGTTTGTATGTATGTACGTATTTTATTTGTTATACTTATTATTTATTTTATACAAAGAGAAAGCGATTGAGATCAAAAACAATTATTTTATTATTTATTTCATACAAATGAATTAATTAAAAAAAAATTAAAAGTCATCTGTATTATAACACTGTTCAACAGCTGTTTTGCAAAGTAACAATGGTATATTTATGAAAGAAGTAATCATGTTGATAATTTTTAGAGTGTAAAGCTGCTAAGTCCATTTGTAGAAAATTTAAAGGGGAGGAAAAAAAATTTTTCAAAACATTTCCTTCAAAAATTTTGCAGAAGGCTCCGTTGCAAATTAAAAGATTTAGAATTTTTTGTGAGCTTATCGTTTTCTCTTTGCCTCTTTTGGACTTAGTAAATTTGCCTTTAATTGAATATAAACTTGAAGGCGTTGCGTTTTTAATTTACCTTGCTTGCTATATCCAAATATGAGTTTTCACAAAAAGTGGACTTAGCAACTTTTCACTTCAAGCTAGCGATATGTTAATGAGATGATTATAGGTCTTTCTTTGTAGGAACTTTTGATTGGCAACTAAACTGCCAAAATTTTTAGATATTCACAATAATAATTAGATTAAAAAAGTCCGGAAATAAAATTTTCACTGAATCGGGTTTCGATATAAGTACTTCCTTCCGATACCTACTCAGTACTCGGTTCAGAAGTATCGATACCAAAATTACTTAGCATCGGACGAAAAGTATCTAGTATGTACTTGTATTTACTAGTATCGTTTTATACCTATGTAAGAGTGCTTTGCAGAGCGATATAAAGTGCTTTAAGAGTCATAGGGTCCTTAAAATTTTTAGTGGTCCTCATTATCTACCATTTTTATAGCCGAGCGCACTTGAGCACAAGGGTATTATAACTTTGTTCACATAACGGTTGTTTGTAACAGGCAAAACGAATCGAGATAGATATAGACAAATGTATACATAAGTGATCAGAATCAAAACAGAAATCGATTAAGCGGTGACTGTCTGTCCGTCCGTCCGTCTGTGCACACGATAACTCGAGTAAAAATTGAGATATCTTAACGAAACTTGGTACGTGCACTTCTGTCAGGCGTAGGAGGGACGGTATTGAAAATCGGACAATAACCACGCCTTCCTCCCATATAACGGTAATTTTCAGAGATACGAAAACTGCGATATTTTAGTAACTTCTGAAGATTATTCCCTCAAAAATGATATTTACAATAATAATTAGACGAAAAATAAGAATATCATAAATTTATGGAAAATGGGCGTAGCCACGCCCACTTATGGTTACATGTGTATGGCTTGGTAAGCTGCATCAATTTCTTCCAAACTTGGCACGGTAATGGTAATTTAGAGAAATACGAAATCTTTGATAAATCAGTAAATATTAAAGAACAGTTATTCAAAATTGATGCTTACAACAATTCTTTACCAAGAAATACGTCAATGACAAAATTTTGGAAAATGGGCGTGGCACCGCCCACTTATGATCACATATATGTATCTCGGTAACCGTTCTACCAATTTGTACCAAACTCCGAGAGTGAATCCAAGAGGACGTGTTCCAGCCATTGTGTTTATGAGTCAAATCAAAGGTAACCTGTAAATCCAAATACATATATACATATCTTTTTCTTTTCTTTTTGGCGCTGTAACCGCCTAAGCGATTTTGGCCGAGGTCAGCAAAGCACGCCAGTCGTTTCTCCTCTGTGCCAACTGACGCCAATTGGAAACGCCAAGTGAAGCCAAGTCCTTCTCCACCTGATCTTTCCATCGCAGTGGGAGCTTCCCTCTTCCTCTGCTACCACCAGCGGGTTCCGAGTTGAATACTTTCAGAGCTGGAGCGTCGGTGTACATTCGAACGACATGACCAAGCCAGCGGAGCCGCTGTATTTGAATTCGCTGTACTGTGTCCATATCGTTGTAAAGCTCATACAGCTCATCGTTCCATCCTCTGCGGTACTCGCCGTCGCCAACGCGTAAAGGCGCGTAAATCTTCCGCAAAATCTTTCTCTCAAATACTCCAAGAGCCGCCTCATCGGATATTGTCATTGTCCATGCTTCTGCGCCATATACCAGCACGGGCATGATGAGTGACGTATAGAGTGTGGCTTTCGTACGTCGAGAGAGGACTTTACTCCTGAATTGCCTACTCAGTCCAAAGTAGCACTTATTGGCAAGAGTGATTCTACGTTGGATTTCAATGCTGACATTGTTATCGGTGTTAATGCTGGTTCCCAAGTAAACGAAATTCTCTACTTTCTCGAAATTGTAAATGTCAACAGTGACGTGGGTGCCAAGGGGCGAATGTGCTGACAGGAGATACTTCGTCTTGTCCTCGTTTACCACCAGACCCATTCGCTTTGCTTCCCTATCCAACTTGAAAAAGGCAGAACAGACTTCGTCGTTTTTGTTACCGATGATGTCGATGTCATCGGCATAAGCCAGCAACTGCACGCTCTTCTAGTAAATTGTTCCTGAGCGGTTCAGTTCTACAGCTCTTATTCTCTTCTCCAACATCAGATTACAGAAGTCACATGAAAGGGGGTCGCTCTGTCTGAAACCCCGTTCTGTGACGAACGGCTCGGAGAGGTATTTTCCAATTCTGACGAAGCTGGTGGTATTGCTCAACGTCATTTTACACAGCCGTATGAGTTTTGAGGGGATGCCAAATTCAGACGTAGTGGCGTATAGGCAACTCGTTTTAGTGCTGTCAAAAGCGGCTTTAAAGTCGACAAATAGGTGGTGAGTGTCGATCCTTTTCTCGCGGGTCTTTTCCAAGATTTGGCGTATTGTCAATACCTGGTCTATGGTGGATTTGCCAGGTCTAAAGCCACACTGATAAGGCTTAATCAGTTCATTGACGGTGGGCTTCAGTCTTTCACCTTTGAATATCTCAGCTGGCAGGCTGTCAGCTCCAGCGGCTTTGTTGTTTTTCAGCCGCGTTATTGCTATACGTACCTCGTCATAGTCAGGCGGAGGAACTTCGACTCCGTCATCGTCGGCTGCGGGCTCGGCTTCTTCTTCTCCACAACTTTCCGTGCTGGTACCATTTAGTAGGGCGGAAAAGTGTTCCCTCCATAATTTAGGTATGCTCTGGATATCAGTTACTAGGTCGCCATTATTGTTCTTACAGGAGTGCGCCCCGGTCTTAAAACCTTCCGTAAGTCAACTAACTCTCTGGTAAAATTTTCTGGCATTCCTCCTATCGGCCAGCATTTCAAGCTCTTCGCACTCACGTATTTCGGCCTCTCTTCTTATTGCGGCAAATACGTCTTGCTTCCCTCTTCATATCCCTATAGCGGTCCCACATAGCGCGCGTTGCGCCCGATCGCAGCGTGGCCCTGTAGGCGGCATCTTTTTTCGCTGCAGCTTCCTGACACTCCTCATCGTACCAGTTGTTCTTTCGGGCTCGCTGAAATCCGACTACTTCTTCGGCGGCGGTACTTAATGAGCGGGAAATGTGGTTCCACTGCTCGCATATGTCGGTTTGTTGAAGAGTGCTCTCTGAGAGCAGGTGTGAGAGTCGAGTAGCGAAATCGCTGGCTGTCTGTTGTGATTGCAGCTTTTCGACGTTAAGCTTTCCTTGCATATTTCGGCGCACATTTTTTGCTGCACAGAGGCGGGTGCGTATCTTGGCTGCAACAAGATATTGGTCAGAGTCGATGTTTGGGCCTCGGAGTGTACGTACGTCTAAAACACTGGAAGCGTGCCTTCCGTCTTTCACCACATGATCGATTTGGTTTCATGGGCGCAGATGAGCGAGATGTTGAAGAATATCGCTTTGATGCGGATTGTAGCTAGACGCTCGTCCACCGGGGTGAACGACAGTACTCGGCGACGGAGTCTCTCTCCCACCACAAATCCAACTCCGAATTTGCGCTCCTCTACATGGCAGCTGTAGTAGACGTCGCAAGGCCCCAGACATTGGTTGCCTTGCCCCGTCCAACGCATTTCTTTGATGGCGGTGATGTCAGCTTTTGTCCTTACGAGGACATCAACCAGCCGGGCAGAGGCACCTTCCCCATTAAGGGTCCGGACATTCCAGGTGCATGCCCTCAAATCGTAGTCCTTTAAACGTTTGCCGTGGTCGTCATCATAAGGTGGGGTCTCATCCGAGCCTTTGCCTTGCTTCTTCACTGGACGTGGTTTTTATGTGGCAGGTCCCAAGCCCAGCGCACAACCCATTGCTGGGACGGGGTTGGTTTCGCAACCAAATACACCTTTATATAGCTAGCCGCTTGCTCCAAGCAAACACCCGCTTGCAGCCGCACCTACTGGTGAACAGACGCTGCAGACTTCAGCCCTTAAACCGAATAAGTCGGAGTGGCCCCACCGAAGCTCCCTCTCTTTCTGCAGTGACCCAAGGCTCCATTCGGATTGGTTACCGCATCTCGCACATGGATTTCTCACGTTGCCCAATTGCGCGAACGAGGACGCAAGAGTCGGGATTGAGTATAGCCATGCAACTGTAACTGCATACCCAGCGCAACGACTATACCCCATTGCACTCCATATACATATAGTAATACCAATATGGATATTGAATAAACTCGAATTTATATTTAATATTAATACAAACGTTTTGCTTTATTTCTCATTCCAACAAATTAAATCGGCCACAACTTTGCTCAAGCGTAGTGCCGGTTTAACATACTGGTATGGTTATTGTGCTTGCCTCATAAAAGCAAAACGTATTCGCAAAAAATATTTCGAAATTTAAGGACGCTAATTTACTCAAAATTGATATACCCCGGCTTACCATGTAGCTGTATTTGCGCCGGGTAATTAATGTTCGGCTCCGCCCGAACTTAGACTTTCTTACTTGTTTTAAATTGTCTTTGCTTTCCCGCAATAGTTTTTCACTATAAACGGCCTCAAGCTCAATAAAAAATCATTCAATATAATTGCTATAAGGCCATAAATGTCAAAAACAAATAACTTAAGGACGAGCACACCTAAAAGTTAAACATTCTAAAAATATAATTATTACCAAAACGCAACAAAACCAACAACCACAAAAACAAGTTTAAATAGCACTGGAATAGCTGCGCTTGATTGTAGTTGGCTCAGATGAAAAAAGTGGAAAAAGCAACAACAGTTTATAAGGCGAACTTAGCACAGTGCGTAGGCAACTGGCTGAGTCAGCTGGGGTCGTCGGTTCGAATCCCGCTGAACAAGTCTGATTAAGAAATGTGGTGATTTCCGAAATAGCTATCACGTGTACAACTTTTTTAAATTGTTGTTGTTTTTCCACATTTCATTAAAAACGGCCTCAAGCTCAATAAAATTTTTTTAATATAATTGTTATAAGGCCATAAATAACAAAATAAATAAGGACATAAAAACAAATAACTTAAGGACGAGCACAGCTAAAAGTTAAACATTCTAAAAATAGAATTATTAACAAAAACCAACAACCACATGGACAAGTTTAAATAGCATTGGAATAGCTGCGCTTGATTGTAGTTGGCTCGCATGAAAAAAGAGGAAAAAGCAACAACAGTTTATAAGGCGAACTTAGCACAGTGCGTAGGCAACTGGCTGAGTCAGCTGGGGTCGTCTGTTCGAGTCCCGCAGAAGAAGTCTGATGAGGAAATTTGGTGATTTCCGAAATAGCTATCACTTCTATCATTTTTTGAAATTGTTGTTGCTTTTCCACAATAATTTTTCATTAAAAACGGCCTCAAGCTCAATAAAAAAATGTTGAATATAATTGAGGAATATTTTAACATCGTCTGCAAACATTAAGCATTTCGACGATAGGATATGCGACGGTAGGTCGTTTATAAAAACTAAAAATAATAAAGGGCCTATGTGAGTTCCTTGAGGAATACCCGATGTAGCATTGACTTCAATGTTGGAGCTCGCTGAACCTATTCTCACCAATAACTTTCTATCGATTATAAAACTTCTGAATAAATTCAATAATGTGCCAAATTTATTGAGCTTAAATAAAAGCATGTTATGGTCGACTTTGTCAAAAGCCTTTGAGAAATCGGTATAAACAACATCAAATTGGGTATGTTGTTCCATAGCAGTGATAATGTTGTTTGAAATAAGAGACAAGTTGGTAACTGTAGATTTACCAGACAAAAGCCCGTGTTGGCAGCTAGTTAGGGCATACCGAACGTGTTCAAGTAACTCTTTATTAATTATGTGATCAAAGATTTTTGAAAAACCCCTTGCTTTAGTATAGCTCGATAGTTGGAGATACAACTTTTGTCACCAGATTTAAAGACAGGTTCAATCGAACACATCTTCCAACAGTCTAAAAACTTTGCCACCCTAAATCATATTTTAAAAGTGTGGTAATTGGTTTTACTACATTTTCCACACAAAAAATAAAAACTATTGGGGGAAACCCGTTAGAGTTATAATTAAAGCTTGGTTTGAGGTCTAAGATTGCATTTATAACGTCTTCTTCGGTAATAAAAAACAAGTGTCAATATCATCGATGGGCACTGAGTTAATAGAAAAATTACATGGAGGTGCATAGCTTTCATATACTTCTTGGTATTAGACGCGCAGCCATTATATTCAATTTTATCAGGAATACCAGTCGAATTCCGCCTTGAATTTACGTAATTCCAGAATAGGGACAGATTTAGTTTCAAGTCGTACTCAACTCTAGATATATACTGTCTGAAGAGCTGTTTATGAAGTTGGTCAAATTCGCTTCGAATATGGTTAAAAAACTGAAGATCCTTGGGAAGTTTAGTGTTTCTAAATTTCTTCAGAGCTTTATTTTCAACGTTTTTTAAATGGCTTAATTTCGCATTGAACCAATTCGGTTTACTATTGGGAAGAGAGGTTTTCGAAGGGGCAAATTTAGTGACATCGTGGGAAAATATGTCGTAAATATTTTCATATACTAAATAAGGATCTTCTATTACATCTAAGAAATCCCAATTCATATAGAAAGGAGTTTAAAGCATCGAAATTAGGTTTTCTAAAACATAAGATAGGTTGAGGTTAAGATTTGCATTTGAATTGCTTTAAGTTATTAGATAAGAAAAATCTAGTTACAGAAGATTCAGTTTCAGATTTGATATTAAAGGGTAACAGTCAACCATCGTCAAATGACTTAATAATGTTAGGTAAGTTAAAATCACCCATAACAAATGTCTGCTGATTAGAGTCGACGGATTCAGCAATAAATTTGATGTTGTTGATATGCTGCTCATAAACGCTTAAACTAGAATTAGGCGGTATATAGGATACAAAGAAATAAATGCATTTGATTTAACTGCTAATAACACTCCTCCTCCATGAACGCAACCACTAGCACTAGGGCATCTATCATGGCGATAAATAGTATAATGATTATCAAAAACTTAGAGCTGGAAATTTGCCAGCATAGCCAGGCTTCAGTTATAGCAATCAAATCATAGTCTGGTAGTGATGTCGCAATCCTAAACTTGGATTTCGTTCGGATACCACTTGCATTTTGATAGTATAATGAAAAGGACTTAAGTGACATTGAGCCAGAAGAAGTAACAAAGAGTGGGCCGCCTCTTAGCCTGCTACGTCTTTCTCCCCTTCCGTTTGAAAAAATTGGAATGGTCGAACTTTAATATTTGTTGTCCATAACTTTGCGTTAAATACAGCATTATAAAAACAAGGAGAGACTCCAAGTTTAAAGTTTATGCTTCTTAATTTATTTACATTCACATTTTTCTTTACTAGCGTAAAGCCTGATAAATGAGTTCTACTGATTCCAGTGTGCTTTGTAACGTAAGAGATAATATTATCTTCTTTAACAGTATTTTTAAATGAAGAGAGGTGAATCCATCTTTTCTTGGCGACTACGTCGAGCTCCGAGTTATCATTCTTACCAACACAAACTCATAGTTCTATATTATCTACTGTGTTAATTTTGCCACCTGGTAACTTTAAAACATTTTACCATGTGGTAACTTTGTTTGTTGCTGGTTCCCATACTAATTAGAGATGACACTTTTAGGCAAAATTACTCGACTTTGTCTCATGTTTTTGTTCTGTGTTAAACTGGCATCTCTGATCAGCGCTAAGACAAAATAGAAAGTGAAGCAGAAAACATAAGGTGGGCGCAATTTGAAAGATCTTTTAAATATATATATATATATATACCACCTTTTAACTTTAAAAGTAAACTCTGAATACCCTATTTGTTTTGGGTATTTCTCCCCTCATTGGATGCAGCATCGAAGGTGTTTGCCGGTGAGAGAGCGTTGGCATTAGTAGCAGCGGTTGGCATGGGAGTCAGTGTTGCCGCGAATCATTTTTAGCGGTAGCCAAATTCCGTTAAAAAAAGGGCTAAAAAAGAGCTAAAAAAAGTCGTTGTGGCTAAAAATGATAGCTAAATTTTTTACTTACATATACATATATAAGTATACACGCAAAATATTTATTTCTTTACAAATGAGTAGTCCACTTGCAAACAGCGTTAGGTGATTTTATAATAGAAAGCCATAAATTTGAAAAAACGATTACGACAACAAGTAACATTTAAATTGAATCTTTTTTATTATTACCTGAAAATTTGGATAAATAAGAACCTTATAAAATTATAACATAACATACCATGACATAAGATAACATTAAAAGTCTATACGACCTAAAGCAGTTTTCTAGGTTCATCAGAAGATGGATACTTTTGAAAGTTTATAAATGAGTATGATAGCGACTTTTGGAAGAAGAGTTAACATTTTATGCTATTTTTTCAGAATATAAAAATATTTTGCACTGTGTTGTTAGTGGACATGAAACTACTTTAAATACTGGTACGTAATCCACCAAAAACTAAAAATCGAAAAAATTTTACATAGCGCCCTTTGCAAGTGGACTACTCAAATGACGTCGAGGAAAGATCGAAATGATTAGAGCCGAAATTTTTATAATTATTCTACCATTTTTTTAAACATTGTTTTTTTTTTAAATTCACGACTGCAATATCGTGAACTTAATCTTCCACAAACACGGCTTTGACCCATATAGGGCAAGAAATTTCCGCCAAAATACTTTTTACTTAGAAAATTTAGCTAATTTCACCAGTGATGACACCAGCATGCTGGTACAATCATAAAATTTTCAAATAGTTTTTGAAGTCACACCAGCACCTGGTACAATCACACCACAAGAACATACACGGTCAATCGACTTGATGGGCCATTTAACAAATAAAGCATATTAAGGGCCGTAAATTTATCTATTTTAAACTATAGTAGTATAAAAACGTAAGGAACATACAATACATAAATGTATAAATATATGTATATCAGTCTTTCTTAGTTTAAAAATGCATCTCTTACATAGATAAAAAAAATTAGATCAAATTAAGCATATACAACTTTTTCATGCCAAGTATAAATAAATTTTCCAAAGGGCTAAAAAAGGGCTAGGGGCAATTTTAAATTTATGTGGCCAAAAAAAGTATCTGGTAGCTAAATCTAGCCACCAAAGAGCTAAAACGGCAACACTGATGGGAGTATTAATGTTTACATCAGCAGCATCTGCGGTGGAGTTGATAGACGAAGACGCAGCAGTATGAATGTCAACAATAGGAACGGTTGTACCGGCAGCGGCGTAGGTACTCGCCAGCATGAGGACGTTGGCATTTCCAGCAGTAGCAGTAGTGGACATGATAGCATTGGCAGTAACAATAGGAGAAGCATTGGTCGTAGTAGCAGAAGTGTTAGTATAAATAACAGAAGCAGCATAAAATTAGTACAAAGCGAAATGGCTGGCAGTGGCGATCCATTTGCCGACGAAGTCTTGGTACTCAATGCATTTTTGACAGGATTGTTTACACCCTAGCATAAATTATGTTGAGCTTAGTATAACTGTTGAGAACGCTGCGAAGATTTTTAATTTCGGCATTAAGTTGTGTAATGTTAAGAACTATTTCGTTTAGCATAGACTGCATTTAACGTACTTCAGCATGTGAATCCTCAATTTTTTTGATTTGTTGTGTTTTATCTTCGAGAAATCATACGCGCATTCTCAGCTCTAAGAGTACATATTTCCTTAACCCTAGAACACACACCCGGGTACAAATGTATCCACTTTCAACTTTGAAGTGTTGTAACTTTTGAACCGCTATACCTCTATACCGCTAGATTATTTAGTTTTGAGTTCAAATTCAAAATTTGAACCAGATCGGACCATTGGTTCAGGAGCTACAGCCTTCCAAACACATTATATACGTAAACACACACCCGGGATACGTTTGTACCCCAATAGTAAAAATCCTCATAATAATAAAAAAAAAAACATTTTTTATATTATTTTTTTATTTGAAAAATTAAAAATATTCATTTCACACATTATATTATTGACTTTTATTATAAAAAATTATAAAAATGCATCTTATATCTAAGGAAAATCATGGCAAATAGAGCAATTTGTTGATGTGACCGAATGTTCAAGACACATTGGCTTCTTACATTTGTCGCACAGCTTTCTGGTTTTTCTACGGCGTTCAAGGCAACATAGGGTTATTGAAATCGTAGACAATGTAGGCTGCAAGAGCTGTAATGTCCAACATGTTGAAGAACATCGCTAGTGGCCATCGTTTTGTTTGTCTTTGTGTTGGATATTCCGCAAACATTTGGTCCATTCGATAAACACCACCTTTGGTACGATTATAATATTCAATTATTTCAGGTTTCCCACTGTCAGCTATTTCAGCATCATTATGCATGGTCGAAAGCAAAATTACTGCTTTATTTTTTTTGGGAACATAAGAGCACATTGTCACATTATTTTTGAAGCCAAATGTCGTTGAACCAATTGTCCTGTTTTTGTTCTGCTTCATTTCTTGAGGAATATATGATTTGTTTTTGCGCAAAGTTCCAACGATCGTGAGTTTCCAGGTGAGAAGCAGTTCTGCAACTGGCAAGGTCGTAAACAAATTGTCCATTGTAATGTTTCGGCCACTTCCTTGGTATTTGGCAGACAAATCCTTCACCACTCGTTCGCCTTGGTTCGTTTCCCTACCAGTTTCTGCTTGGCCAGTATATATTTGTCCATGCAGTGGATATGCATTTGTGGCATCGCAAATCCACCAAACCTTGATACCATATTTAGCAGGTTTTGACGGTATGTACTGCGTAAACCGTGTGCGTCCACGGTAAGGAAATAATTGTTCATCAATCGTCAAGCATGAGCTGGGCTTGTAATGTGCAGCAAGATTATTGTTCATCATCGTCCACAACTCACTGATCGGTGCTGCTTTATCAGTTAGTAAGCGTGTTGCACGAGTGTTTTTATCGTCAAATCTTAGGAACCGCAATATCGAACAGAAACGGTTGACTCCCATTGTGGCGCGATATAAAGGATAGTTTTTGACGCTCCATAAATCTCGAACATGTTCTCCATTGCTATGGTTCGCACCAGTCATAATAAGTATGCCAAAAAATGCATACAGCTCTGTTATTGACACAGGCGTCCATGACTTAGGAGTTGTGTTTGGATGCGCATTGTTGTAAGCATTATAAGTTTCTTTTGCTAACTTATTTGTGTGGCGCATAATTATATCAGCCATTTCAACGTTCATGAAACATTTGAATGTTTGCTCTATTGACAACATTTCAGTGCATCTAGCTGGTCCAGAACGTTCTCTTATAATATTTTGTCTGAGTACCTGACGACTTACATTTGGTTCTTTCATCCACTCAGTACCATCACGTGCAACAAATTTTTCGGCACTAGCAGGTAATTCATTATTTTCTTCTACTTCTTCTTCTTCATCGTCTTCTTCATCATCCTCATAGTCCGCATAATCAGGTAATACTTCTGCGGCACTTTGCGAAACTTCAGCATCGTCATCAGCAATTTCAATGTAATTGATTTGAATTTCTTCTTCATCTTCTGAGTCAAAGTCATAGGGAGCGTCATCGTCACAAATTTCATCAAATAAAGATTGTATATATGATTCTCGCTGTTCCTCAGTTAGCCTGCATAATAAAAAAAATTAGTATATGTTTACATTGTTGCTTATTTTACATTTTTTACCTTCTATATGCTGCACTTGATAAATATTCGTTTCTTCTTGAAGTCATTTCGTATCCAGTTATTTATAGTTTCAGTTATATTTATTTTCACTTATATTTTCACTTCTTACACTTTTGAGCACCAAAACAATAATGAAAATATCAACAGGCAGCATTTATAACAACACCTCGTGTGAAAACAACCCTTGCAGCTGCATATAAAATACAAAAACCAGTTATACCAGTGTATTTGCTACATACGTACCCATACCTTGCGCGACCTTTTTGCACATATCTTTTGAACCAGGTAGAATATTTCAATGAAATAAAAACCAAAATGTGTATTCGTTGTTACTCTACAAGTATATTATTATAAATTATATTATTTTGTTTTGCATTTATCAGGACAACAACAAAAACAAAAATCCACTGTTGCATGTCCTGACTTTATTTGCCCATATCGCTGGAACCAGTAGGAATATTCGAATGAAACAAAAGACAAAATACTTGTTATATATTAAAATATACATTTCAAAAAAAAAAATCATAGAAATCGGTTGAATAAGCATTAAAAAAACCGCAAAATAAGGTCCCGGGTACAAACGTATCCCGGGTGTGTGTTTACGTGGTATTTTCTGGGTGTGTGTTCTAGGGTTAAACAACGATTGTAGTGTTAATTGTTGCTTATACGCATTTTCAGCTGGGTTCGTAGATGTTTGGCTTTTCTGTGAGTTAGGCTGCGCTTGCGGAACTGCAGAATTAGCGTTCAAAGCAAGTTTGGCAATAGTATTCTCATACAGAGCAGTGGATACGGGAGGCGAGTGTAAAGAAGCACGACGCTGATCCATACAAACTTTACAAAAAAAAAGGTTTACCAGCCGAGAGCAAAAACTCGAGGTCAGTCGGATTAATACCAACACAACTGATATGGAAAATTTCTTTGCATTTCTCACTCTGCACTTTCGGTTGAGCACGATAAACATTTTTTCCACATAGACAAGGCATAAGTAAAACGAAATTTTAATATTTTTAATGAACATTCAATTTGCTTAACGGAGTCACTATCCCATTATACTGTAGGGAGGCAAAAATATCACAGTTAAACGGCCAAATACGTAAACTTAATTTTGGCCTCTAGATTACGATGGCGTTCTCATTTTTCAAATTTTGAGATATTTGGGGGGGAAATTTTAGAGCTCAGAAATAGAATTTGACCTGGTTTAAAACACTGTAGTCAGGCTTTGAACTTGTGGTCAGGGCAAAGGCTTTGATAGCTGATATTACTTAAGTGGGACCTTTTGATTTTAATGGGGTCTCCCAGTTATTTTACTAAAATTTCGCACATGACTGTCTGATATTACCTTAACTATTTCCGAAAATCATGGAAATCGGTTCACTATAACATATAGTTCCCATACAACTGATTGTTCAGATATGTGGCTTTGCGTTAAAACTCATATTTTATTTCGTTATATTTTTTAATAGTTTTAGTTTATACACCATTTGAACCTGAATTTGGATGCTCTTCAATCCCGTTCGGCATATTTTGTTTTTTTTTTTAACACCCTTTGCCTACTGCGATCGACCAGCAAAAGTCCGCCAACATTGAATTCAATCGTTTTCCAATCGGTCCTCAACACACATAATGGATTGGTGAAATCTCTCTCCTACCTCGTCGACTGTTTATGTTTTTTTAATTTGCACACCTGCTGCAGACTTTCCAAGGATAGTTATACCTAGGCGTGGTGCCTCCAAACATACTGAAACTTTCGCCTATTTCATACACTCAGCGATTAAGGTGAGGGCAAACTATTCATAATTTCATGATTTTATTTAAATTTACTTACTTTTTCGATAGAAACCAAATTTATCGGTGGTGCATGCGTAACAAATTTCAGCTTCTTGTTTTCGGGGATTTGTCCAACTCATTGGTAAACCGAATGGTAACGAGTATCGTTTTTTTTTTGCCCACCAAAAATTCATCGCAGTATTGCACAAAATATGTGTGAATTCGGGAGTGTATTTATGTTGTGCAGGTTCAGATTGCAAAAAGTACCACTTATAGCTTGTCAGTGCATTTTTATTTGAGACTAATTTACGCTTGTCTGATTTCAAATCGAATTTACGACAAAGGTTCTTAAATTTTTTCATATTTGGGAGTTTCCGAAGACAATGATATAATGAACAAAAGTTTTTCCCGAATTTTTCGATGTTTTTTTTATCAATTAATACGACAGTAATCGCGCGCGTAGAATTTCGGTTTGTGTCAGTCACTTTGACTTTAACGAACAACAGCGTTCACAGTACAAAAAAGGTATTAAAAACCCATTCACTGCCAAACTATGCAAAAATATGCCAGAGTGGGTTTGCAAAAAA
>NW_023458555.1:79727864-79737276 GCF_013731165.1 Rhagoletis pomonella | reverse complement strand
ACATTGTATTTAACACGCGTTTACAAGCGAGCGCATGAAGTCAACACTCCCGGTGGTTTTGCCAACCTGTGCTCTCCCGACTCCAGTAACAGCTACTGAATGTGAATCCGCGGGAGTCCCAATTGCGAGCAACAAATTCGCTGATAAATGTGGCTTGGGAGCCGCTACCAAGATGAGCTCTGAGTGTGAACGCGCGACCAGAAGAAGAGACAACGCTTACTTGGACGGTGTGAAGTAATGTTGACGATCTTGATACGACGATCTTGTATACGTAATGGGTGTAGTGGCGCGCACGTAATTAAACACAACCGAGTTCACTGTTCTCTCCTAGAAACTATCATAAAGCATCGTGTCCCAGCTAAAATCGCTTCTAGTGGTAACACGTTCAAGAACGCATTGCCTTATAATGTCTTCTAATTTTTTCGCTTCTTTTAGGCATTGTCGGTAATGCATAGCAGAATGTTCTATATTATTTTATTAATTTCGCTGCTTTGATTCATTACGGGGAATGCTAAGTAGAATGCTTCACCGTAGTGAGCTGAAAAAATAGATGAACACCCAAAAATTTATTTCTTCCGTTACTTTCTGTGGAAAATTTCATTGCATAAAAATCATGTTTTGCGTTGTTTAATTTCCAGCGAAGTTGAAATCAGTCAATGAAGTGAAGTACTTGAGTGAGGAAGTACAATTCTAAGTTTAATTAAATTTGTGTGCATCAGGGTTGTTGCGCATATTCGCATTCGCAACCGCGGAGCTTCCGCATTAATTTTAACATTTCCGTTAAAACTGTCCCCCTACGACCCCCTTCTTTTGTAATTTAAAGTCAAAGAGTAAGATCCTTCAATAGGTATTTCCAGCGGAAATGTTCAAGAGAATCGACTATTTGTCCGTTAAAGGATAAACTTTAATTAGGTAAGAATTATGTTACTATCGAATATTATCGAAAGGTCTGTTGAAAAGACTGGATGCACCGCTATTTTTTTTCTTAGATAATGTAATAATTTTTTGTTTCATAAAACGGCTTATTATGATTAAGTTCGGTGTGTTCTTTTATTACTTAGCAGAAAAGCACACCAAATAAGTTTGACCAGTTTTACTACGCAAATACTCCTCTCTGCGCTCGAAAACAACAAAATTTATCTTAATTTCGTTATAATTGTCAAAATTTTCACGCAGCGAAATAAAAATAAAATCGAATGTGCAAGTTCACAAATCAAATAAGAACCAATTCAAGGTGAATTTAATATCTATTAAGGAGTGGGACTTAGAATGCAATATATCGTTAGTATAGTATGGAAAGGGCGTAACTTACATCGCCGCTGAAATACAAAGAGACCTAACTAACTAAAACTCAAAAGTTTACTTTTTGATTGATTATAATCAGAGACATAATTATTATAAGAGAAAAGAATAAAACTCAATCAATAATTATTATATTAAGATAAAAAATTTTCGAGTTATCTATAATTATTATTCAAGGACTTATGCTATAAAAGTCCTTCATAATAATTATCAGCGAGATAAATATTTTTAAGTCTTCAAAAACTCCACATCGTTTTATGCCATAAAAAATTTGAGTTAGTTGAGCACATTGGCTCATGGAATGGAACAACAATTAATCATTTTTGGAAAACAATGGTGTTTAAACAACGATTTCCCCATGATGCTAGACTGTGAAGATGAAAGTCAGGAGGATACATCCGGCATTTTCAACCCGATGCAATTCTCAAAAAGGATTTACTGCAAGTTTGTCGCCTCGAGTAGTTATTTAGTGGCGCAGGTTTGATTTACGACCCTTTAAGAAACACGCTGTAATCCGAAAAGGCACCAACATATCTTTTTTTATACCCGAGCGCACTTGTGCACAAGGGTATTATAACTTTGTTCACATAACGGTTGTTTGTAACAGGCAAAACGAATCGAGATAGATATAGACAAATGTATACATAAATGATCAGAATGAAAAGAGAAATTGATTAAGCGGTGACTGTCTGTCCGTCCGTCCGTCCGTCCGTCCGTCCGTCTGTGCACACGATAACTCGAGTAAAAATTGAGATATCTTAACGAAACTTGGTACGTGAACTTCTTTTGGGCGTGGGACGGATGGTATTGAAAATGGGCGAAATCGGATAATAACCACGCCTACCTCCCATATAACGGTAATTTTAAGAAATACGAAAACTGCGATATTTTAGTAACTACTGAAGATAATTCACTCAAAATTGATACTTACAATGAGTTTCAGACGGAAAACATGAATATTATAAATTTTTGGAAAATGGGCGTAGCCACGCCCACTTATGGTTACATGTGTATATCTTGGTAACCGCTGCACCAATTTCTTCAAAACTTGGCACAGTTGTTGGCCTTAGTACAGCATACTAAACGGCTGAAAATTTTAAAAATCGGACAATAACCACGCCTACCTCCCATATAACGGTAATTTTCAGAAAAACGGAAACTGCGATATTTTAGTAACTAGTGAAGATAATTCACTCAAAATTGATATTTGCAATGAGTTTTAGACGAAAAATTAGAATATTACAAAATTTTGGCAAATGGGCGTAACCACGCCCACTTATGGTATATCAAGGTAACCGCTACACCAATTTCTTCCAAACTTGGCACAGTTGTTGGTCCTGGTACAGCATACCAACTGGCCGAAAATTTCTAAAATCGGACAATAACCACGCCCACATCCCATATAACGGTAATTTCGAGAAATACAAAATCTTCGATAAATCAGTAAATATTGAAGCTAATTTATTCAAAATTGATGATTGCAACAATTCTTTACCAAGAAATACGTTTATGACAAAATTTTGGAAAATGGGCGTAGCACCGCCCACTTGGGATCACATATATGTATCTCGCTAACCGTTCTAGCAATTTGTACCAAACTCGGTATTTTTTATTGTGCTTGCCACATAAAAGCAAACCGTTGAAAATTGTTGAAATCGGACTAAAATTGAGGCCGCTTTTCATATAACGGTAAATTTCAGATATGCTTGAAATTTCAATATTTCGAAATTTAAGGACGCTAATTTACTTAAAATGTATACACCCCGGCTTATCATGTAGCGGTAGCTTTCGGAAAGGTGGAAAACATATATTTAATACTTGCGCCGGGTATTTAATGTTCGGCTCCGCCCGAACTTAGAATTTCTTACTTGTTTTAAATACAATGTTAAAATTTTTTAATTCAAGTACTAAATAAAAAAAAACATTATGAAAAATTACTAACTTTTTCATTTTTTATCATTTCTTAAAAATACTTGACATCCGCATTCGCATCCGCATCCGCGGATGTTAGCTTGTAAACATCCTCTTCTGCATTCGCATCCGCGGATGTCTAAAATTCCACATTCGCAACATCCCTAGTATGCATGTACATACCGATTTTTAAATGAGATATAAATACCTAAAAACATACATATGTATGTATAAAAACTGATTTATAAAAATTTTAATTAATCTTAATCTTTTAAGACAATCTGTATTTACTGGTTTCAATTTAGTATGCATAAGCATGGGCGTAGCCAGAACGAAATTTAGGATAAAGTTATAAATCTATTGAAGCACAAAAAATATGCATACTTAGAATTTTGAATACCCCCTCACAATCTGGACTTAAGGTATAAAAACGGGGTTTTTCATAGTTTGAGCCTTATAGTTGTTCGTAACTTAATTTCTGTTTATCCGATGAAAAATATATACAGGGCCTACACGGTAACCGCAACCCTCAATACGTGCAATTCCTTGATTAAAGCAAGTCTCTAAAACAAAACATTGTAACCTTTATAAGTGTATAAGTATCTTTGTTTATGCATACCACACACGCAAAATTTGAACTTTTTGCATTTCTTTGATTAACCAGTACTCTGGAAAAACTACAAAGTGGTATTTCAGTTAAAGTGATGTGTTATGAGCAGGACCGAAGAAAACAAGCAGGAAAAAAGAAAATTTAAGCGCTTAGATAAACATTAAAACATTAGTAAATATGCTTCCAAATATGCTCGAAAAACAACCAAAAATCTTAGTACAGTTTAATGTTGTGTTATACCCGAGCGCACTTGTACACATAACGGTTGTTTGTAACAGGCAAAACGAATCGAGATAGATATAGACGAATGTATACATAAATGGTTGTGCACATGATAACTCGATTAAAAATTTAGATATCTTAACGAAACTTGGTACGTGTTCTTCTTTCGGGCGTAGGCGTAGGGCGTGGGTTGTATCTAAGCAGAACTGTAATTGAAGTTACAAGTTAAAAAAGATCAAATCGGGTTTTATGTTATTACTAGCAGTCCTTGCGGACTTCGTCTCGCTCAACATTAATTTTTTATTTAAACATTTGGTCCAACGTTTTTGCCAACAATCACGTTCACGTTTGCTTTGGTGGTCCGTCTTAAATAACCTAATGTAAGCGTTATGTCCGTGAAGAAGTTCTTGTCGCAACAATTATGTGATCGGATAGTGAATCGTCCTTGAATCTGTATAGTACAATTTGTGGCAATTTCAAAATGGGGGAGTCCACAGAAATCCAATATAGATAGACTTATTTCAGACGAAATACCTTAGAAGTGTTACAATTGCATTTGTAGGCATTTATCAAGAAATGTCTTTATTTGAGACGCGATGTTGAATTTTACAAAAAGCCACACTGTTTTTATTGAGGGGCGTCTCTTTGATCATTTTAAGACCTTAATCTTTGTAGTCCGTCCTATAAAATTTTGGCCATCCCTATTCCAAATTTTAGCTGTTAGAGAAGTGTTTCAACTGATGTACGGCGACTCAAAGCCGAAATCAATAAATCGAGGGCCTATCCTTGTAAAAATTTACCAGCTAAAATATTTTCAGTATAGATATTTATTTTGTTGAGTATGAAGCGTTGACTGCAGCAATGTTCATCATATCAAAAAATATTTTAAGTGGCCATCGGCGGCAGTTTCTAAGAACACAGATGCAACGCAATGCACCAAATTACAAATTCAGTACACCAATACTCGCGCGGACTACCATAGTAGGCCCCTGATTTTCGCGACAATGCACATAAGGACAAAGTGACTAATTACGACGACAAAAATAGAAAAACAAAAGTCTTTAAATCGTATCACACATACCTTTCTAATACCCCTTATAAACCAGCCCACAATGTAACACACAAATTTTGACTTTTAACGCATTGCAGCAGCTTTAGTAGAAGCTCAAAGTTGGGTTTTCTATCGTGCGTCGAATTAAATAATTTTTTGTTTGAAGTGATGATAAAATAGTTCGCTTGTCATTTTATTCTTAATAACAACTAATAGTTTTGTCAACATGGAAAGTGAGGCGCGGGGCATGTACTTTATTTTGCTATTTTTATACCCAAGCGCACATGTGCAAAAGGGTATTATAACTTTGTTCACATAACGGTTGTTTATAACAGGCAAAACGAATCGAGATAGATATAGACAAATGTATACATAAATGATCAGAATGAAAAGAGAAATCGATTAAGCGGTGACTGTCTGTCCGTCCGTCTGTGCACACGATAACTGGAGTAAAAATTGAGATATCTTAACGAAACTTGGTACGTGGACTTCTTTTGGGCATAGGACGGATGGTATTGAAAATGGACGAAATCGGACAATAACCACGCCTACCTCCCATATAACGGTAATTTTCAGAAATACGAAAAGTGCGATATTTTAGCAACTACTGAAGATAATTCACTCAAAATTGATATTTGCAATGGGAAAATAAGAATATTAAAAAATTTTGGCAAATGGGCGTAGCCACGCCTACTTATGGTTACATGTGTATATCTTGGTAACCGCTGCACCAATTTCTTCCAAACTTGGCACAGTTGTTGGTCCTGCTACAACATACCAAATGGCCGAAAATTTTTACAATCGGACAATAACCACGCCCACATCCCATATAACGGCAATTTAGAAAAATACGAAATACTCGATAAATCAGTAAATATTAAAGCTAATTTATTCAAAATTGATGGTAGCAACAATTTTTTGCCAAGAAATAGGCGTATGATACAATTTTGGAAAATGGGCGTGGCACCGCCCACTTATGATCACATATATGTATCTCGCTAACCGTTCTAGCCATTTGAACCAAACTCGGTATGGTTATTGTGCTTGCCACATAAAAGCAAAACGTTGAAAATTATTGAAATCGGACTAAAATTACGACCGCTTTTCATATAACGGTATATTTCAGAAATGCTTGAAACTGCAATATTTCGAAATTTAAGGACGCTAATTTACTTAAAATTTATACACCCCGGCTTATCGTGTAGCGGTAGCTTTCGGAAAGGTGGAAAACATATATTAAATAATTGCGCCGGGTATTTAATGTTCGGCTCCGCCCGAACTTAGACTTTCTTACTTGTTGTTAATAATATAGTTGTTTGTAAAATGGGTATAACACCTATATTATAAATTGCCTTTTTTATGGAAAAAACTAAACTTTTTATACTAGTTAGAGTTATAAAAAAGTTCCAACGAGTACAGTAATTTCTCTTCAACAGTTCAAAAATCCAACAAATTGCCAACGCAAAAATATCAGGAACACGTCTCCCTTTTTCCCCCTTCATTAAATAAAACATCTTTTTCTTAAGTCGTTTATTGGGACGAAACGAGAATATAGAAGGACAAAAATGTTTACTCCATATGTATTTGATTGATTTCCCTGAAATTTGGTATCCAATATGGCGGAAGATATCTTAAAAAATGTATAGATTGTTATGAAGCTTGGTATCCAGATATCTTCTTCGTGGCTGGTTTTGAAATTGATATAAAATTTTAAAAAATTAAAATGGCGGATCCAATATGACGGACCACTTTTTTGTAACTTCGTATTCAGAGATAAAGTAAAACGCCTAGTGTTCGGGACGCCATATTTGATCCGACATTTTGAATTTTTGAAAATATAATATCAATTTCGAAATCAGTGACGACGAAAATCTCTGGATACCAAGCTTAATAAAAGTCTACACATTTTTGAGGAAATCGTCCACCATATTGGATCCGCCATTTATATTTTTTAAAATTAAATATCAATTTCGAAATCAGGGAGGACGAAAAACTCTGGATACCAAGCTTCATAACATTCTATACATTTTTTAATAAATCGTCCGCCATATTGGATCCGCCATTTTGAATTTTAGAAATTTAATTTAATATTCGAATTCAGTGACGACGAAAATCTTTAACTACCAAATTTCAATGAAGTTTGTCAAATACATATGGAGTAAATACCAAGCTTCATAAAAATTTATACATTTTTGGGAAAATTGGCTGCCATATTGGATCCGCTATTTTCATTTTTGAAAATTGAATATCAATTTCGAAATCAGTGACGACGAAAATCTCTGGACACCAAGCTCATAACAATATAGACATTTTTAAGAAATCAACCGCCATATTGGATCCGCCATTGTGAATTTTGGAAATTTAGTTTAATATTGTAAATAAGTGGTGATGAAAATCCCTAAGTACCAAATTTCGTTGAAATCTGTCAAATAAATATGGAGTAAACATTTTTGTCGTCCTATATTGTGCGTACGTGTGGTAGTCACGCGCAGTACTCACCCGTCGACAAATTTAATTCAGAAGGCTTTCCCGGAACGGCACCGCTCCAACATACAAAACTGTCAAGGTATCAACAAATATGTTATCGTGGTCTACTATAGTTACGGTGGCCATATTTATTGGAGCCGAATACGGGACAAAAATAATTTTGCGAATTTTTTCCACAAATGCTAAAAGATCTTAAAACCATTTTAAACGATCCTAGATGTATTAGCCTTAAAACAGCAACACTGTAGTAGCATCACACATGTGTAGGATACGTTTCTCGAGATTTTTACCCCACAACGGTTTTTACAAAAAATTCGTTAAATTTTAGTATAATGAAGTACAAGTTTGAAGTAGCTGGGACTAATCGTTAATTTTTGGCAACGTTGTTTTTTTTTTGTTTGGTGCTACGCATTTTTTTTCATACAAAGGAAGTATGTTCGAAAATTTTTTTATAGGGAAGCAAATGAGTAGCACGTCACACTTTATTATACTCATTTTAATGAGATACAAAACTGCAAGCAAATTCTTTCTAAATTTTCTGATTAAAAATTGCGATATTTTGGTGCAATTTTTCAGAATTAATTTTCATAGTTTTTGCACAAAGTCGGATATTTGGATTTATTTGGTTTTTATTAGGAAAGGGGCTTTACTTTCATAAAAAAATAATAAACAACAAGTAAGAAAGTCTAAGTTCGGGCGGAGCCGAACGTTAAATACCCGGCGCACGTATTAAATATATGTTTTTCACCTTTCCGAAAGCTACCGCTAGATGGTAAACCGGGATGTATCAATTTTGAGTAAATTAGCGTCCTTAAATTTCGAATTATTGAAGTTTCAAGCGGCACCCTGAAATTGTGCATATGGAAACTGTGCATACGAAATAATGCATATGAAAAAAACCGAAATAATGCATACGAAAAAAACCGAAATAATGTATATATGCACAGTTTCGGTTGAAAACCGAAATAATGCATATGAAAAAAACCGAAATAATGCATATATGCACAGTTTCGGTTGAAAACCGAAATAATGCATATGAAAAACCCGAAATAATGCATACATGCACACTTTCGTTTGAAAACCGAAACAACGCATATGATAAAAACGAAGTAATGCATACATGCACAGTTTCGGTTCAAAACCGAAATAATGCATATGACAAAAACCGAAGTAATACATACATGCACAGTTTCGACTCAAAACCGAAGTAATGCATATAACAAAAACCGAAATAGTGCATACATGAAAACAAACTTCTTTCTGAGTAGGCGGCCTTCGGCCGCGCTTAGGGATTATAACCCTTACTAAGTAGAATTCTCCTTTCTGTGTTGCCGGAAAAGGGGGCCGGAAGTATTTTTGCGCAGAACTTCTTTCGGCGTAGGCGGCCTTCGGCCGCGCTTAGGGATTATAACCCTTACTAAGTAGAATTCTCCTTTCTGTGTTGCCGGAAAAGGGGGCCGGAAGTATTTTTGCGCAGAACTTCTTTCTGCGTAGGCTGCCTTCGGCCGCGCTTAGGGATTATAACCCTTACTAAGTAGAATTCTCCTTTCTGTGTTGCCGGAAAAGAAGGGCGGAAGTATTTTTGCGCAGAACTTCTCTCTGCGTAGGCGGCCTTCTGCCGCGCTTAGGGATTATAACCCTTACTGAGTAGAATTCTCCTTTCTGTGTTGCCGGAAAAGGGGGCCGGAAGTACTTTTGCGCAGAACTACTTTCTGCGTAGGCGGCCTTCGGCCGCGCTTAGGGATTATAACCCTTACTAAGTAGAATTACTAAGTAGAATTATCCTTTCTGTGTTACCGGAAAAGAAGGGCGGAAGTATTTTTGCGCAG
>NW_023458555.1:79721440-79727764 GCF_013731165.1 Rhagoletis pomonella | reverse complement strand
GGAAGTACGTTTGCGCAGAACTTCTTTCTGCGTAGGCGGCCTTCGGCGCTTAGGGATTATAACCCTTACTAAGTAGAATTATCCTTTCTGTGTTGCCGGAAAAGAAGGGCGGAAGTATTTTTGCGCAGAACTTCTCTCTGCGTAGGCGGCCTTCTGCCGCGCTTAGGGATTATAACCCTTACTGAGTAGAATTCTCCTTTCTGTGTTGCCGGAAAAGGGGGCCGGAAGTACTTTTGCGCAGAACTTCTTTCTGCGTAGGCGGCCTTCGGCCGCGCTTAGGGATTATAACCCTTACTAAGTAGAATTCTCCTTTCTGTATTGCCGGAAAAGAAGGGCGGGCGTATTTTTGCGCAGAACTTTTCTCTGCGTAGGCGGCTTTCAGCCGCGCTTAGGGCTTAAGACCCTTACTAAGTAGAAGTAAATAATTCATATTAGAAAAAACGAAATTATCCATATGCACACTTTCGTTAGAAAACCGAAATAATGCATATAACAAAAACCGAAATAATGCATGCATGCACAATTTCAGTTCAAAACCGAAATAATGCATATGGCAAAAACCGAAATAAAGCATACATGCACAGTTTCGGATGAAAACCGAAATAATGCATATGTGAAAGACGAAGGTATGCATACATGCACAGTTTCGGTTGAAAACCGAAATAATGCATATAACAAAAACCGAAATAATGCATGCATGCACAGTTTCGGTTGAAAACCGAAATAATGCATATGAGAAAATACCGAAATTATGCATATGCATACTTTCGTTTTAAAAGCGAAATAATGCATATAAAAAAAAACGAAGTAATGCATACATGCACAGTTTCGGTTTAAAACCGAAATAATGCATATGGTAAAAACCGAAATAAAGCATACATGCACAGTTTCGGTTGAAACCGAAATAATGTCTAAATGCACAGTTTCCATATGCGCAATTTCGGTGCCCCGTTTCAAGCATTTCTGAAATTTACCGTTATATGAAAAGCGGCCGAAATTTTAGTCCCATTCCAATAATTTTCAACGTTTTTCTTTTATGTGGCAAGGACAATAAAAAATACCGAGTTTGGTACAAATTGGTAGAACGGTTACCGGTATACATATATGTGGGCGGTACCACGCCCATTTTCCAAAATTTTACCATAAACGTATTTCATGGTAAAGAATTGTTGCAAGCATCAATTTTGAATAAATTAGCTTCAATATTTACTGATTTTGTATTTCTCTAAATTACCGTTATATGAAAGTGGGCGTGGTTATCGTCCGATTTTAAAAATTTTCTGCGATTTTGTATGCCGTACCAAGGCCAAAAACTGTACCAAGTTTGGAAGAAATTGGTGTAGCGGTTACCAAGATATTAACATGTAACCATAAGTGGGCGTGGCTACGCTCATTTTCCAAAAATTTATAATATTCTTATTTTTCGTCTAAAAATTGTTGCAAATATCAATTTTGAGTGAATAACCTTCAGTAGTTACTAAAATATCGCAGTTTTCGTATTTCCGTAAATAACCGTTATATGGGATGTGAACGTGGTTATTGTCCGATTTTTTAAATTTTCGGCCATTTAGTATGCTGTATCAAGGCCAACAACTGTGCCAAGTTTGGAAGAAATTGGTGCAGCGGTTACCAAGATATTCACATGTAACCATAAGTGGGCGTGGCTACGCCCATTTTCCAAAAATTTATAATACTCTTATTTTTCGTCTAGAAGTTATTGTAAATATCAATTTTGAGTGAATTATCTTCAGTAGTTACTAAAATATCGCAGTTTTCGTATTTCTGGAAATTACCGTTATATAGGAAGTGGGCGTGGTTACAGTCCGATTTCGCCCATTTTCAATACCAACCTATGGATTAAGGGAAACCTACATACCAAATTTCGTTGAGATATCTCAATTTTTGCTCGAGTTATCGTGTACACGGACGGACGGACAGACGGACAGACGGATGGACAGACCGAAATGGCTTAATCGATTTCTTTTCTCATCCTGATCATTTATGTATACATTTGTCTATATCTATCTCGATTCGTTTTGGCTGTTACAAACAACCGTTATGTGAACAAAATTAATATACCCTTGTGCACAAGTGCGCTCGGGTATAAAAAAATAGGCAAACTTTGCTAAAGTGTATAGTCCTAATTTATATTTTGGACACTGTATGTATTCCTCACTTCGAGTCAAAGGCTTCCAGATTGGAAAATAATAACTGATAATGGAGAAAATTGCGATCATATACCAATATTATTTAAAACAGGTTCATAGGCATGCCATTTTAATGAGCTGTTAAGGCGTCGAATTAACGAACATCGAATACGGGACAAATACAGGATATTAAAAGAAAAACAGAACATTTAGCGTCCCGTACACAGGACGGATGGTCACCGTAACTATAGTAGGCCGCGCGTGTACTCTAGTGTCAAGAATTAAGCCGTAAAATGTAAGTTGAAATGTCACCCGCCACAGTGGAATGAGCCATACGAAACGTAACTCTTCTTCTTTCCGTTTATTCCGACAGACTGTAGGTGTGTTTTTGGTTCAGAGTATTTGGTGATTTGGAAGAAATAGTTATGTATATACATCTCTACTATATATTTGTGAAAGTATGTATGTATGTATGTGCCAGGTTGCAGTCTAAACGGATGGACAGAATCGGCCAAAATTTTGCCATAACACCTGGGCCTATAATAGGATGAAAAAAATTGGGATCCGACAAGGGGTCGTAGGGGTAAAATTTTTAATCAGCCATAACTTCCAGACCATAAGTCACATGAACTTGAAACTTGGTACGCAGACATGTCAATGGTGATATAAACGAGTTTGTAAAAGGGGGCGTGGCACATCCCATAGGCGTGGAATTTTTTATCAGCTATAACTTCGGAACCATAAATCTCACGAACTTGAAATTTAGTATGCAGACATACCAATGGTAGGTGCTTATAATAAGGTCTATATAAATGAGTTTGTAAAAGGGGCGTAGTGCATCCCATAGGCATGGATTTTTTATCATCTATAACTTCGGAACAATAAGTCCCTCGAGCTTGAAATTTAATATGAAGACATATCAATGGTAGGTGCTTATAGAAGGGGATATATAAACGAGTTTGTAAAAGGGGGCGTGGCACATCCCATAGTCGTGGAATTGTTTATAAGGTACAACCTCGGAACCATAAAACACACGAATTTGAAATTTGGTATGCAGACGTACCAATGTTAGGTGCTTATAGGATAGGGTATATGTAAATAAGTTTGTAGAACGGAGCGTTGCACATCGCATAACCGTGGAATTTTTTATCAGCTATAACTTCGGAACCATAAATCTCACGAACTTGAAATTTAGTATGCAGACATACCAATGGTAGGTGCTTATAGGAGGGTATATATAAACAAGTTTATGGGGGCGTGGCACATCCCATAGGCGTGGAAAAATTTATCAGCTATAACTTCAAAACCATAAGTCAATGAAATTTTAATTTGGTATGCAGACATATCTCTGCTAGGTGCTTATAGTAAGGTGTATATGAATGAGTTTATAAAAGGGTGTGTCCCGTAGGTGTGGAATTTTTACTCAGCCATAAATTGGGAACCATAAGTCACATGAACTTGAAATTCGGTATTCAGACATAGGTATCTATGGGAAGTGTTCAGAGTAAAGTATATATAAATGAGTTTGTAAAAGGGGTATATACATATATTTATTCATCTATTAGATACTTCGGATATTTAAAACTGTGTATTTTTATTTTTTTTTTTTGAAACCTTACCGTTTTTAGATTATTTTTAAATGGAAAGATTAAATTGTTTTTTAATACTGCGATGCTGTTAAAGGAAAAAGGTTCATTCACAATGAATAAAACTCCTTCCGAATTAAGCATTCTACCAGAAAAGTGCAGCTATAGTAAAACAGCTAATCGAATAGGCAGCTAAACGGAATGTACCGTAGTAGACTAATTTTAATTTAGAAATTTGATCGTTACCTTAATCCACCTAATATTAATAACGGAACAAGATTTGTAGTACAAGTGATGATCAATATATATTAGTTAAAGCACGATAAAGCTTAAAGTATGGCTCATAAGGATGCCTTAATGTAAACAAAGAAAATAGTTTGTCTCCTCTAAATTATGCTGAGCTGAATATTTGTATTACTGTTTTATATTTTTATTTGTTTACTTCGAACGACGTCAGGTGCTCTGCTAGTATGCATATAAATGGAAGAAATTGTAATAGACAAAAGGATATGCCATAAACGATTGATCTTAATTGTAGAAATTTTTTGACAACACTGAATCACAAATTTTAGGACCAATTTCAGACGGCCTATTTAAGTAGAGATTCAGTTCTGACACAGTTCAAACTACGAGCAATTATTTACTGCAGTGGAATTATGATAATCGCTACACTAAATTTTTGTCGCTAAAATTCTCTAAATGAAAATCAGTGGGGGGAAAAGTATACACCGTGGAGAGTAACACATGTAATCTGTAATCAGTCAAATCTGGCAGTATGAGGGAATGTGACTAGATGTTGCGCGTTGTTAGGGGCGCCTGCTATTCTTTTGGAGATTTTTGGCGATCGAAATTAGCGATAGCAAATGTTAGAATTCGGCTGCTGGATTAGTAATTTTTTGGAACTTACTGGCAACTTTGTAAATTTAAAAATATAAGTTCATTGTAACCGCCCAATTCTGAATTTTCTTGATAAATTAATTGTAAAGAAATTCTATTAAGATTTTTATCACGTAAAAGCTCCTATCGCATTTTGTGTCAATATCAATATGAGTAGAACTGATTTCATTGTCACATATGAAAAATATGAATTTAAAATCAAAAAATCTTTTGGGTGTCGTAGCCGATAGGTAGAGATGTCGGCTATAAATTCTGTTTCGCAGGTTCAAATGCCGGCACATGCAGTATTTAAATCATTGTATAGGCTTACAAGTATGGAAAGCGCCATTTTGTTTGTTTACATTTGAAAACAGCTGAGATCACCTGATTTTCAATTCTCTCATTCTCCGCACAGAGTTACATTCAAGTTTCAGAAAAAACTTTAAAATGTAAATTGAGAAATATTTTAGAAAAATATGTTTTTATTCATTTGAATTCAATAAAAAAGAAATTAAAAATGCGTGCCAAGTCTTGCATTTCCAATAATAACGATAAATGTGTATGTTCCAGGCAATAATTTAAAATATTTGTGAAACTTATCGTTTGCGCTAAAATACATCAATGTGTGTGAAATTCGTTGTCATTGCTTTTGTTTTGAACATCATATTCGTGCCTGCCGGTGGAAAAATTAGGTAAATTTGCATTTATTTTTAAGAAAACATATAAATTAATGTATATTTCTTTCCAGAGCGACATATTAGTGCATTGGTAAAGTGCTCTTATCATTGTGTTATTGTCAACTGCAGCCAATCTTCTTTGGACAATAAGTTGTATTGGTGGAGCAGTTTCCTGAGCTTTGGAAGTGTTTGGGCTTGTTCGAGTTGCAATTACAACTGTAGTGTTGCGTGAATAAAGCATCACGTTCGCTGTGAATTTCTAGCAACGTTTTACCAATTAGGATGTTGGAACCGTCTTGCAAATTTTCATCAGCGCTGCAGTTTTTGTGCTTTTATTGCGTGCCTCGAGCAGGCCCTTTATCAGTGAATAGTTGTGGTTGTTGTAGTAGTAGCCGCATTACGAAGCCCGGCCTCAGTCGGTTTTCCATCAACAACAACGACAATAATAACCTGTTTATGCATTCCTGTTTTATTGCATTCCCCTTTCCAAATTAATATTATACTATGTTTAAGGCTCGGTGAAATAAATGAAGGTCTACTGGAGGCAAATTAAAATATCTCCCTCAGCAAAAATGAGACTCTCGCTCATGATGAAAGCATGTTAATAGGTTATTCTTTGAAACATCACCGACATAGTCATATTCTAAAGGTATACATTGATGTTTTTCATGTTTATAAATTTTAATTGATATTTTTGTTTGTTTACATATTTGACATTCACCACCAGCATCATCAACGCCATCACCAAATTCAATGCCATCAACACCATCAGCGGCTAATAACAATGTTATACCACAGATTTATGGCGAATTACAACGAGGCAAAAAACATATACATATGTAGGAATTGTAAAATTCCTAAAATTTTGCAAAGTTTTAAGAAAACTGCATTTTCTTGAACCACTATAAATGATTTCCAATTGTTAATATATATCAAAAGAAAGCTAAAAGGATTACCTTTCCTTTGATTATAAAACCATTTAAATCGCTGGACATTTTTATGCAAATTTCGCAACTTTTGAAATCATCTATATGTAAG
>NW_023458555.1:79720950-79721430 GCF_013731165.1 Rhagoletis pomonella | reverse complement strand
TGCAAATTTCGCAACTTTTGAAATCATCTATATGTAAGCAGTGGAAAAGTCCTCAAATTTTGTAGTTGTAAGAAAACTGAATCTTCGTAAACCACGATAAATGATTTCCAACTGTTAATATATATCAAAAGAATAGTAAATTGATTAATATATTATTATTATACAGTATTGTATATTTTTCGAGCTCAAGGCCACATGAAAATCGAAAAAAAATTTTTGATTTTACATTTGTTTTTTATTTGCCGATATTTCGACTTCAGTCTGAAGTCATCCTCAGGAACATTTGACAATGTTTGATCGACATTGTCAATCAAACATTGTCAATTTTTGATTTTACATTTGTTTTTTATTTGCCGATATTTCGACTTCAGTCTGAAGTCATCCTCAGGAACATTTGACAATGTTTGATCGACATTGTCAATCAAACATTGTCAATTTTTGATTTTACATTTGTTTTTTATTTGCCGATATTTCGACTTC
>NW_023458555.1:79693538-79715950 GCF_013731165.1 Rhagoletis pomonella | reverse complement strand
CTTTTTAGTCCATTTATAAAAGCGTTGTATATTAAAAAGTTTTTTTTATATTATTTATTTGATTTTTAATATCTATATAGCATGTTTAATATACCATAAAAAAGTTAATTCATTGTCTATTTTGCAGATCAGTGGATTCTGTTTTATATTTTTAATTAAATTTTTATACAAACAACTAATAAAGTCTAAGTTCGGGCGGAGCCGAATATTAAATACCCGCCGCAAGTAATAAAAATATGTGTTTCCGAAAGCTACCGCTATATGGTAAGCCGGGGTGTATCAATTTTGAGTAAATTAGCGTCCTTAAATTTCAAAATATTGAAGTTTCAAGCATTTCTGAAATTTACCGTTGTATGAAAAGCGGCCGTAATTTTAGTCCGATTTCAATTATTTTCAACGCATTGATTTTATGTACCAAGTAAAATAACCAAACCGCGTATCAACAAAATGCAAAACCGCGTATCAGCAAAATGCAAAACCGCGAATGTGAACTTGTAGAAATTATTTTCTAGAGCGTAAAAACACTCATATTTCAAAATGGTCCTTCTTCTTATAAAGTAAACTCATTTCTGGCTAGTATATTTCAGGACGAATGGATAAGGATTGAGCCAAGAGCTGTGTGAGCAAATCCAATTTTTGGCAGCCAATGTCAGTTACGCGGTTTTGCAGAATGACAATACGCGGTTTTGTACTTTAAACGACGATATGCGTAAGCGCCAATTTATTACTATTATTCTCATGTTATTAAAAAGAGATACAAGATTTTTTGTCAATGTTATTGTGGCTTATTAACATTGTATTTTTAATAAAGTCTAGAAAAAAGAAGTCATATGAGGAGATGTGGTGATCTCCGAAATAGCTGCTATAACTTCTACCGCTTAAACTTGCCTTTTAAATTTTTCTTAATAAACAATCGTGGTACAAAGCTCAATAAAAATATTAATAGCCATATTCATAAAAAATAAAGTAACTTTATAAAAGGTTTATAAATTGAAAAATGTATGAAAACGTCAATTTATAAAGCTCTTTAAACCTACTTTATTTTTTATGAATAAGGCCATAAGAATAAAAGATTTTTTATTAAAAGTCTTTAAAAATATTTTAATTTTTAGAAACTAATATTATTTCATTTTACATGCGCAGAGGTGTACAAAAGAAACATCGATAGTCGCCATCAACCATCGAAGTTTAGCAAAAATGCAAAAACATCGATGCATCGATAGTGCCACGATATTTGCTTCACCTCTAATTGACTCAAATGTCATTACTTATAAAACCTTGTATTAGTGAATCATGTCGAAAAGTGCCCATGGAGAATTTCTTTGGCTTTAATTTGCCGTATTTCGTATTACGATTGTTCAATTGGTTCGTAAGATATACGTGATTCAAGCGAACCACTTTTTTTAACTGAACAACGGTAAATTGCAGATATCTCAAAAACGTATCCATAGCAAAAATATTAACTCGGTTTTCGGAATCTGCGTGGGATTTGGATAGTGGCATCCATGGAACGTGTTTGCTCTAAAACAGTGCAATCAGCTGATAGTAGTTTTACTTAGGAAAAAACAAATACAACTAAATGATGTTTTTGCTCTAATGCTAATACCTGTGCAATATGATTTGGTGCAATTGCTTCTCACTTTTTGGTAACAACGTTTTCTCCGTTGTGATATATTATTGGGTTTGAGAACATTATTTAAGTTAAACTCCATATCGCACACCGTCTTCAAAAGAGTCACAACTCAAAATAATACGTTTGTCAGAAAATAGAAAAACTAGTTGCGTTCCTTATCTCCCAGAAAAAGTCCGAAGTAGTCAGATTTAGTCCAAAAAGCGTTCCTTAACTCGAAAATGACAGCAAAAATGAGAGAGCAACACTCAGTGAGAGTGACTCTCTTCAGTCCGAAGTAGTCAGATTTAGTCAGAAGAATTTTTTCTGGCAAAATCCTGAAAAGTGTCAAGCTCAACTGAATTTAAATTAACGGAAATTAAAGAATACACAAAATGGGAGAATAACCTAAAAAGTAAAAAAAGTGAATTGAAATTGGAAGGAAGCAAAAAAATAATTGATATAGTAAGTTTTATTGTGCTTGTGCTTGTGTGAATGTGTTTTGTACATACATTTCCATTCTTATTTGACGTTAGTGTTGTTGTTGCCATTCTTTGGACTAAAAATTTGGTTTTTTGCGTTCCTTTACTTTTTTCTGTTATTCTTTTTTAGTGAGCGCATTTTGCTTCCGCTCTGGCATTTTGACACTTCAGATTTTAGTCCAAAAAGATAAGGAATGAACCTACTATTTCTTAGCACATGATAATCATATGGGCAAGAGCGACTTCACCTCAGTTTTTTTTTAACAAATTATAACAAAAATTTGCTCCAGCTTTTGCTGAAAGGTAAATAAAAGCTCTGCGTACATTTTTAGCGCATAATCTCAAAATTGCCAAATTTGGAGTTGTGACTCTTTTGAAGACGGTGTGCGATATGTACCTACATGTGAATCAATTTACTTATTTCTTTATTATAATTATTGTTCTTTAAATTAACATTATTGCATCTTGTATTCCAATTATATGTAATTTTATTTTTTATTCCTTACATCGATTTTAAAATTTTCCTGAAACTGTGTTCTTTGTTTGAAAATTTTCGAAACTTATGTTAACAACTACCTTCTACTTACGTTTCGCAGATGATAAATCACCACAAACTTGTGAAAAAGGTACTGTCCTCTTTAAATATACATATGGATTTAATACGTCATACATGCGTGGATACATACTTATGGGTGTTAGTTGATGGTGGAGGTAAATTTTTGAACACATTTCCATACATACATACGTACATGTTACACACGAAGCAGATAAGGGTCACAACTCAAAAATAACATCATTTCATGACATCTAAAAAGTGTAGAAATGATTATAACATTGCATTTTACATAATTAATATTTCGCTCTGAAGAAGGCTTACATAATTTACATATCATCTTATTACATTTCAATTGTGTAGTCAATATCAAATTTAAGTTATGACCGTTCACTATTTGAGTGAAAGACATTACAAATACCACTGTTTCACACATTTGAAAATGCTTTATTGCACCAAATTAAGGCATTTTTCATTGAAGTAAAGTTTAAAGGAATATAGGTAAAGTAAGAAGTTATTTTTTATCTATTTACCCTGCAAACCAAATTTCCCGTAATCTTAACGATATCTTTAGGAGTATCTCATTTCTGTACCGATTTTTTTACGAATCTTCAAAGAAAATTATATGAAGTGGTTGACACGAACTCGTAAAGAAATTTCTGTACGAAAAATAAAGAAAATTCTGAAAAAATTCTGCAAGAAATTCTTCACATAGCAGCATTATTTTCATTGCTTTATCGATTTTCTTCCGAAATTTCGTAAAAGAATCGAATTGTGCACAGTTTGTTTCATTTTAGAAAATTCGGCAAAAAATCGAATGAGATCTTTACGAATTCCTTAAAGTTCCTCTAAAATTCAGAATACTCTGAAAATATGGTTTGCAGGTTTGCACGAAAAAATCCCTAGGTTTTATAAAAAAATACTAGATTCTCATTAATTTTTGATAACATTTAACCTCTAATAATGAAATAAAACTTTTCTAACGTACAGTTTTATCTTGATTCCGAATATCATAATTAGACTGCGGACTTTTATGCAAAATACGGAGCCTAGAAATGTGTACTACATAACTATAAGCAAAGTGTATAAATTTGAATATATTTTGTTTATACAAATTTATACACTTTGCTAAGTTACGAGGTACATATTTCTAGGCTCCGTATTTTGCGTAAAATCCGCAGTCTAATCATAATGGTTTCTCTAGGTCAGACCTAGTTTCTGAGATAACGATAAAAATATGGAATGGCATAGAAAAGTGGTATTTGTCATTCAATCGATTAACATAAGTGGTTTGGTCACTAAAGAAAAAAATATGCAGAAAGCTAAAAAATCGTTATTTTTTATAAAGTTTCTGATTCAACCACCTTAAACTCCGAAAAAGTGTTCGGACAAAAAAAAGTTAAACCCCTGTTGCGAACAGCATTATGAATGAAATGTCACAAGTCCCCATCGATCCCACGTCTGCAAACAAATTTATTTAAGGTCAAAGGTCACATAAATTGATTTTTTGCATTTTCAGCAAAACTGTACGATTTATCATAAAAATAGATGAGACGTAATGTTGGAAAACTATCGATAGTGTATACATTCGATAGTTTCGATAGTGATAGTACAAAATATTCGATACTATCGATACTATCGAAAATTTTCTAACATATGTATAATTGACTTATAATACTAATACCTGGTTTCACCAATCTTTTTTAAGATTCATCAAACTTAGTATTTAAAATAGTGAAATTTCCTAAAAAAAATGTGTTATTTCAAATTATAACAATCTGATAAATTTAAAATTGTAAATGGGCAAATTGGATTGCACTTTTTATGGCTAATAGAGTCAAAAAGAATTCGCAAGTGATATAATAGATCCCATCGCTTGTAAATTAGGTCGTTTCGTCTTCTTGTCGGACAACAACAGCCAAGAAGAGATCCTGTTCTCAGATAAACCATTTCGCAACTAGAAAAACCATAGAGATTATTTGTATAAACAAAAAGTTAACAACATATAACTTGTGTAAAAAAACGAGTAAGTATACAGTTCATTTCATTTTAATTTAACCACTTTTTTACATAAAAACTGTAAAAATTATTTTAAAACCAAAAGAAGTTATTTTTTAAGAAATTATATAAAGTCAGACCTTAAGTCAGTTATTAAAAACTAATTACTTGCGTTTTACCATGAACGTGCTCGACGCCTAGTTAACAATGATGTGAACAAAATATAACTATCGAGTGTTTCGAAAAATTCGATAGTGGCGGGAAAATAAAACCATCGATCCTATCGATAGCTCCATCGATAGTTCTCCATCACTAGTAAGACGAAAGTGTAGATCATACAAGAATTGCTATAATCTTTTTATTTTTAACGATTACTATTTCTGAGATATAGCGATTCCACGACTTGCTATCGTCCTGATTAACCAATATCATTATTATCTATCGAAATATATAAAAATTGAATGTCTTTCGTATGACCGCGATACCTGACCAAACGCCTGAACCGATTTCAATTCTTTAAAAAGCACTTTTTTGAGTCTTCTGTGTGGAAGGATTTTCGATTAAAAAAATTTACAATTTTTGTTATTGTTGCCAAAAAATTAAGAAAGATGAGACTATCAGGGCTGCCAACTATCCTTAGCTGTGAAGTGCCATATTGAGGATAAAATAGTGCCAATATGTGCCAAACAGAAAAATAAAACTGCCAAAAAGTGCCATTTTTTCTAATTCTTTCTATTTAGCATTAAAATTAGAAACACAATCCTAAAACAAAAGCCAAATGCCAAAATAAGATAAAACCGTTTTAAACACTATTGAAACTAGAAAATTTTAGTTGACAAAAAGAAGTACAAGCAAAGGATTTCACAAATATATATTGAAATATTACTATTTTTCGAAAGTGCCATTTTGGCACTTTGTGCCAAATTGAAAAACTAAGTGCCGTTAGAAGTAAAATAGGGCCAAAAATTGCACAGTTTGCGCCAAGTTGGCAGCCCTGGTCACGATTTAACAATTTCATAGAGTTTTCTGTATATCGTATATCACGAAACTACCACACGGCTGGACCGATTTCGTTCATATCTGGAACATTTGTCAGAACCTTGGAGGGAAATATTGCGACAAAAAATTTAATCGGTAGATGGCGCTGGGTTCGGGATATTCCTAAAAAATGCATTTGGACTAAAAACTTACACGACAGGATGCGCTAGGGTCGGGATATTCCTAACGTTCTTATTCAGTGGGAGAATAATGGATATCTTCACATAGACATACTTCATAATAAAATGTTGAAACCCCTTCTTTGAGGGCACCAACATATCTCTTAAACCAACTACGCTGGGGGACTGAAACTTGGCACTGATGCATAACTTGCAAATAGCCAATTTATGGCGAAAACTGGCAGCTATTGGAAAAGGGGGCGTGGCACCTCCCATACAAATTGAACATCTCCTATCGTTTATCTCTGGAACCACTTATGGCTGACTTCCAAAACGTATCAATACAATGTTTGGAAACTGTTATACTGCGGTATTCAAACTGTTTATATGCACATGCAGAGTTGCGACACATTGCAACCATATACATTGCATATCGAGCCCTAACCGCCAAAATAACGTAAGCGCCATTTTTTTCAAAATTTTCTTTTCGATGCAGAAATACATCTGGATGCCCGAGGAATATTTCTGCATCAAAAATAAAATTTTGAATAATTGTCGCTTACGTTATTTTGGCGGTTAGGGCTCGATATTTTAAATATTCAATTTAGCAATGAAAGATTTTTCTGAATTTTCCATTTTTGAAACACCAATGTTAACCAATAACAAACGAAGCATCAACTTTATTTCTGATGCGCTGATTGCTCTAGCGATGCATTTCGATAACTTTTCGGATGCGATTTGGAAAAGTATACATTGTCAATATTTTGTAGTTCGGCGTTATGGAACATTATACTTTGTACGTATGCAAAGCAATTGACGTTTTGGAAGTCAGCCTATGCTAACGTCCTGAAATTTGACACTTATGTCGAAAAGTGGTAGGTAATGGAAGAGGGGGCGTGGCACCTCCCATACAAACTGAATTTATCATATCGTTTATCTCTAGAACCACTTATACTAACGTCCTGAAATTTGACACAGCTACTTATGTTATCAATAACGTACTTATGTCGAAAAGTGGTAGGTAATGGAAGAAGGGGCGTGGCACCTCCCATACAAACTGAATTTATCATATCGCTTATCTCTGTAATCCCTTACGCCAACGTCCTGAAATTTTACACATCTATATATGTTATCAATACCTTACTTTCAGCGAAAAGTGGCTGGTATTGGAAAGGGGGCGTGGCACCTCCCATACAAACTGAACTTTTCATAATGCTTAAGCTAACGTACTTCCGACGGAAAGTGGCAGGTATTGTAAAAAGGGCGTGGCACCCTCATACAAACTGAAGTTTTCATATCATATGCTATTGTCCTGAAATTTGGAACAGCTACATATGTTGTCAATAACGTACTTACTTACCTGCTGTCTCGATTAGCGTACAGCTATCTGTCAGTTTCATCGCAAGCAAAATGCTCATCGCAGAGAAATTTTGGTACTTGGGCATGTCATCGCAGAAGATTTCATTTCAAAAGTGCATACGACACATAACAAACATTACTGTATTCGCAAAAATGGCGTACTGCGCGTTGTTTTGCGCATATATATTATAGAAAAACAGAACTTCATCAAAATGTAAAGTTAAAACAAGCTGCGAAACTAACTACTTAACAGTTCATGCTTGAGATGAGCGGTCCACGCAAGCGATTCATCGCCGGAGATCTATCGCAGTAAATGAACAATCGCTAATAGAGATAGCGAGCAGCCCAATCAAGCTAGTGGGGCTGAAATGCAAAAATTAAGAGAAAATATTTTCGTATTATCGTGCTCATTGTGTGCTATTTTCGGCCACTTTTCGTTTTTTTTTGTGCTCCGACCACTTGGTAAACAATTAAGACTTTGATAAGTTAACCGTAACTTAGAAAACATTCATTCAATGAAGTCTTTTTACTGCTTATCTGGGTATATTTTTTTGTGCTTTAAAAATATTGCCCAGTAAACATTGAAAAATCGCTTTAGTTAGACCTATACTAGAATACGGATCTATTGTTTGGAATCCTCGCTACCAAGCTCATTCATATAGGATTAAATCAATTCAAAAACAATTCTTGCTTTTTGCATTGCGTGGATTTTAACTGGCATTCAGACTACAATATCCCCCCTTACACTAGTCGTCTAAAGCTCATAAATTTTCCTACACTCACAAGTCGTAGAGGAATGCTAGGTATAATATTTATCGTAAAATTAATGATAGGCTTGATTAATAGCCTGGTTCCTGGTTGAGGTAAATTTTAACTCTCCGTCAGACACATGTTTCGATTGGCACATTCGGTACGCATGTGTCTGGCTGGACCCACATGCAAATTGTATGCATTTATATAGAAATTATGTGCAACATTTGTTTAGTTAAACTTAATTTAATTTTAGAGCTTTCTTTTGAAAATAGTTGCGACAATAGTAGCTTATTTTTATTATTTAAATACACTGGCGATCAAAACCGAGTGCAAGTTCGATATTTCATTACTTACAGTAATATAGCCTTTTTAATAATAAGCGGATTGCTTTGAAATTTTCAGAAATTTGTCCTTATTATCTAAGGAATAAAGTCTAGTATACAGAAAAACTAACAAACGATTCACAGCAAACCATGTCACCATGTTAGACGTTTTTCTTGCCATGGTGTTTTTGAAGATGTTGATGAGGTCTTTCCCAAGAATATTATTTTTTATCGCTTTGGAAACAATGAATTTTTGTTCCATCGGACCATGTTACCCCTTTTCAGTCCAAAAGCTCCAACTCTCGTGAATTTCATTGGCTTGGGATGTTTTACTTGCTGGCATTTGGTGCCATTGGTTAATATAAAAGGAATAATGAACATATCCTCCCAACAAATTTGCCGGACTTTGTAGACAAAAGCGAACACCCTGAGGAAGAAGTTGTTTGCCAGCAGGACGGAGATCCAAAGGATTCTGAAAATATTCGACACCACCGGCTGCTTGAGCCAAATTTTCACGTAACGCACTGGCCAACACAAATCCCAGACTTCAACGCTATCGAAAAATTGAGCGCTGTGGTCAAGATAGGATTAGCATAGCGCAAGCGAGCTCCGAGTAACATGGAAAAAGATTTTTTTACAGATTGGTAATTCACTAAACTTTAGTAAGCTACCTGAAATTTCAATATTTAAAGTGCCCTTTTTTGTAATTTGAAAATGGAAAAGGCTTGGCTGGGCTCATGTGTCAGACGAAGGGTTTGTATTGTACATTTAAATTTTTGTCACATTGGAAGCCTGCTACTAAAAATCTTATTAATATTTTTGAAAACAAATTAAACTTTATGAAGTTTTGGAATGTCCCGAATAGTTTACGTAAATTTCAAAATCGAAAACGTTTCAAAAATATTTTTAGAATTTAATTTAAAAATAGGCCATTTTATTAAATTCCAGTGACACGCAAGTTCTGGTAATTTACTGTACAAAAAATACGTGAAAGTCAAGTAAAATCGCTAATAAAAGCACATAGTATGGAAATATAAAAAGCATTTCATCATATAAAAATTCTTAAATTCAACTATCATGAATTAAAATATTTTTCTCGTGTGGTAAAAAGAATGTACAATATATTGTACATTTACACCGAAAGGTTGTAAGTATCCTGTACAATATATTGTACAAACGTCCGCAAAGGTTGCAGTTGAACAGGCAATTAGGGTGGTTTTCGCCGAAGTTTTTGAAGAACTTGTGCGCTGTTGTTGCAGCAAAGGGCAGGTTTTTTGATTTCTTGATCTACTGAAGGCAGAAAACCCGGGAAGGTTTATTAAAACGGGTCATTTGTATTTTATATTGTTATTGTATCTGAAATTTTTCAAAATTTTATTATACAATTCTCTTATCATGGAGAAAATTTAAAATTATTTAATGCAAATCTTAACTAAATATACTTAAAAAGATATGAAATATTAATTCCAACATATCTGCAGTAAAACAATTATTTTGTACATAAATAAGTTCATTTTCAATGAAATAAAAGTTTTATTCCGTCAAACTTAATGAAATATTTATTCAGTTTTCTTGAGTGCTTTTACTCCTTTGCGGACTTTTGTACAATATATTGTACAAATTTGAAGTAGCCCTAATAGCTACCCAAAACAACTTTTGAATATTTTTTTTGTTTACTTTTGGTATTATGAGGCTCTATGAACCTTGTAATTAAGAGGAAAAATTTTTATATTCATCAGGGACGGATTTGACCGGAAAGGGTTAATGTTCCCTCTCGATTGTCAAGATACTTTCGACCTCTATTTTTAAAGCCATGCAAAATTAATTTTGAACTAAACGAATCATTCCGTGGTTTATGTCAAGATTTTAACTCTCATTCCAGCACGTTTGACATATCGGACTCGATTTTTACTATAAAGAAAACTATTATTTCCACTCTCAATAACTGGAATACTATCTTTAGCATATCCAACCAGCTGATAAATTTGATTCTGTAGCTGAATAGTTTTAGATCTCGACACTTAAAAAACTCCTGTTTCCACTACTCGGCACCAAAAAATTACAAAAAAAAAAGTTCCGTACGTCATGCGAACTGCGCCCCTCGTATGTATGTTTTTGTAAAGCAAGAAAAATAAATAAAATAACTCTATACGCCTCCAAAAATTGGTTTCCATATGCAACATTTGCTAATTTTTTTCTGATATTTTTTTTGAGATATTTATTTAAGCGGGTTTCACTGTATCTTCAAAAATATCTCCAACATTTTTTGGTGATAAATAATCCATTTTAATGGTGATAAATAGAGAAAAAAAATAGCAGCCTTCATTTGGATTACATTTCATGTCCTCTAGCGTAGCCGAGGCTATGTTACAAATACACTAGCGCCTTCGCATAAAGGCAAATCCTTGAGAGAACTTACGGACTGAAACTTCGATTTTTCTTTTAACAAATTAGTTTTATAAACATTCGTATTCTTTTCAGGAAGTTACCAGCGATTTTTGGTAAATGTGTCACAAAGCAGCATCTGTATTCTGAATATCGTCGTTTAAAGTACAAAACCGCGTATCGGCATTCTGCAAAACCGCGTAACTGACATTGGCTGCCAAAAATTGGATCTGCTCCCACAAGCTCTTGGCTCAATCCTTATCCATTCGTTCTGAAATATTCTAGCCAAAAATGCGATTTCTTTATAAAAAAGAGAATTATTTTGAAATATGAATGTTTATGAAATATAAAATATGAATCATTTTGAAATATGAATGTTTTTTCTCCCTAGAAAATAATTTATGCAACCCCACATACGCGGTTTTGCATTTTCTTGATACGCGGTTTTGTACTTTAAACGACGATATAAATAATATCGGTGGAGAATTTAGAAATACTGAAAGCTCAAGTGAAAATTAAGTGTTTTATGAAGACTAACTGCTTTAGGAATCTCTCCTTAAGACATATCTGCGAGACATGTAGTAAATATTTTTCTTTTTTTAATTTAGGAATTTCGATAATGCCATAACTAATCGCTAGAAGAAACCATTTATGTACATGTGACCATACTTATTTTATTATGTAGCTCATTTTAAAGGGGAGGGGCTTGAGTATGGTAAGAAAACAACTTATGTCAAAACCAAGCTAATTGGACAACGTTTTTGAGTACTACCTAAACACATATACTCATCATTTGAACATACAAAAAAGCAGAAAAGTCTGTTTTACGAAAGCCAAGTCCGTTTAACATTTTATTTACTGTCTTTACACTTGTTTTAACGTTTTCCATCTTTTTACATTAAAATAATGCAATTAATTTCGCACAGAAAAAGTAATCGTTTGACCTAATGTGACATGGTATAAACGATTTGAATGACTTGAAGACACTTTTTTTCGGCTGTGACACTTTTTTTGCGTCTTTCGAAAAATTTTCAGGGGTAACACTGCGTGTGTGTGTATACGCGAATACGACGCGCAGTCGCCCGCCGGGCAGACGCTGCCCAGCTGTTATTTAAGAGTCTAAATTTTAGACATTATTTCGGTTTCAACCGAAACTGTGCATGTCTGCTTTACTTATTTCGGTTTTTGCCATGTGCATTATTTCGGTTTTCAACTGAAACTTTGCATGTATTCATTGCTTCGCTTTTTTTCATATGCATTATTTCGCTTTTAAAACGAAAGCGTGCATATGGGTGTTTCCATGCAGCCATATGCGACATTCGCACGCTTATGGAGTAACATAAATCTCTCAAAAATATAATTTACTGAAAAACAAGATCACGGTTATGTTGCAACCTAAGGGTACTACGTTTGAGAAAGATATAAGCAGCCTCAATACTTTGATGTGGAAAATATCCGTTCAAAACAAGGTGATAACGTACGCGACAAAAAAAAAAGTGGTTTTAGGGCACATACACATATACGCGAAAGTCTGCGAATCATGGGAGTTTTTCTTTTCTTTAAAAATTCCTAAACTAAGCTAAATAATGTACCTTTACATTCCTTCCAGTTTTTAATAGAAATTATCTCTGGTTAGTTATTATTAAAAAAAAATAATAATAACGTACGCGACATAACGTACGCGACAGATTTTTCCCCCATACAATATTTTTACTAGTAACACATACTAAATTAAATTTTTAATTTCATTTTTCAGTTCTTCTCTCCACAGTTTCGCGTTTACCAAACCTTTTTCCGCCATCTGAGTACGAAATTCATTGTTATAAAACCGTTTGAATTCATTTGCTTGCATTATCGGTTTACATTTTCATGGAAAATTCTAAAAAGTAAAACCCAACAAAAAAGACAAACATATGAGCAAGTTTTAATAGCACTAGAATAGCTGCGCTTGATTGTAGTTGGCTTAACAAATTAAAAAAGCGGAAAAAGCAACAACAGTTTACTTGGCGAACTTAGCTCAGTGGGTAGGCTGGGATCGTTGGATCGAATCCCAGTTGAAGAAGTCTGATGGAGGTGTGGTGATCTCTGAAATGGCTATAACTTATACCAAAAATGTAAATTGTGGATTTTTACAAAACTTTTCATTAAAAAGGCCTCAAGCTCGAATTGTGGTTTCTTCACAAATATTTTCATTAAAAACGACCCCAAGCTCAATAAAATTGTTGAGTATTCTCTAAAATTTTTCTAACGATTTCCATCGCAAAATTTAAAATTTTCTTTTCGATAATTATGGAAACAATTATACATATGTAATTGTTGATAGCATGATAAAAACATAGCAAGGTAGAACCGTTCACTCAATTTGTCGGCCATAATTTTTATTTTGAAGTTTGCCAACATTTTAAAATCATATAAAAGTGAAAATAAAAAATTGAAATTGTTCGAAATTGTTGTTGCTTGAGATTGAAAATGAAAATGTGTGTGTGAGTTTGTGAGTACATTTAAAAATTAAATTGTTTGGAAACGTCAAGAATTTTAAAAGTGACTCTCAGCGGTTCTACCTTACTATATTTTTATCATGGTTGATAGGTTAACGATGAAAAAAATTCGGTTGTTAAGCTTTGCGACAAAAGTTCGTTTAGAGTTGTTTCATAAAATAATGTATCCTTACAGACAATTTAATGAACGCTACATGCATACATATAGAGTCGAAGACCGACGAATACATACTACACGAAGAAGTCAAATAGCGCCAAGGGCCGCCGTTTTGTACATTTTACGGACAACAATATTTCTTACATAGTCATTTGCACAAAGTTACTTGGTCAAATATCTTTGCTGTTATTTGACTGAGGCAAAAACACGTTTACTCCTTCCAGTTGCATACTAAAGCGATGCTTTCCAGAACCCGCGAGTGGTCACTATGAAAGCATATTCATTCCCTACCCCGTAAAATTTTTCCAATGATTTTAGCAGCCTTAAAAGCACTGTGAGGAGCAGAGTAAAACCAGACTTACTGCAAATCGATTTCGCCAAAACACCAAATAAAGATAAATGGTGGTCATACCCAAAGCGTAAATGAACATCCGAAATAAGAACTCGACCAATTAGCAAACACGATAGGTCATCAGTTTACAAATAAAGAACAAACAAACACAAGCTGTAGACAATGGCATCAAAATCGAGGCTACATAGAATACGTAGATAACACTACACGGCATATTTAAGAAAGCGATTGACAGAAACATTAATCAATACCCTGACGCGCACCAAAACGTCCCGACATCCTCTGAGGAGGAATAATAGGCTTAAGTTTTCGAGCTGTGTATCACTTCTCTGCAGGCCGGACATGTGTAATCTTTCCACTAAGACAATGGGCGTTCCCCGAAAGCTATGCATTTTACGAGTATTTGGAATAAAAAATTCAAATTTTAGGTTTATTGAACACCACTTCCAGTAAGTACCAGCAGCGAGAGTGGAAGAAAAAATTATCAGAAATAGGCCACCAGTAAAACAAATAAAAACTTGCCACCTACGCCATTGTGACATTTTTCGATGGTTAAGTTTTGGCGCGCAGTTTTCATTTTGCCTGGAAACGACGAATTTTGGGTCTGACTTCTACATATTAAATTTTAGTTTCTCCTATGCTAAAAATAAGGAAAAAAATTATTTTTTTGATCAAAGTTTGCTTTTTTAAAAACTAGAGCAATTTTTAAATTTTTCTGGAAAAATCACTAATTTTTATATTTTTTTGTATAATTTCACTTTAAATTACGATTAGAAAAGTTTTTGCTGGATATCAGAGTCTTTTTTATTTAAGATTTGTGATAAACAAAGCACATAAATGTAAAATAACAAAAAATTAATGTTTAAAAGTCAATATTTTTTGTATTTCTTATAGTTATCGACGTAAATCAGACAAAAGCAAACTTTAAGAACTAAAAATAAAAAATTCAAGTGTTTTTTAATGTTTCGAATGAGAATCTAAGCATGAGAACAGACCCCAAAGAACAAATTTTTTTCGTTGACCGGTGCTATTCATCAATACTTTCATTTTACTAATTTTATTTTGACCAAATTTTAAATTAGCATTTGTAAATAAAAAAGTAGTAAATGAAATAAGAAAAAAATGGTCTGTGTCACAGGGTTTGAACCCATGACTAACAAGTTCCTTTCGGCTACAGCAGCTGTTGAGAAAAAGTGGAAAAGCACATATTCCAATTTATTCTCAATATTTTTGATTGCGTTTGAAATTTTGTAAGCATTGCCAGTACATTTATAATTTTATATCGACAATTTTCAGAAAAAGATCTGAACGAATTTTATCGATACGATATAGTTACAGAATACACTTGTTGCAAACGCAAGCGATGATTGCCGCAAACTGCGACAGCAATTGTCGGACGGTAGAAAATTTAGAGAATAGCACTACTGAAGTACAAAATATTCCGAAGAAGTAAATTTGACTGTACTGCGAAGTACGAAGTACGAGAGCTAAAAAAGAAGTACCTACTGTTCTTCCGAGCGAAGTAGGGTTGGTCACATTGGTTATACCCATTATTATGTAATTAGTATATACTCAAATAAGTGCTTATACAAATATGGATGTACTTAGTTTAAAACAACCCTTTAATGTTCACTTTGAAGTCTGCTTTAATTTGTTATACTACATAACTATCTATAAACAAAAATCGAATAACATTTCACCAACATTACAGCACACTTACTTATACTAACGTAAAAAAACACAATTAAATATGTAATCGCCAACGCTAAAGTGTAACCATTTGCTTATGCTTCCGCTTTTCTTTTAATAACGTACAACTTAATCAAAAAGAACATCGTCCTCATGGACAAACTCGTGATTTGTCAGTGTTGCCACGTAATGAAAGCACCTCTGAATTTATGCCATTGGAAGGGAAAGAGGTCGAGTACTTTTTCGCATCGGACGCTTCAGCTGTCATCGAGCACACAAATCGTGTCATTTATTTGGAGGTGAGGATAAATGATGTGTACATATACATACATATCGCACACTAAATCAGTCACAATTCAAAATTTTTCAAAACTTGTTTTTCCATAAAACAGTTCACAGACTATATGTATATCTAACGTCCGTCAAAATTTCTTCTCCATCACCATTTTCTTCAACTGGAAAAATACTATTAATACTGTATCTGTTTTGCTTACGTCGCTTGCGCAGCATCAACAGTTTTATGCCTGTCCTGATCATTTGAAATTTTTTGAGTTGTGACATATCTAGATTAAAATGTTTTTGCAAAAAAAAAACCATGTAAAATATATCAAACATAGTATAAAAATATTAATCCATATAATAAATACCACATATTTATTTTAAGGATGATGATGTGGCCGCTGTTCGAGACGGTGCACTAAGTATCCATCGTCTCAAGAAATGTCTAGATGACCCGCATGCGCGTGAAATAACCACGTTAAAAATGGAAATTCAGCAGATAATGAAGGGTAACTACGCTTACTTCATGCTGAAAGAGATTTTCGAACAACCGGAGTCCGTGGTCAACACTATGCGCGGTCGTGTGAGATTTGATACGAAGACAGTGGTACTAGGCGGTATTAAAGACTTTATACCAGAAATCAAGCGCTGTCGACGATTGATGTTAATTGGTTGTGGTACATCATACCACAGCGCTGTAGCCACGCGGCAGTTATTGGAAGAGCTCACAGAGTTGCCAGTAATGGTGGAGCTGGCGTCCGATTTCCTAGACCGCAATACACCAATTTTCCGTGACGATGTTTGTTTCTTTATCTCCCAGTCTGGAGAGACAGCCGACTCCCTAATGGCCTTAAGATACTGCAAGCAGCGAGGTGCTCTTATTGTTGGAATAACAAATACTGTTGGTAGTAGTATATGTCGTGAATCTCATTGTGGTGTACATATCAATGCTGGACCTGAAATCGGAGTCGCGTCCACGAAAGCTTATACGTCACAGTTCATCTCTTTAGTTATGTTCGCTCTTGTCATGTCAGAAGATCGGTTGTCGTTGCAGCAACGCCGTTTAGAAATTATTCAAGCATTATTCAAACTACCAGACCAAATAAGACTGGTCTTAAAACTTGATAACCAGGTGCAGGAGCTAGCCAAGGACTTGTATCATCACAAATCATTACTAATTATGGGACGTGGTTATAATTTTGCAACATGCTTGGAAGGTGCTTTGGTAAGTGTCGATTTGTCTAAAAATTCATACATTATGCCTAAGAAAATCGTATCTAATGGTATTCTTTTGATATACATCTACAGAAAGTGAAAGAGCTGACGTACATGCATAGCGAAGGTATAATGGCTGGAGAACTTAAGCATGGGCCACTAGCACTCATTGATGATCGCATGCCAGTTATGATGATCGTCCTGCGCGACCCAGTTTATGTTAAATGTATAAATGCGCTTCAGCAAGTGACCTCGCGTAAAGGTTGTCCTATCATCGTTTGTGAGGAAGGCGATGAAGAGACAAAGTCCTTCTCATCTCGCTCACTAGAAATTCCACGAACAGTTGACTGCCTCCAAGGTATTCTTACAGTCATTCCAATGCAATTACTTTCATATCACATAGCCGTCCTACGTGGTTGCGATGTCGACTGTCCACGAAATTTAGCCAAGTCTGTAACCGTGGAGTGATTTCGACTTCACATTCATTTGTATATACATACTACATATCGCACACCGTCTTCAAAATTTGGCATTTTTGAAATTATGCGCTAAAAATGTGCACAAAGCTTTTATTTACCTTTCAGCAAAAGCTGGAGCAAATTTTTGTTATAATTTGTTAAAAAAATAAAAAACCCAAGGTAAAGTCGCCCCTGCCCATATGATTAGCATATGCTAAGAAATAGTTTTTTTGTGACTCTTTTGAAGACGGTGTGCTATATGTGCTCTGAAGTCATGGTTTTGCAGGGTGACTGATTGCCATTTTTGCGTGTTGAATTCAGAAAAGTTAGCAATTATGCTCGATCAGGTCAAGTTTCAATTCTATTTAAAAGAGAAATGGTATAAGTAATAAAAATAGCACTAATAAGCCTATCCCATAAAGTTGACCCTACTTGTAAATACTACTAAGCAGGAAATATACCTGTCCTATAATAAAATTGTATCCTAATTCCCATTTTTGCTATATAATTTTTATAATTTTCAGTGGCAGAATATTTGAAAAAGATTCCGAAAAACACCAACAAATGTTGACAAAATTCTCCTCCAAATTCATTTAAATTACATTTATAAATGATGGGTTAGAATCATAAGGGTCTAAGTGACATTTTTTGAAAATATAAGTTATACCCATATTTGTATAGTTAAATATAGTATTTATTTGGCGACAAAGAGTAAACATTTTTTGAATTAGTTAAGTAACCTGCATTCAATTAGGCAAGAATCATTTCAAATGAATTTACCCAGAATTTACAATAAGTAATCAACTTTAACTTTAATTATGTTAAAACAATGTCAGACCTACTTAGATTCTTTTGATTCTAACCCCTTCAAATATCTTCTTGTTATATAGCTTGTCCTTTTGTGCCAGATAGCAAAAAAAAAAAACATGAGCTGATTTATGTACAAGAATTCACTATTTTTTTATATCAGCACGGAGCATTGACTTCAGGCGAAAGCGTAGACCTGTGTAATTTTTGATAATTTTTGTATGTAAGTACATATATTTTTACTTATGTACATATGTATTTATTAATGAATTTGTGTATATGCAAATACATTCTTTTGATAAATTTTAAAGCGGGCAATTTTTTGAAAATCTCAAGCACTTCCTTTTGGGGCTGTACACTTAAATTAGCAGTTAGTTTTACAATAATACATAAATAAATGAAGAATTATGAAAATCTTTTTCACATGTTTTTATTTCTTTTTTTAATTTGACCTCAGACAAAAAATCATAAAACGTTAACCAGAATGGTTTTACATAATTGAATTACGCTGCACTTTTGTTATTTGAGTCTATCCGACGTTTGCAGAGTAAAACTGGAAATATCTGAGCATTAAGTTACACAGAACGTTGTACCGTACGAGCATGGTCGTCGCCAGGATCGAATTAAGAGGAGGTAGGGATAATAGAGCCTCTCAAATTTAATCTTCGTGGAATAATTTCCGATTAATATTTTATATTAAGACGTATTGTGCTTATATCGACTGCTGAGTGGAGATCGACATATCTTGGCAGCCAGTTCGACAGCGCCCTATCTCAAAAACATCTTCAATGCGCATGCATACGAGTATCTACATTCATACCAGTGTTGCTACTGAAAAAATTGTTTTCCGACCAAATTTCGTACCAAATCCTATTACGACGGACCAATGGAAAAATTTCCGATAACTTTAAATTCATTCATAAATTAATAAATAAAATTAACTAGTGGTTGAACGACGCAAAAATTGCGTAGAACGAGGATGCAAGGAAGAAGTAAGAAGAATGACGAGCGAGTTAAGACGAAGACGGCGGTAAAGACGGTTCGCTTTTAAAGATGTACATATCTGTGTAATAATTGTAAACTTTAACTTTCAATTTCATTTTATTTAATTCTAAATAAATATTGCTACTTTACTTGTACTTTAATCGTATATTGATAAACTTTGTAATTAATAAACTTTGAGTGAAGAATTACCACAAATATGAGGGCTCAACCAATTCCTTGTAGTGCGGTGGTGTAATTTATAAAAACGGTCTAATTTCCAAATTCGTGTGAGCGAAAAATAATTAGCAACAAACCTGTGACTGAATTAATGTGATTAAATACAATAAATTTGCATTTCACAATGTCGCGTTTGTTTGATTTCGAGAGTGTTCGAAGAAATTTGCGTGTTTCCAATAGAAAAATTCTGTGGCTTTGCATAAGTATGTATTTGAGAGAGAAGGCGACAGAGACAACAGAAAACGGTTCGCGGGTTTTGATTTCATTGAATACGATGAAAAATATTTGAACAAGTGCCATCATATTAAACAAAAACTAATGGAGTGCGATTTAATTGCAATTTGTAATTTGCTTACAATTAATTACGATGAGCAAGGTATGATACTGCATATTTTCCACAATCCGCAAAATGGACATTTGTTAAATGAATCTTGTCGCGATGAAGATAGTGAAACAGAGAACGAAGAGGATGATGTTGAAAGTGAAGAGAATATCAGTGAAAACAAATCGGCAGGCCACGCAGGCTTTAACGCGAGCAACGAGTGTAAGAAAGCTACAAAAATGCAAAACGAAGAAGGTAGCGCACGGCGAAAGCGTCAACAGAGTGAAATGAGCAACGATTGTTTTGTGTCGGTAGAAAACGAAGAATACAGAGTAAACAAAAATATATCCAGAATGCAATTACCGAAACTCTTGATGAATTTCCGCGATATTGAAGACTCTATCCGTATGTTTGATGGCACTGAAAAAATGCCGGTAAACATGTGGATTACAAAATTCGAAGAGACTGCAGCGATGATGGGGTGGGATGATTTTCAAAAATTTGTATTCGCAAAGAAATCACTCAAAGGTATTGCTAAATTGTTTGTGTCTAGCGAGAGGGGTATAGTTTCGTGGAACAAGCTGAAGGCTGCATTGCTTAGCCAGTTTAAAACAACAACAAATAGCACAACGCTTTACAAACAACTATCTGAAAGGAAAATAAAGAGTGGTGAGTGTATACAAGAATATTTTTTTACAATGCGTGAACTGGCATTGAATTTTAAATTGGCCCAAACCAAATAAACGCTTTTAATGTCGTAAAATAAATTTTGACTGAAAAACCCGTACGTAAAATTTTTAACCAGAAGTATGAGACGGAAATCCATACAGATGCTTCCATCGAGGGTTACGAGCTATACTATTACAGAAATGTCCAAAAGACGGCCAACTTCACCCCGTGTATTACATGACTAAAAAAATATCGGATGCTGAGTGGAAATTTTGCAGTTATGAACTGAAAATACTTGCCGTCATAGCAGCATTGAAAAAATTTCGAGTCTATATCTTAGGCAAGCACTTCAAGCTGGTTACAGACTGTAATGCTTTTGCAAAAACTCTCGAGAAGAAAGACTTATGTACACGAGTTGCTAGATGGGTACTGTTTTTACAAGAATACGACTATAAAGTAGAACATTCGTTCGGGAGATCGTATGAAGCATGTAGATGCCCTAAGCCGTTATTCAGTCTACATTATTCAAAACGATAATATTGTCATACAAATTAAAATAGCGCAGAACCAAGATGAAGACTTAAGGGCGGTAATCAATATCGGTCAAGAGAAATCCATATTTAAAGACTTCATTCTCAAAGGGGAATTGCTTTACAAAATTGTTAAAGATTCTGAACTATTGGTAGTCCCGCGAGCGTTGCAGCGAGAAATAATTAGGAACGCACATGAGAGACGCCATTTTGCTTTGAAGAAGACTAAAGACAAAAAAAAAATGGATTCTATATTTTCAATTAGAGCTCTAGCAATATGTACATCGGTAAAAACTGCAATTAATTCCATACATTAGTTTTTGCGTGATGCGCTTACAAACGTACCGAAAATTTAGACTTGGCTTCTGTTGATTTAATAAGCCCCCTATTAATTTTTCTTTAATATCTATAAGGTACAGACATCGACCTGTTACAATTTTATTATATGTATATCTTGATGTAGATATAGATTTCATTTATTTTATCAATTTAGTTCAATAAAATTTTTCAAAGAGGTGGCAGCCCTCCCTAAAAATATTTTCGGCAATAAAATTTCCTAAACCCCTTCAGTTTGACACCCATATTGCAATGTTCACTTTCAAAAGTCGATTTAATATTTATTGTACGTATTTATATAAGCGTAAAAGTCTCCATATTCTGATGAACTTAGAAAATGCAAGAAAACGTGGTAGTTTCGGTGCCTAGTGGAAGACGTTCTAAAAAAGAAGCAGACTAACCTTCATGGAAGAAAGAACGCGAAAAGCTAAAAAAGCTAGCTATATAAATGTTACTGTTTCAAAAGTCGCTATATTAAATGTTTATATAAAAAATTAGCAAAAACTACCACACTGCGATTTTGTTTTTTAATGTTATTAGCAAGGTGGGTTCGAGCGAGCGGGCGAGCAAACTCCTACTCAATGCCTCGCAGACAACGAGGCGCTCGCAGCTCGTACTCGTAGCAGCAATGAGGCGAGGCACGAGAAGTTTGGCTCGCTCGCCAAACGAGCGAGCGCTGCTTGTTTGCTCGCGCTCCTATTAAACGAGCGAGGCTGTTGTGTGTTGCCTCGCTCGCAGTACGAGTACGAGGCGAGTAGCTGTCTGCATACTCGCTCTGCTATGTAAGACGAGTGAGCGAGGAGCGAGCGCTCCGAGTGCACTATACAACACATGCATTTTTGTGCATAAAAATGTGGGAATGTATGTCAATAGATTATGTACGAAAGTATGTTAATAATTGTATGTACATATGTACATATGCATATAAATATGTAAATATTATATCGAGCCATAACCGACAAAATAACGTAAGCGACATTTTTTTCAAAATTTTATTTTTGTGGACTAAGCAACTTTTCACACAAAGTTAGCGATATTTATGATGTCAAACTACTGGTCAGTCGTCTCTTGATTTTTTGTTTTTGTTTTTAATAAATGTACATATATTTATATATGTATAATTATTATCATTCCTTTGAAATGCAAAAATTAATTCGCATTAATTTAAAAATAAATCCGAAACGATCCTTTTGTATGTCTTTTTTTTAATTTTCTGGAATTTTGTGGGAAAATTATTCTTACTGTAAGGGAACAGACCTT
>NW_023458555.1:79656303-79673538 GCF_013731165.1 Rhagoletis pomonella | reverse complement strand
TATCGCGTGCAGTGAGCTGTCAAAAGCAAATATGCTCTAAACAAAGTGGAGCAAGCTATTTTTGCGAATAAAGTTTTTGGAGAGAACACGTAAGTACCGAAAACAAGTAACTAAAGTGCAAGGTACGATGAAATATCCACGTAAAAAATATCGTTGCGATAATTGTTTCGCATATCATGGAATTAACTGTTTGCCTGTGATATCTCATCGAATATATAGATGTGGAGTAGAGGTGACAAAACGAAAACGAGGTGGTTGCCGAAAGTTGGTGAAATTACTATCATTATTTTGCTTTATATGGAGCAGCGTCAGCGGTGCAGCAGAAGAGCCACTACAACATTTGCACTACCACACCTCGGAATAGAATAGAAAAGTATCTTAAGTATAATTATGAAGACACAAACGATAAATAAGAGACACGTCCTAAAATAATGTTTGAAGCGTAATTTAAGTAAAAACTTAATAAAATGAAATATTTTGAATGGCTGGACTCAAGTATATAGCATTAAAATTGCCCAGATGTTATAAACTACATATAAGTTAACACCACACCTTACAATACCTCGAATTGGACAATAACCCCATGGGTTAGTGGCACCGATAACACATCCGGTGAATTCGTTATAACCGCAGACGCTGCATCAGCATTCCACGAACATTTCATCAAATTACTAAATGTATCGATCAGCAACAATATTACGGTAAACAACAGTCAGCATATTGGTAACCAACATTACGGTCAACAACAGTCAGCAAATTGGTGGTCGACATAGGTGTAATGTAGAAGTAAGAAATATATTGTAATTAATCTTAAGTTGGATTCAAATAAATAAACACATGAGCGGACAAAAGTCCGCGAGCTTTTTAAAAATGAAGTTTATTAAATAAAGGTTTCAAAGTTCGCGTTTCGGTAGTGAGTGAAAAAAAATAACGCCTGTAAAAAAAACAGCCGAAGTGTCAACGCGCGAAAATCTTAATAATAATAAGTGATGATAAAACGCCTGTAAAAAAGACATTCATTGGTCTGCGTGCAAGAAAAGTGGAATACCCAAGGAACGTGAAGAAAAGAGCCGGTCCAGAAGACAGCAGCGTTAAATTCCTGTAGGACAGAAACGCACTCCTCTTCAAAGTGTGTTTGGTGGTACCACGAGTAGCTGCAGCAAAAGGGAAACTATACCCCAACACCAGGAGGACTTAAGTAAGTTTAGTTTAAGCGTAGAATTTAAGGAAATATTTAATAGATGTTGAAAAAGTGTTAAAAATTTTTTTTTAACAAATTTAATAAAGAAAAATTTAAACCAAGAAGGTTATTAAGTTTACCAAAATAGTGAATAAATTGTAACATTAAGTTTTAAACAAGGATCACATTAACTGCATATTTGAATTTAAAATTTTGTGTAACAAAAAGTAAAAGTAAAAATTTATTTAGAAATATAGAATCATTATAAAATTGTGCAACCAAAAGTGTTGGTTAAATGTCTAAAGACACGCTTATTTAATAATTAATGAGATTTTTTTTCCTCTCATCAACTAATAATAGTCACAAATATAATATCGGGCTGGTACAACCAATAATATAATATAATTTGAAGCTGCGATTCACCACCTAACGGGGGACCCTCCAGCTTATAACAATAAAATTCTCTGCGATTCACCACCCAAGGGACCCTCCAGAAGAATTATAAAATAATAAAAAATAAAAAAAAAATTATAAAATTTAGAACAGAAATAAAATGTCTAATCCCAATAATCTTGTCCGACCCCCTGTGCTTAACGCACCCACACAACCAAGTGTTTCCAATTCCAACTCCAATTCTTTTAATATGGACCAATTGACTAATTTAGTGACAGGATTAGTAAACAACATTATAAGACAAGAAGGACGAAATTTAGTCCAGGCAGCTCTTAACCCCAATGCAAATTTCTCAAATATAACAGACGTAACTATTGACGCAAGTCACTTAAATAATATCACAGAGACTTTCCCCTACAGTTAATAAAATAGACGTTAGAACTGACCATATGACAGCCACACAAAAACAACATATAAATTACTTAACCAAAAAGTAACCCCACCTTTTTACGGAACCGGACGAAAAACTTACTTACACAACTACGGTAGTAGGAGAAATCAGGACTTCCTCAGATAGCCCAGTTTACACAAAGTACTACCCATACCCCCTCGCGATGAGAGACTTCGTGACACAGGAAATAGAAAATTTGTTAAAGGATGGAATTATTAGACCATCCCCTTCACCCTATAACTCACCCGTGTGGGTTGTACCGAAGAAATTGGATGCATCAGGCCAAAGAAAATACAGATTAGTAATAGATTACAGGAAAATGAATACACTAACAATAGCCGACAAATACCCAATCCCAGAAATTAATGAGGTTATCTCACAACTGGGAAATAACAAATACTTTTCCGTTCTTGACCTGAAGAGTGGCTTCCATCAGATTCCATTAAAGGAATCCGACATTGAGAAGACAGCCTTTTCAATTAATAACGGGAAATACGAGTTTACCAGACTTCCATTCGGTCTAAAGAATGCACCCGCTATATTTCAGCGAGCTTTAGACGACATTTTGAAGGAACATATCGGTAAAACATGTTATGTCTATATAGACGACATAATAGTGTTTGGCAAAGACGAACAGAGCCACCTCCAAAATGTCGAAAAAATTTTTCACACGCTAGAAAAAGCGAATATGAAAGTCCAATTGGACAAGTGTGAATTTTTTCGTAAAGAAGTCGAATTTTTAGGATTCATCATGTCCCCGCTAGGTATAAAAACCAATCCCGCCAAAGTAAGTGCAATTCAAAATTTTCCATGTCCAAAAACATTGAAAGACCTTAGATCTTTCCTTGGACTATAAGGCGCTTTATCAGGGATTATGCTAAGCTAGCAAAACCTCTGACCTCGCTTTTGAGAGGGGAAGATGGACGAGTGTCCAAAAATGCCTCCAGCAAAAAGCTAGTTGTGTTCGATAGTGACGCCCTAACTGCCTTCAATAATATAAAGACAGCGTTAACTTCAGAAGAAGTAATTTTATCTTACCCCAATTTCAAAGAGGAATTTCACCTTACGACAGATGCATCAAACTACGCTCTAGGTGCTGTCCTTGAGCAATCAGGAAAACCCATTACCTTCTATATCCCGTCCTAAAACATGAAACAATCCAAACGTTCGAAATCCTTAATACCCTAAACCTATTAATGACATTAGAAGAAAAAGATCAATTGATATATTAGGAACGGCATGGAAATTTATAGCCGGATCTCCTGATCACGAAGACTTAAATATAATAACTAATAATTTGAATAATTTAAATGAAAACAATAACAACCAAGTAGTAATAAACAATGTATTTGAAAAACGTATAAATAATATAACTGGTATAGTAAATAAGATGTTGAACACCATCAGAAAAGATGGTAGTATTGTAATGGAAACTATAGTAAATTTGCAAAACAAAATTAGATTAATAAAAAAAGAACTAATTAATATAGAATACGCCATTCAATGGGCAAAGAATGATATAATTAACTCTGTATTATTAAGTAAGGAAGAAATCGAATTTTCAATTAGCAAACTAAAAAAGGAAAAAGTTCCATTTACAAGTGCCGAAGATGCACTAAGATTAGCAAAAATAAACGTTTTGAGTAAAGATATGAAAATCATTTATATTATTAAAATACCCCTAACATTAAGTGAAACATTCAAAAGAATAATTGTAAGACCCGTTAAGAAAATGAACAATATTATAATTGAAACAAAATACAAAGAAATTCTAAAAGGAAAAGATAAATTATATGGTATCAAAAATAAATGTGAAACTTACAATGATTTAATGATTTGCAAAGAAGCAGATGTCATAGATATTAGTAATGATTTATGTATACCTAGAATAATAAATAGCTTAAATTCTACGTGTAATACCACCAATGACCACCACATACCAACAATAGAAAAAATAAATGAAGGCGTAATTCTACTCAATAAATTCAGCGGTAAAATAGAAGCCGATAAAATGGCACAGGAGATAAACGGGACCCATGTTGTAATATTTTACAACACAACCATTAGAATCAACAATAAAGTATATAGTAATATAGAAGTAATGCCAATTAAATCTATCCCAGCAATATTGCAGCCAACTCCATTAGAGAAGGACCATATCGAGATACTTTCGCTCGAGTCTCTAAAGGACTTACATATAAACAACACACATAAAATAAATTCTCTCAAAAAGGCAACACTATCCAACGGAGGCTTAATATCCATAACATCCGTGATAAAAATCGCACTTTTCATTTTGCTAAAGAAAAGATCAATAAAGATACAATACATCGAGAAGGAAGTATTGAAGCCCAAAACAGGTAGCCCGCCACAAGAAAGCAATGACATTCCAACATACGTAAAATTCAACGACTTCTTCTTCTTCTTATTTGGCGCTGTAACCGCCTAAGCGATTTTGGCCGAGTCCAAAACAGCACGCCAGTCATTTCTCTTCTGTGCTAACTGACGCCAATTGAAAATGCCAAGTGAAGCCAAGTCCTTCTCCACCTGGTCTTTCCAACGCAGAGGAGGCCTTCCTCTGTTACCAGCATCGCGGCCCGCGTTGAATATTTTCAGAGCAGTAGCGTTTCTGTCCATCCGAACGACATGGTCAAGCCAGCGGAGCCGCTGAATTTTAATTCGCTTCACTATGTCTATATCGTTGTAAAGCTCATACAGCTCATCGTTAAATCGTCTGCGATATTCGCCATCACCAACGCGTAAAGGTCCGTAAATCTTTCGCAGAATCTTTCTCTCGAAAACTCCAAGAGCCGCCTCATCAGATGCTTTCATTGTCCATGCTTCCGCGCCATACACCAGCACAGGCATGATGAGTGACTTATAGAGTGTGATCTCTGTACGACGAGAGAGGACTTTACTTCTCAATTGCCTACTCAGCCCAAAGTAGCACTTGTTGGCAAGAGTGATTCTCCGTTGGATTTCAAGGCTGACATTATTATTGGTGTTAATGCTGGTTCCCAAATAAACGAAGTCGTCTACTTTTTCAAACTTGTAACTGTCAACAGTGACGTGGGTGCCAAGACGCGTATGCTCTGACTGTTTGTGTGCTGACAGGAGATACTTCGTTTTGTCCTCGTTCACCACCAGACCCATTCGCTTTGCTTCTCTATCCAATCCCGAGAAGGCAGAACAGACGTAGCCCTTGTTTTTACCGATAATATCGATGTCGTCGGCATACGCCAGCAATTGTACGCTATTATAAAGTATTGTGCCTGAGCGGTTCAGTTCTGCGGCTCTTATTATCTTCTCCAACATAAGATTAAAGAAATCACACGAAAGGGAGTCCCCTTGTCTGAAACCTCGTTTGGTATCAAACGGCTCGGAGAGGTCCTTCCCTATTCTGACGGCGCTGGTGGTATTGCTCAACGTCATTTTACACAGCCGTATTAGTTTCGCGGGGATACCAAATTCAGACATCGCGGCATAAAGGCAACTTCTCTTCGTGCTGTCGAAAGCGGCTTTGAAATCGACAAATAGATGGTGTGTGTCGATCCTATTCTCGCGGGTCTTTTCCAAGATTTGGCATATTGTGAATACCTGATCTATGGTGGATTTTCCAGGCCTAAAGCCACACTGATAAGGTCCAATCAGCTCGTTGACGGTGGGCTTCAGTCTTTCGCACAATACGCTCGATAAGACCTTGTAACCTATGCTTAGAAGGCTAAATCCGCGGTAGTTGGCGCGTATGGCGGGGTCGCCTTTCTTGTGGATTGGGCAGAGCACACTTAAATTCCAGTCGTCGGGCATGCGTTCATCTGACCATATTCTGCATACGAGCTGATGCATGCACCTCATCAGCTCCTCGCCGCCGTACTTGAATAGCTCGGCTGGCAGGCCGTCAGCTCCAGCAGCTTTGTTGTTTTTCAGCCGCGTAATCGCTATTCGTACCTCGTCATAGTCAGGCGGTGGGACAGCTACTCCATCATCATCGACTGGGGACTCGGGTTCGTCTTCCTCACTACTTTCAGCGCTGCTACCATTCAGTAGGTTATGAAAGTGTTCCCTCCACAATTTAAGTATATTCTGGACATCGGTCACTAGGTCGCCATTGTTGTTCTTACAGGAGTTCGCCCCGGTCTTGAAACCTTCCGTAAGTCGCCTAACCCTCTGGTAGAATTTTCGGGCGTTCTTCCTGTCGGCCAGCATCTCAAGCTCTTCGCACTCACGTATTTCGGCCTCTCTCTTCTTATTGCGGCAAATACGTCTCGCTTCCTTCTTCAGTTCCCTATAACGGTCCCACATGGCTCGCGTTGCGCCCGATCGCAGCGTGGCCCTGTAAGCGGCATCTTTTTTCTCTGCGGCTTCTTGACATTCCTCATCGTACCAGTTGTTCTTTCGGGCTCGCTGAAATCCAATTACTTCTTCGGCGGCGGTACTTAATGATCGGGAAATGTGGTTCCACTGCTCGCGTACGTCGGATTGTTGAAGAGTGCTCTCAGAGAGCAGGTGTGTGAGTCGAGTGGCGAATAAATTGGCCGTCTGTTGTGATTGCAGCTTTTCGACGTTAAGCTTTCCTTGCATTGTTGGGCGCACATTTTTTGCTGCACAGAGGCGGGTGCGTATCTTGGCTACAACAAGATAGTGGTCCGAGTCGATGTTTGGCCCTCGGAGTGTACGTACGTCCAAAACGCTTGAAGCATGCCTTCCGTCTATCACAACATGATCGATTTGGTTTCTCGTTTTTCGATCTGGAGACAGCCATGTAGCTTGGTGGATGTTCTTATGCTGGAACCTAGTACTACATATTACCATATTTCGGGCCCCGGCGAAGTCGATCAGCCTCAGTCCGTTATCGGACGATTCGTCGTGGAGGCTGAATTTTCCGACAGTGGCGCCAAAGATCCCTTCCTTGCCCACCTTGGCATTAAAATCGCCAAGCACGATTTTGACATCGTGTCGGGGGGCAGCGCTCATATGTACGTTCCAAGCGCTCATAGAAGAGATCCTTGGACGCCTCATCCTTCTCTTCCGTCGGGGCATGGGCGCAGATGAGCGAGATGTTGAAGAATCTAGCTTTGATGCGGATTGTGGCTAGACGTTCGTCCACCGGGGTGAACGCCAGTACTCGGCGACGGAGTCTCTCTCCTACCACGAATCCAACACCGAATTTTCGCTCCTTTACGTGGCAACTGTAGTAGACGTCGCAAGGCTTCACGCTTACTTTACCTTGCCCCGTCCATCGCATTTCTTGGATGGCGGTGATGTCAGCCTTTGTCTTCCCGAGGACATCAACCAGCCGGGCAGAGGCACCTTCCCCATTAAGGGTCCGGATATTCCAGGTGCATACCCTTAAATCATAGTCCTTTATACGTTTGCCGTGGTCGTTATCAGAAAAAGGGGGTCTCATCCGAGGCTGTTTGCTTCTTTTCATTGGGCGGAGTTTTAACGTGGCGGGACCCAAACCCCGCGCACGCGAAGTTTTACGCCTTCTCACTTTAGCTCGCTCCCAAACGGGTGTTTGGTTGCTACCCAGAGGATACGTGGATATAAATATCCGGACGTTGTGAGCTGCGATTTGAACCGTACGCACAAGAATCGCTTCTGGCCACTCCCAGGTGAATGGCAGTCAAAAGTTTTCCACTTCTGCGCACGGAACCATCCTCCAAAAAATTCAACGACTTACCCTTCTATTAATGATTGAGGACAATCATACTTAAGAGGGGAGGAGTTAACACCACACCTTACAATACCTCGAATTGGACAATAACCCCATGGGTTAGTGGCACCGATAACACATCCGGTGAATTCGTTATAACCGCAGACGCTGCATCAGCATTCCACGAACATTTCATCAAATTACTAAATGTATCGATCAGCAACAATATTACGGTAAACAACAGTCAGCATATTGGTAACCAACATTACGGTCAACAACAGTCAGCAAATTGGTGGTCGACATAGGTGTAATGTAGAAGTAAGAAATATATTGTAATTAATCTTAAGTTGGATTCAAATAAATAAACACATGAGCAGACAAAAGTCCGCGAGCTTTTTAAAAATGGAGTTTATTAAATAAAACTTTAACTTATATAAATGTATGCATGCATATTAATCTATTTGTATTTAAACTTAGTAGTTTCAACAGGGGCAATATGTTCATATCTACTTATGAACAGCAACACGCATATCTATATATGCATGTATGTACATACGATTGTGTCCATGTGTTGCATCTTTGTAGGTACAATCGCAGTGTATACATATATTTTGGTGTATTCAAGTGTGCGCATATGTTGCATGCATCAAAGGCATATTGTCCGCCTTCATGTAAAGAAAAAAATTAAATGTTTAGGTAAGGAAAAGCAAACCTTGCGACTCAAGGACACTTATCACTAGGGTAAGAGATTGAGTGCATGATTTGCGGCTTACATTTATGTGCACAGCCAAAAGTACGAAATATCCGTTCTATTTTTAAATCTTAATATGTGATGCGACCTTGGACAGTGTCTGGATGCGTGTTGGTGTTTAATTAGGTTTAAGTTATATGTTCATAGCACCATGGAAGTGTTATGTACAGTAGACTAGTTATGTAGGCAGTTAGGTTTAGAATCTTATATAAATAAAGATAGCTACTCTATAGCGGTGTGATTCTCTATTAGAAACTCGGTGGTTTCACTTCATAGCGGGCTGGTCATCCATGGTGTGTTTTCGCATGTAATCCTACTTGGAAAGAGATGAAAGAAGAACCCTTCCATGGTCAGTCTGCGAAAGATCGTCCAGATCTGGTAGCAAGAGTATTTCGGCAAAAAATAATTAAGATGGTGAATCTTATAAAAAAATGTATGATCTTTGGCTCAATACGTTGCGATATGTATATGATAGAGTGGCAAAAACGAGGCCTACCTCATGCGCATGTACTATTGTGGCTTAACAACAAAATACATTCTAACCAAATTGACTTAATTATTTCTGCGCAACCGCCAGATCCCATACCGATCCAGTTCTATTTCTTATCATTAAGAAAACTATGGTACATGGGCCATGCCGAAATTTGAATGCCAATTTTCCATGTATGGTAGACGGCAAATGTATCAAGATATATCCGAGACAGTTTGTAAATGAAACGCAAACTCCACTTTAGAAAAGGAGAAAACCAGGGCATAGTGGAGTGTCTACGAAAATCAAAGTCAACCATGGTATCGAGGTTGATATTGACAATAGATGGATAGTTCCTTATTGTCCACTACTTTCAAAAGCTTTTGAGGCTCATATAAATGTAGAATTTTGTAATTCTATAAAGTCTATAAAATACGTTCGCAAGTACGTAAATAGAGGTTCCGATGCGACGATGTACGCTCTTCAGAATCAAAATTTAAACGATGAAGTAACCACCTACCAATGTGAAAGATACATAAGCAGCAGTGAAGCTTTTTGGCGAATTTTGGGTTTCCCTATCCACGAGCGACATCCTGCAATTCAACGGCTCAGTGTCCATTTAAAAAATGGCCAAAGAATATACTTTACTGAACAAAATATTTTACAGCAAGTTTTCGCTCCAAGAAATACAACGCTTACGGCATTTTTCCAACTTTGCCGAACGGATTTATTTGCCAGAACATTGCTTTATTCTGAAGTGCCAAGTTATTATACTTGGAAAAATAACAAATGGAACAGAAAAAAACGGGGAAGTTGTATAGAAGGACAACCAGATATTTTTAAAGACGACACTTTGGCAAGAATTTATACTGTCCATCCCAGCCAGCAAGAATGTTTTTTTTTGAGAATACTTCTTTTAGAAGTAAGGGGGCCAACCTCATTCGAAAGATAAAAACAGTGAATGGTCAAACTTATAGAGAAGCGTGTTTGCTCCGTGGACTTCTTCAAGACGATGCACATTGGCAAGCAACTATGACAGAAGCATCGATGTCAAATTCCCCAAAAAGTCTAAGAACCTAATTTGCAATTCTAATCCATGTGTGCAATATTTCAAATCCTCTTGTACTGTGGCAAAATCATAAGGACAATCTATCCGAAGACTTTCTGCACCTTGCTCAGATTCAAAATCAAAGTCATGAAATAACATATGATAATAATATATACAGTTTAGCACTTGCTGCCATTGAAGATAAACTATTATGCCTAGGGGGAAATGAGCTTCCAACGTATGGACTTCCTGTGATTCAGAGGAGTACTATTCATAACTTTAGCCGTGAAGTAACACGCGAACTTTGCTATGATGTCTAATCTTTAATCGAAGAAACTGAGACGAATATTTCGAAGCTTCTACCCGAGCAACGAGCAGTATTCGAAGCAGTTATGAATAGCGTTGTAAATAATGCAAGTAAACCCTTCTTTCTTGATGCCCCAGGTGGCACAGGTAAAACATTCGTTATAAGAACGTTGTTGGCTCAAATTAGAAAAAAACAAGCAAATTGCACTCGCCGTAGCGTCTTCTGGCATTGCGGCAACTCTTCTGCCAGGAGGAAGAACAGCCCATGCTACATTCAAGCTTCCCCTAAACTTAGCAGCACAAGAAAAACCTACATGCAATATAAGCAAAGGAACGGGCTTATCAGAAGTCCTAAAGCGATGCCAGATTATCGTCTGGGATAAATGCCCATAAAGCTGCTTTAGAAGCCTTAAACAGAACACTACAGGATATTTGCAGCAACAAGAAAATAATGGGCGGTAAATATTGGTTTTGGCAGGCGACTTTAGACAAACATTGCCTATAATTCCTAGAGGTACACGATCGGATGAAATAAAGGCCTGTTTAAAATCATCACATCTGTGGCAAAGCGTGACACAATTCAAGCTGTGTACAAATATGAGAATAAATTCCCATATAATTTATTGAAACTTGGAAACGGTGATTTACAAACTGACACTGAAGGCGAAGTTCATCTTGCTTCAATAGCCACCATTGTTGAAACTGTAGAGGAGCTTAAAACAAAAGCCATGCCAGAAGGAAAGTGCACATTACCCAGTGGAGTTTTTGAACTCGCTTGAGCCCTCACGAGTTCCTCCCCATAATCTAAATTTGAGAATTGGTGTGCCTGTTATTCTTCTGCGTAACCTTGATCCACCCAAACTTGGTAATGGAACAAGACTGCTAGTAAAGACATTGATGACAAATATAATTGAAGCAACAATTATTACTGGATGTGGCCAAGGAAAAGACGTTTTTCTGCCACGAATTCCATTAGTTCCCACAGATCTCCCGTTTGAATTTAAAAGGCTTCAGTTTCCTTTGAGGCTTAGTTTCGCTATGTCGATAAACAAATCGCAAAGTCAAACGTTAAAGGTGGCTGGACTTCAGTTGGAAGAGCCCTGCTTTACCCACGGTCAATTATATGTCGGATGCTCACGAGTGGGAAGTCCGAATAATCTATATGTTTATGCACCACTCAATAAAACGAAAACTATTGTTTATAAGGAAGCCTTAAATTAAATAAAAAGAAAAATTTAGTTCTAAATAGTATGAATGCATTATCGTTTTTAGATATTTATTTGATCACCCCGAACGACGTCGGGTACCCTGCTAGTTATATATAGATACGTTGAGGGTGAGTCGAAAATCGCGTTTAAACGCTTGTACATATTTTGTCACCTATTTCACCGATTTGAAATTTGTCAATTGTTGAATAACCTATGGAGCTTGCACTTTAATTTGATATACAACTCAATTCTGTAGCGGCACCAGATCGCCCTAACTAAGTCGTATGACTGAGCAATTACATATAGACTACACCTTTTCCAACTGTATTTCAGAAAAAAGCAATTGTATTTCAGAAAAGCTCAAATGAATTTCAGAAAAGACCAAATGTATTTCAGAAAACCTCAAGTGTATTTCAGATATTCCAATTGTATTTCGGAAAACCTCAATTGTATTTCAGAAACCCTCAAATGTATTTCAGAAAAGAAACATGCGTTTAGATAAATGTGTAAAAATTAAAAAAATAAACTCATTCGCTATTATTATTAGTCCGGTGACGAAGTGAGTAATTATTCTGCAAATTTTTGATCGCGAGGTTTTATTAACGTACATAAATGGAGTTAAAGGACAATTGTGCGATTTGCAGAGTCGACATGCGCAGGCACCTGGTTCTTTGTTTGCTTCCGTGCAGGAATTTATTCCACGTAAAATGCAGAAATCCTATTTTACAAACGAGGAAGTGTCCAATATGCCGAGGAGATGTTTTAGGTATGTATATACATATATATATAAATTAATCATATAAATATACAAATATACCAACGAACGAACAATTGTATTAATATTTGTAACTTTCTGGTGCAGAAACCACGGTAGTGGAGAAGAAGAAAGAGGTGAATAGGTGCCAATAGAGGTGAAGATTGGTGCAGTTTGGCAGCGTCATTACGAATTGTATATAAAACTGCCTATACCTGGGTAAATACTGGTAGAATAGAGACGCATAAAAGGCGTGGAGGTAACGAAAAAAAGCTTTCCGAAGATGAGGTAGACGTTATAATTCGTTGGGTGGAAGAAAAAAGTACCATCACACTAAAGCAGATCGTATCAAAACTGCAAGTGGAGTTAAGAAAAAACATTTGCACATCGACCGCGGCAAATTATCTAGAGGGCAAAATGTTTAGCCTTAAAAAGTTACACCATTTGCCAGCGACGATGAATACGCTGGACAATAAGCAAAAGCGGGCAGAATTTGTAACCAAGTTGAGTGCCTTTATTCAACAAGGCAAGTAAATAGTGTACATAGATCAAACAAATTTTAATTTACTTTGTCACCGCACAAGAGGTCGCTCTCGGTCGGGAACGCGAGTAAGTTTAACGTTGCCTCCGTCAAGATGACCAAACGTTCACCTAATCGGAGCTGTAAGCACATAAGGTGTGCTATCAATGGAAACGCGTCGTGGCTCGTTCAAAAAGGAGAGCGCTGCAGAGTGGGTGAAAGAACTTTTAGAGAAGTGGAGAACTTTAGACAACGATTTGACGGATTTGGTCATTGTATGCGACAATGCACCCTGCCATTCTGGGCTAGAGCATATTTGTAATAACGGATCAGCCAATCTTTTACGTCTAGGACCATATTCCCCGATGCTAAATCCGATTGAAAATATATGGTCAAAAATAAAATCGTCCGACGATATATATATATATATACGATAAATGGCCGAGGAGTAATAGAAAGGCGTCTGCAATATTTGGAAGAAGTTATTCATCAGGCAAAGGATACTGTTGCTACAGCAGATTGTGCTCGCGCTATACAACACTCGTCCATTTATTTTTTTTCAGATGCTTTGGCATTGCGTGACATGCCGGTTGGAATGTAATCCCAATTTCGTTCTTTTTTAATAAATTCGCTGCTCTGTTCCGTCGTTGCAAGTTGGCTTTTTAATTGGTCGGAACGGGATGTTATATTTTGGTCTGCTGTCTGAAATTTGTATGCTTCTTTTCTGAAATACATTTCAGGTTTTCTGAAATACATTTGAAGGTTTCTGAAATACAATTGGTTTTTTTTTTAAATGTATTTCAGCTGTACTTAGCTATTTCTGCAATACATTTGGGCTTTTCAGAAATACATTTCTGGTTTTCTGAAATACAATTGAAATATCTGAAATACATTTCACTTTTTCTGAAACACATTTGCGCTTTTCTGAAAAACAATTGAGGTTTTCTGAAAAACAATTGGAATATCTGAAATACATTTGAGGTTTTCTGAAGTACATTTGCTCTTTTCTGAAATTCATTTGACCTTTTCTGAAATGCATTTGAGCTTTTCTGAAATACATTTGTTCTTTTCTGAAATACTTACAATTGGATAAGGTGTAGTAACAACCCCCGAGATTCGGGTGAAAGCATTAAAGAAATACTTGTAGATACTAAGTATTTAAACTAAAGTAAAAAATAAAACGTGATGTTCATGAATATACCTCAGTATTTAGCTCAAAATTTATTTAAAGAGCTTCGCGAAAGACAACAATTAATCTTGTATTGCTAGAGACCTGATAACCCAAGATAATTTTTAAGTTATTAAAGGGCCTTACTCTACTCAGAGCTTCGTACAGTGGCCCGTGAGAAAACAGTAAGTTTTAAGGTATAGTCCAACCTTTCACAATATCCGACCAAGGGCTTTATTAGCCGTAGTCTAAAACGCAATAATCTTTTAAAATTGGCGCCGTTTCATGGTGAAAGGCATTTGGTATCACGCTTTTAAACTAAAGCTTTCTTAACACATTCAGTACAAAAATTCTACCACTGATTCTAAAAATTTTAAAATGCTACAACTGTATCAAAACGGCAACGCTGGTGGCAATGGTCGACACAGTAAAATGGCGTTTCGACGAGAACCGAATCACGTGGTTCGCTCTCTCGCTAGGCGCACATTGCATCCGATAGGCCGACCGATTTCGGCCGAACAATTTGACCGTCCGAATTGATGCGCACACTTAACCAGATTATTTGAGGACCGTATTTGTACACAAAAATTTAGTTTTCATTACAATTTTGTAAGCAGTGAAATATTTTGATACATTTTAATTGACATACTCTAAAGATGTGATTTTATATGTAATTTTGTTGTTTTTGCACCCAATAAGTTAATTTTTCGCAGTCCATTTTGGTACTTTTCACCTGACATCGGACGTGAAAACAAAACATGTTTAAATTTATCGTGACTGACGGACGTCAACGGCCGATGTCGGTTCGGTTATCATATAATCACAAGTGTTTATTCATATCGCCCGCATATAGCCGATATCGGCCGAGCACAATTCGGCCGATGCCGGCTGCAGTGTGCGGGTAGCGTCTCAATTACGAATGGTGAATCAACCTGTTTACAGGCTAACCTAATATTCACGCACGCCGCCAATTTATTGTAAAAAATTTCTCATGCACATGCAACTTGTATGAGATCAACCGAAATTGAACGGCGTGCGTATGAAGCTAACTCAATTTCCAATTTTTGTTGTGCGTGACATTTTGATTTGACGTTTCGCTCAATGAAATCAAATGCAAACGCATGCAAGTCAATTTCGGGTGACGCAAAAAAAACAAATTCGACGACATGCGTACCAAAACGCAAGCCGCGAATATTAGGTTAGCCTGTTACACGACACATTCGTGATTCACTTTGCATCTCTGCTTCTTGTTCTGTGCTTTTCAGTGTTGCTGTTTTAGCCCTTTGGTGGCTAGATTTAGCTACCACATACTTTATTTGGCCACATAAATTTAAAATTGCCCCTACCCCTTTTTTTAGCCCTTTCGAGAATTTATTCATCCTTGGCATCAAAAAGTTGTATACATATACTTAATTTGATCTCATTTTTCTTCATTTATGTAAGAGATGAATTTTTAAACTAGGAAATCCTGATATATATATACATTAGAGTGGTTCATAAAAACCGTCTTTTTGGAAATTCATAAAAGCTACCTCAAATTATTGTTATTTGTGATAAAAAAGAGAAACATGTTTTTTTATTTTGAAAAAAAAAGTTTTCTTAGAGGTCGCGGTGGTCGTTTTCTTATAAAAACGCTGATGCTCTAAATTTTTTTATTTTCTTGACATGTTAAAATGCAGCTAAAAATTAGTTTTTACATATGGGAGGTTCCATGGGAAAGTGGACCTCAGTGCGAAAATTGTTTTCTTTATAAACCTAACAAACGTGTGGATAAGACATTTGTAAAAATCTTGAATCAACCAAGAAATAACAATTTAAAGCTTTAAATGCATTTTTATTACCTTTTTTTACGTTTTGAACTCAAGTTCTAAGTAAATTTTTTGATTTAGTTTAAAGTAGGTTGTGTTGAATGCACTGTCAAATAATTTGCGTGTTGTATATAGTATATAGTAGAGCTCATCTGCTTTTAATAAAGTTGTGTTATACATTAAATTTTGTGAGTTCTTAATCTTTATTATGCGTTATTATTAAGCAGTCTTGGTCTTGTCCAACCTGTGACAAAAAAGATAAAAGTTGTTATATTTAATTACAGAAGTTGAGGTTGTGTTTTGTGTTTGTTACATAATGTTAGAAATTCATTGCAAATATTTACCACAATTGCATTGTCATTTCCACGTTGTTAGATAAGAATAATTCAACAGAGAAGCATGCCCCACCCGTGACAGCAATGTGTGGGACAGTTGTCAGAGGTAGGTTTACAGAGCTGATAAGCTTTATTTGTTTGTTGGGGTGGACGCAGGGGAGAAGGGGGGATGCGCGGACTCGTCCATTATCTATATACCCTTGTGGCCAGCTGATTAAGTTAAGTTACATTTTTACTAGTTTTGCTTTTTTATTTTATTAATCTAATGTTTATAGTTTTTTTTTATAAATATCTAGCACATTACGTAACCAGACCACATAAATCCACATTTCAAACTTCTTACAAAAATTATAAAAATTCAACAAACTTTAACAATTACACCCAAAAATTTTAAACTTTTTGTTTAGAATTTCTAGGTATGCAGTTTTGTAGTTCATTAAATTTAAGTAGGTAAAAGTGAAAATTTCAAGACGCTAGGAAATCGCGATCATTTTTAATAATTTTTTTTGCTGACGGTGCTAAGCATATTCTTTTATATTAAAGGCACCATTCTAAGATGAAACGTGAGTGAATTTAACCCCTACTTGGCTTCTTATACTTTTTAATAACTAATCTTTATACAGGGTGTCCCAGAAGTAAGGTGCCAAACTTTAGGGCAAGGTAGGTGGGGGGGTGAGCTCACTGATAAACAAAAAATTTTCAGGTAAAAGTGTCACCGTTTTTTAAATATTTACATTTTTTCGAATTTAAAAAAAAATCGTGCCTTTTCATGTGTTTTCTTTAACTGCAACTACAAACCGGGCAATACTTAGTAAATTTTTTATGTAAAATACTTCCAGATAGTTGCCTCTCCATACTCAAATGCAATGTAGTTAAAATAAATTAAGGAACCATCATAAAATTAGGACTATTTCTGGATTTTTAACTTTTTGATATTTTCTTCCCCAACTTTGACTATCTCGGGTGAAAAAAAATGTACTGAGCTATAACTTTACATTACATAAAAAAATTGCTCATTTAATAAAGATTTCAGAAAGGTGCCACACTTACTGTTTTGAATAGAAAAAAAAAAATTATAGCCGCTTTTGTGGGTAAAGGACTGAGACACGCTAGAATGTATTTAATAGATTTAAATTGAATTTGCTCTTGTTACCGTCAAATGACATGCTAAATAGTACAAAGGTACAT
>NW_023458555.1:79652362-79656203 GCF_013731165.1 Rhagoletis pomonella | reverse complement strand
TCACTATGCTTTTTTATAGGAGCTTTTCAAAGCTTTGCTTTATGGTGTCGGACACACAACATTGAAAGCTTCTGGAACACAACATTGAAAGTTTCTGGAACACAACATTGCAAGTTGATAAAAGCGTTGTAATAAATGATGAATGAGAGAATTTTGATCCTGACCTGCACAAGGAAAAAGCGTTACTGATATTTACACTTCCACTTTTATGGGGTGGTATACTTACTTGTAAGTATGCAACGGCTGCACTTCACCAAATAAATCGTTGCAGCTGTAATTCCCAGTGGACTGCACCAGCCAAATTTATCAGAAACTATCAGGCTTATCGAAAAGTGATGTACCTATGTATGATTTGTGGAGAATTTCATTGGCTTTCATTTGCCGTATTTCGTATTACGATTGTTTCGTAAGATTGGTTCGTAAGATATACGTGATTAAGTGGAACCACTCTTTTTTTTAAGCTGAATAACGGTAAATTGCAAATATCTCGAAAACGTATCCCCGAAAAAAAATTAACTCGATTTTCGGAATCACCGAGGAATTCTACACAGTAATTGGATAATGGCGTCTGGAGAACAAAAACAAAACCAAGGGCCAATTTCAAATGAATATTTAAACGGCACTTAAGTTTAATTTTGGATTATTATTTAAATGACCTTGAACTTTCGTTGGGTTTCAGATCAATTTTATTTAAATATGCCAAACACGTGGCAACACTGCTGCCTGCTCCTTGAAATTGTTGTTGCATTTGCTTGTTTGTTTACATTTTGTACTAAACAGCTGATTGTTCTTTGGCAAGATTGATAAAACAACGTACCTATCAATCTTGGCAGTGTGGTACAAACACGGGGTTGCATATCTCATACAGTGTTGATAATTGCATTTTCCAATTTCGTATGAAAATGTAATTCAAATGGTTCTTTTTATCACTAAATTGTACCAAATTTTCATTACTATAATTTTTCTAATATTTAGTTATTGTGTAGAACTTGTATTTGATTATTATTCCTCATAAAGTAAAAATAGTTGCTAAAAATTTAGAAAAATTATTACCTTTATTTTATTTACATAAAACGTTACACACTTTTACATCAGATATTATGAGTTTAAATGCATGTATGTATGTACATACATAGATATCGTGCCAGAAATTGTTCCGATACCACCAAGTCAATATTCTTATTAAGTCTCATCAAAAAATTCCTTGTCGTTTAAAGGATAAAGGGAATTCCGCATTATACTAAAGCCGTACGAACACATCGAGCCCTAGCCGCCAAAATAACGTAAGCGACATATTTTCCAAAATTTTGTTTTTGGTGCAGAAATATTACTAGAGCATCGAGATACATTTCTGCATCAAAAAGAAAATTTTGAAAAAAATTCCGCTTACGTTATTTTGGCGGTTAGGGCTCGAAATGCATCTAGATGCTCTAGGAATATTTCTGCATCAAAAAGAAAATTTTGAAAAAAATGTCGCATACGTTATTTTGGCGGTTAGGACTCGATATAAACATAAAGATTTACAGCCCGATTCTGTGCACTTGATAAATAACATTTTTTTATATTTTGTAAATTTTTGTATTATTTATCTCTATCTCAGAAATCAAAAGCTCATTTCTTGATAAATTATCAAGATTGCAAATGCTGTTTACAAATTGAAATTTCATATGAAAATTATAAAATTTGTATATTAAAAAATTTGTTTCTACCATTTAAATCATCGTATATACTTACAAGTATGGAATCCTATGCCCCTTTTTGTCTATTCTCTTTCTAACAACGGACGTGCCTGCCAAACATCGGACGTGCCTGCCAAACTGAAAAGCATGATGGCGGCAGTGTTTGACAGGCACGTTCGACGATGCGAACGGCAATGGAAGGTAAGAAATGGAAGATGGATGACATGAGAATGAAATAATTATGAAATAGCAGAATGTCGAAGCAAAAACGAATTTGAGAAATGTGACAATGCGAATGACGTTAAATGAAAGAAATGTAAAATAGCGAAATGTCGAAATAGAAGAAATAGATGACAGGCTCGTATTCAAGGGTTTCGTGAAACAAAAAGTGTTGCTGTGTTGCGCCATAAAATATTTAAATACTTTTTTAATGTGGTTAAATTGAATCATACGCTTTTTTAATTAGTTGGCAAAAGTGCATATTTCGCCAGCCAAAATATATATATGTACCTATGTATGTATATAGCGCGACGCTACAAGATTCATTTATAAAAACGGTATATGCTAATGACGTTATTCATAAAAAATAAAATAGATTTAAATAGCTCTGTACAGTGACATTTTTATAAAAAAATCGATTTCTTAATTTTTTATGAATTTGGGTAAAATATTTAAATTCACATTTTTAGTGCATTTTTTTCCTATTTATTACTTTTAAAAATTTTATTTTCTTTAATAACCGTTTCACTGAGTTATACCACCCATCAAAAATCAAACTATTTTATAAGAAATGTATTGACCTTTTTACAACGGTATTTAAAGAATTTTTTGCTCAGATTGAAAAATTGCCTGCTTCTCACACTTCTGTGGTGGTTTTTATTGTAGTTATTATTCTGTTGACATCTAAATTTCCCTACATAGATTTTATGTGATTGCCGATAGATTGATTACCGGCATTTCCTCTGTGAACTTTTTTTTAACTACATTCATAAAAAAATTACTAATTTTGGTTTCTTTTTTCATCTTGAACTGGTACATATGTATGTATGTAAAATGCATTTAAAAACGTCATTTGCCCAATATGCACGATGCAGCGAACAAAGGTGACACCGTCAGACATACCCCTACTTTGAATTTGTCGATTTTGATAATTCTGATCTAAAAGTAAACGACGTATCAGAAACTTTAAATGTACTGAAATTCACTTATACTTCCAGAAAAATCACCGCTTTTTCACATTTTCCTTATTAATTGTCATTGTAACTCATATATTTTTAGAATTCAGCGCAATTAAAACACGCTTACTATCGAAAAATTTATTATTGAGAAAATTGGCTGGTGTGATATTTTCTTTTAACATGCAATTCGGCTTTGTTTACTTTTTGTACAGAAATGTCATCGCCGCCAGTACGCCGCAATCTTCTATTCTATCTTTCTTGCCAAATATGCATTTTGATCTAACTGTCAAACTACTATTAATGGTAGCTGTGAATATGCATTAAAATCGTTTCAATTCGTAATAAAAGTAGATTACATAGTTCTGGTGTAATATATTCTTTAATATAAACTAGCTTTTCTTATTCTAAAATAAATCAATAATCCCAAGATTTATAAAAAAATTTTGTTCAAAAAATACATTTCAAAGCATCCCTGTTGATCTCATAATTCAAATACAAATTTGAATAAAAATTTTGATTCAAAGATTTATGCAAACGGTTTTTCGCGATATTCATCATACGAATTTATCATCTTACTTGTCCGTAAGTTTTTGAAGCATTTTAACTTTTGTTTTTATATATTCATGCCATATCATTTTTGTTTTCAGATTGTGAAAATGCCAAACCGAACGTGCATAGCCGGATGCCCTCTGGAAGTACCCCTATATCCTTTTCCTCTGGAAGGGGAAATGGCCAGGTAAGTAGAAATTATTTAAAAAAACAGAAGTGGATTATTGGAGCTCCCACACAGTGCAGAATAGATGTATGGTGAGCGCACTACACCAACTTAATCGCGCCCGAAAATGCAATGGACAGACAAGCAAGCCCATATAACCGGCAATAAAGTCTGCAGTGTGCGGTGGCTCTGATATCAGTTGCACTCATAAATTAACCTCGGCCCATATTCAACCAAACACTTTTCAAAAAATGAATGTTAAGTTAGCT
>NW_023458555.1:79650831-79652262 GCF_013731165.1 Rhagoletis pomonella | reverse complement strand
GCAAATTTTAACGCGGATACAAATATTTCAACCTGTTTACTGTGCAAAAAATCACTAAAAGGAAAAAGTGTTTATAATATTAAAAGGCATTATGCAACTATGCATAAAGGAGTTGCTGTCAGCGAGAATACAAATTCCCGCTCGAGTAGAGGAGCAAAAAAAGTCGCAGAAATAAACATCGACAAAAGAGAATTTTTGAATGCATGTGTAGGGATGGTAACAGTGAAAAGTATCCCATTTCGTATCTTTGACGACGAAAAGTACTTTAAGAAACTCATACACCCTTATGAAAAAATGTTCGACCTTAAAATAAATTCTTAAAATATTGTTGACAAAATTGGGTTTGCGGCAGGACAAACAAAAAGTATTATAGCTGAAAATTTAAAAAAGACGCTTATTTGCCTTAAAATGGATGTGGCGACAAGACAAAACCGCCATATATTAGGCATTAATGCGCAATACATCAATGGATATAAAATAATTATTCATACTTTGGGAATGGTGGAATTAAGAAGCAGACACACCGGAGAAAACTGAAAGCAAGAAATCCTTAATTGCTTGGACCAATTCAAAATCGAAATTCGCCAGATTTATTCCAGCACCACTGATAATGGAGCCAATGTAATAAAAACATCGAAGTTGCTTCAAATATCCCAGGGTCAAGTTCAGGTAAGACATGTTTAGAAGTCCTTAGAAATTTAGAGTTTAGGAATCATTAAAAAGATTTAATATACATATAATTAATACTGATAAAAAATTTTCTTCCCTCAGCACAATCCAAATGATGACTCCGATTCCAATGACGTAGATGATGGGTATGATGAAGTGCACAATACCCTCAAATCAACTATGGCTGTGGTTAGATGTGCAGCACACACCCTCCAGTTAGCAGTATATTATGTCATTAAAACAATGCAAACTAACATTGAAAGCTGTAGAAAAGCCGTTAAATCTCTCAGATGCAATCTCCGCGGTACGAGCAACGTGCCGATATTGGATAATGCAACACGTTGGAACTCAACATATATGATGCTTAATTCCTTACTTAACGAAAAGAGCTATATTGAGGAAAATGACACAAATATGCCAGATGTTGACTGGGGCTTTGTCAACGCATTTTTACAGACATTCAAACCACTTGTGGATTGTACTATTAATTGCAAGCAGAACAGTATGTTATTGGAGATTTTAATAGAGACTGGCTAACTTGCGAACATGAACTATAGGAACTAATTTCAAGCCAATACGATTACGCTTCGACTTTACTAAGAACGGTAAAACAGAGGAAAGCCGTGCTTTCGCAAAATGAAGAATTTTTATCAGCGATTTATGTCGACCCTAGGTTCAATTTTTTACATTCGCCATATTTGAACCAAACTCAAAAATACAAAGCAGTGGTAAGTGCGTTAAAACCATGTATATTTAAGATTC
>NW_023458555.1:79647555-79650731 GCF_013731165.1 Rhagoletis pomonella | reverse complement strand
TTTTATAGCATAAATATATCATTCTCACTCGAAAAATATCATAATTGTGTTTTTTTTATAATTTTGGAAGCATTTCAAGTAGAATGTTCATATTTTTCCATTTTGGTGCCTATGGCTGCATACATACCAGGTAGCATCCATGGGCGGAGGGTAGGGAAAATCCGGGAAACGCAAACGAACGAGCAGATAAAGCAGGTAAACCAAACGGGGGCGATGTGAAGTAGGTAAAAGCTGAGTGGACAAAGGGGAAAAAACGAGACATCAAAGGCAAACAATTTACTCAGGCAGGCAAACGAAGTTACGTAATGGTAAGTACATATATAAGAGAGTGTGGTTTGGCGTAATATTTATAAGTCTTTGCTAATAATTCGTCGACGAAACAAGTGTATATTTAAAAATGGAAAACCTCGAAAATTTTAACGCGGATACAAATATTTCAACCTGTTTACTGTGCAAAAAATCACTAAAAGGAAAAAGTGTTTATAATATTAAAAGGCATTATGCAACTATGCATAAAGGAGTTGCTGTCAGCGAGAATACAAATTCCCGCTCGAGTAGAGGAGCAAAAAAATTCGCAGAAATAAACATCGACAAAAGTGAATTTTTGAATGCATGTGTAGGGATGGTAACAGTGAAAAGTATCCCATTTCGTATCTTTGACGACGAAAAGTACTTTAAGAAGCTCATACACCCTTATGAAAAAATGTTCGACCTTAAAATAAATTCTAAAAATATTGTGGACAAAATTGGGTTTGCGGCAGGACAAACAAAAAGTATTATAGCTGAAAATTTAAAAAGGAGGCTTATTTGCCTTAAAATGGATGTGGCGACAAGACAAAATCGCCATATATTAGGCATTAATGCGCAATACATCGATGGATATAAAATAATTATTCATACTTGGGTAATGGTGGAATTAAGAGCAGACACACCGGAGAAAACTGAAAGCAAGAAATCCTTAATTGCTTGGACCAATTCAAAATCGAATTTCGCCAGATTTATTCCAGCACCACTGATAATAGAGCCAATGTAATAAAAACATCGAAGTTGCTTCAAATATCCCAGGGTCAAGTTCAGGTAAGAAGAAATTTAGAGTTTAGGAATCATTAAAAAGATTTAATATACATATAATTAATACTGGTAAAAAATTTTCTTCCCTCAGAACAATCCAAATGATGACTCCGATTCCAATGACGTAGATGATGATGGGTATGATGAAGTGCACAATACCCTCAAATCAACTATGGCTGTGGTTAGATGTGCAGCGCACACCCTCCAGTTAGCAGTATATTATGTCATTAAAACAATGCAAACTAACATTGAAAGCTGTAGAAAAGCCGTTAAATCTCTCAGATGCAATCTCCGCGGTACGAGCAACGTACCGATATTGGATAATGCAACACGTTGGAACTCAACATATATGATGCTTAATTCCTTACTTAACGTAAAGAGCTATATTGAGGAAAATGACACAAATATGCCAGATGTTGACTGGGGCTTTGTCAACGCATTTTTACAGACATTCAAACCACTTGTGGATTGTACTACTAAATTGCAAGCAGAACAGTATGTTATTGGAGATTTTAATAGAGAATGGCTAAATTGCGAACAGGAACTATAGGAACTAATTTCAAGCCAATACGATTACGCTTCGACTTTACTAAGAACGGCAAAACAGAGGAAAGCCGTGCTTTTGCAAAATGAAGAATTTTTATCAGCGATTTATGTCGACCCTAGGTTCAATTTTTTACATTCGCCATATTTGAACCAAACTCAAAAATACAAAGCAGTGGTAAGTGCGTTAAAACCATGTATATTTAAGATTCATATTGATATTACTATGCCTATGTACATATGTATGTATATGCGAAGGACAATATTAGCTACATACTTTGCATTTTATTCATTATTTTCAGGAACACCTTCTTAATACATTTGAAGCTATTCAAGAATTAGCTGGAAATCCACCCAACAACGATGAAGCGGATGAAATTGAAGCACCAACAACAAGCCAGAGCAGATCTTTTTTCAGATTGAATAACCAACTTGACAGATTTTTAAGCAGTAACGCAGCAGTCACATTACAAATAAATTTAAAGCAAAAATTAGAAAATCTTGCTTATACGCAAAGGGTCCCATTTGAAGCTGATATCCTTGAATATTGGAAAACTCGTTCTATAAATGATAACGACATTGGATAGTTAGTACAAGTCAGGTCAGGTCAAGTTTCAGTTGAAAGGGCATTTAGTCCTCTAGGCACAATTTTAATGAAATTGCGAACACGACTCTCGAAAGAAACTTTAAACAATTTATTAATAGTTAAATTATATAATGATATTCTGGACAAAGTATCATATATAGACTAAACTTATAATATGTGCACATTTAAACAATTAAATAAATTAGAAACTAAGAAATTCGGCTAACTATGTTACATATGTATAAATGAGAATATAATATTTATAAAAATCATTTTTTGTCTTTTATTTCATAAATGAGTAGGACATTAACATTTTCAAATTAATAATCCTGGTTTAGTCCCCATACATATGTGTGTATGTAGTATAATACAAACTACTATTTGGGGTGTTAAACAGTATTTGATAATTAAAGCTGGTCCATATAGAACTTTCGCGTTGACTGTGTAGTTAGCGTTGGTTTGATAGAACGCAGCTTGGCAGATACTACTTTGGCCACTAAATTAACATATTAACGAAAGATAAATTAATACTTCATATCTGGCTAAATGAGTTCGGCCATTCCCCCTTTGTTCGACCGTGAATGGCTCCGTGACAGCCAGAGAACGTATATTTATAGAGAAGGTCCAAGAACTGTGAATGCCACATTTTTCGAGCCAACTAAACTGGCGAAGCGCATTTTAAGAGCGACAAATATTTGGAATACTTAACAGCGAAAGCAAAATACAAAGCAGAAAAGAAGAATATCAACAGAGCTAAATCTCACGAGAGCGTTTGGACTGTTAATTAAATATGAATATTGATGATTTTGTGATACTTTGGAAAGTGTTAGATTTTTGTGAAAATAATTGTTTTAGTAAGAAAATTAAATTTTTTCGTTGATTTGTACAAGTAACATGCAATTAAATCGAAAATATTATATAACATTTTCCGATTTTTGTGATATTTTTTTAATGATTGCAAATAGAAAACTCTCAT
>NW_023458555.1:79646030-79647455 GCF_013731165.1 Rhagoletis pomonella | reverse complement strand
ATACAAAGCAGTGGTAAGTGCGTTAAAACCATGTATATTTAAGATTCTTATTGATATTACTATGCCTATGTACATATGTATGTATATGCGAAGGACAATATTAGCTACATACTTTGCATTTTATTCATTATTTTCAGGAACACCTTCTTAATACATTTGAAGCTATTCAAGAATTAGCTGGAAATCCACCCAACAACGATGAAGCGGGTGAAATTGAAGCACCAACAACAAGCCAGAGCAGACCTTTTTTCAGATTGAATAACCAACTTGACAGATTTTTAAGCAGTAACGCAGCAGTCACATTACAAATAAATTTAAAGCAAAAATTAGAAAATCCTTCTTATACGCAAAGGGTCCCATTTGAAGCTGATATCCTTGAATATTGGAAAACTCGTTCTATAAATGATAATGACATTGGATAGTTAGTACAAGTCGTACTCGCTGTGCCTTCAACACAAGTTTCAGTTGAAAGGGAATTTAGTGCTCTAGGCACAATTTTAATGAAATTGCGAACACGACTCTCGAAAGAAACTTTAAACAATTTATTAATAGTTAAATTAAATAATGATATTCTGGACAAAGTATCATATATAGACTAAACTTATAATATGTGCACATTTAAATAATTAAATAAATTAGAAACTAAGTAATTCGGCTAACTATGTTACATATGCATAAATGAGAATATAATATTTATAAAAATCATTTTTTTGTCTTTTATATCATAAATGAGTAGGACATTAACATTTTCAAATTAATAATCCTGGTTTAGTCCCCATACATATGTGTGTATGTAGTATAATACAAACTACTATTTGGGGTGTTAAACAGTATTTGATAATTAAAGCTGGTCCATATAGAACTTTCGCGTTGACTGTGTAGTTAGCGCTGGTTTGATAGAACGCAGCTTGGCAGATACTACTTTGGCCACTAAATTAACATATTAACGAAAGATAAATTAATACTTCATATCAATAATTGCATGAAAAATTATATTTCTTGCCCTCATTTGATTAAAAGGAAAAAACATTTCATATAATTTTATTTGTTTGCAACAGCTGGCGACCGACGCACGCGCTTTGGGTTGGCCTTAGGGTTGCCAAATTTTGGTTATGTGGACGGCGGCTTTGAAATTCAACGCCAACGCAACGCCAAAGTTGTATGTGAACCGGCCTCTATTCTTTGTTTACGCAAATACATATCCATACATACATATGTACATATGTCCTTGAACAACAGGCCACAAATAAATTTTTTCTCCAAGGATTATATTTCATTCAGGTATACAGCATAACTGCTAAAAGTAGCAAACTATTTTGGGGTGTTAACAAGTGCTTACTTGTTTTTTGTTTCTGCGGCACAAACGATTATACTATCTTCTGTAAAGACAAAATACATGCATATGTACATACATACATAAATACA
>NW_023458555.1:79644128-79645930 GCF_013731165.1 Rhagoletis pomonella | reverse complement strand
TCTGTAAAGACAAAATACATGCATATGTACATACATACATAAATACAACAGTTTATGGAATGAGATATTTTTTAGAGTTATATACATACATAATATGCATATATATATATGTATGTATGTATGTATTTATGTGGTTTTTGAAAATGCTGGAACGCATCTCCTGTTCTTGTATGAAATTAAAGAACTTTTTTATGCGGCTTTCTGAAGGACGCATGTAGCGCATAAAAAAGACCTAAGTGTACATGAGAGACAGACCATACAAGTCCAAGCAAGTTTCATACTTTGTAAAAAAATTTGAAAATTTCAACAAAGTTTTAAACTTTTTAATCACATTTATATGTAGAGCAATGCTTGGTGTGAGACCCCCCCTTATGATGACGACCATGGCAAACGTTTAAAGGACTACGATTTGAGGGCATGCACCTGGAATGTCCGGACCCTTAATGGGGAAGGTGCCTCTGCCCGGCTGGTTGATGTCCTCGTAAGGACAAAAGCTGACATCACCGCCATCCAAGAAATGCGTTGGACGGGGCAAGGCAAACAATGTCTGGGGCCTTGCGACGTCTACTACAGCTGCCATATAAAGGAGCGCAAATTCGGAGTTGGATTTGTGGTAGGAGAGAGACTCCGTCGCCGAGTACTGTCGTTCACCCCGGTGGACGAGCGTCTAGCCACAATCCGCATCAAAGCGAGATTCTTCAACATCTCGCTCATCTGCGCCCATGCCCCGACGGAAGAGAAGGATGAGGCATCCAAGGATCTCTTCTATGAGCGCTTGGAGCGCACGTACGAGCGCTGCCCCCATCATGATATCAAAATCGTGCTTGGCGACTTCAATACCAGGGTGAGGAAAGAAGGGATCTTTGGAACCACCGTCGGAAAAATTCAGCCTCCATGACGAACTAGGTTCAAGCATAAAAAGATCCATCAAGCTACCTGGCTGTCTCCGGATCGAAAAACGAGAAACCAAATCGATCATGTTGTGATAGACGGAAGGCACGCTTCCAGTGTTTTAGACGTACGCACACTCCGAGGCCCAAACATCGACTCGGACCACTATCTTGTTGCAGCCAAGATACGCCCCCGCCTCTGTGCCGCAAAAAAAGTGCGCCCAAATATGCAAGGAAAGCTTAACGTCGAAAAGCTGCAATCACAACAGACAGCCAGTGCTTTCGCTACTCGACTCTCACACCTGCTCTCAGAGAGCACTCTTCAACAAACCGACATATGCGAGCAGTGGAACCACATTTCCCGCTCATTAAGTACCGCCGCCGAAGAAGTAGTCGGATTTCAGCGAGCCCGAAAGAACAACTGGTACGATGAGGAGTGCCAGGAAGCTGCAGAAAAAAAGATGCCGCCTACAGGGCCACGCTGCGATCGGGCGCAACGCGCGCTATGTGGGACCGCTATAGGGATCTGAAGAGGGAAGCGAGACGTATTTGCCGCAACAAGAAGAGAGAGGCAGAAATACGTGAGTGCGAAGAGCTTGAAATGCTGGCCGACAGGAGGAATGCCCGAAAATTTTACCAGAGAGTTAGGCGACTTACGGAAGGTTTAAAGACCGGGGCGCACTCCTGTAAGAACAATAATGGCGACCTAGTAACTGATGTCCAGAGCGTACTTAAATTATGGAGGGAACACTTTTCCGCCCTACTAAATGGTAGCAGCACGGAAAGTTGTGGAGAAGAAGAACCCGAGCCCGCAGTCGATGATGACGGAGTCGACGTTCCACCGCCTGACTATGACGAGGTACGTATAGCAATAACGCGGCTGAAAAACAACAAAGCCGCTGGAGCTGACAG
>NW_023458555.1:79642555-79644028 GCF_013731165.1 Rhagoletis pomonella | reverse complement strand
TTGCACAGTAAACAGGTTGAAATATTTGTATCCGCGTTAAAATTTGCTAGGTTTTCCATTTTTAAATATACACTTGTTTCGTCGACGAATTATTAGCAAAGACTTATAAATATTATCCCAAACCACACTCTCTTATATATGTACTTACCATTACGTAACTTCGTTTGCCTGCCTGAGTAAATTGTTTGCCTTTGATGTCTCGTTTTTTCCCCTTTGTCCACTCAGCTTTTACCTACTTCACATCGCCCCCGTTTGGTTTACCCGCTTTATCTGCTCGTTCGTTTGCGTTTCCCGTATTTTCCCTACCCTCCGCCCATGGATGCTACCTGGTATGTATGCAGACATAGGCACCAAAATGGAAAAATATGAACATTCTACTTGAAATGCTTCCAAAATTATAAAAAAAAACACAATTATGATATTTTTCGAGTGAGAATGATATATTTATGCTATAAAACTACACACCAAGCATTGCTCTACATATAAATGTGATTAAAAAGTTTTTAACTTTGTTGAAATTTTCAAATTTTTTTACAAAGTATGAAACTTGCTTGGACTTGTATGGTCTGTCTCTCATGTACACTTAGGTCTTTTTTATGTGGTACATGCGTTCTTCAGAAAGCCGCATAAAAAAAGTTCTTTAATTTCATACAAGAACAGGAGATGCGTTCCAGCATTTTCAAAAACCACATAAATTCAGATACTTAAAAAAAAAAACCAATTTATTTCTTCACTTCTGTATTTTAACCAAAACAAAAAGTACCATAAAAAATACATGAATTATGTAAGAAAAATTGATTGCAATAAAGTAATAAAAACTCTCAAAGAAGCAAAATCGCTTCAGCGAAAAAAAAGGTTTGAAAAACCTCATAAATTCAAATCCGCATAAAAAAGAACCGCATAAGAAGAGACCTAAGTGTATAAGGTGAAATTTTATAAGTTATTGAAAATTAAAAATCTATACCTACATATACTACGTATATACGTAAGCTATTTGCAAATAAAAATAATTTGCAAATACCTAACTCACTGTTTATTCGATGGTGAAAAATTCTTTTTTAATATTGCCTGATTATAAAAAGGCAATAATATGACAATCGAAAAAGAAAATAAAGTTAAAAATGGCAACGTCTTGATTATAAAAAGGCAATAAGATGACCATCGAAAAAGAAAATAAACCTAAGAATGGTGGCGTCTTGCGCTTATTTGTAAATAGTAGCAGTAATCAATACTTATTTGCGTGATTTAGTTATTTGCAAATAAAAACTTAGCTCAGCGTTTATACGGCAAATTTTACCATTTTCCAAATTGTTATTTGCAATATATATGTATGCACATATGTGCCTACCTAGTAGATAAAACTGGTAAAAATAGCACGCATCTATTCTTCTGTGCATGAAAATATATACATAAATAAATACACGGGCACAAGAAAGGTGACGCCGCCATTCGCGCCAACTACCGCGGGATCAG
>NW_023458555.1:79637747-79642455 GCF_013731165.1 Rhagoletis pomonella | reverse complement strand
TTAAAAATGGCAACGTCTTGATTATAAAAAGGCAATAAGATGACCATGGTGGCGTCTTGCGCTTATTTGTAAATAGTAGCACTAATCAATACTTATTTGCGTGATTTAGTTATTTGCAAATAAAAACTTAGCTCAGCGTTTATACGGCAAATTTTGCAATATATATGTATGCACATATGTGCCTACCTAGTAGATAAAACTGGTAAAAATAGCACGCATCTATTCTTCTGTGCATGAAAATATATACATAAATAAATACATACATATGTGTATATATGTATGTATATACATATCTGCATGTGTGCATACAATCGTTTTCTCTAAATTCTTAGTTGATGCAATTTTTATCCCATACATTTTTGCTGACCAAACAACCCGTTTTCCTGTCTGCTTGCCTCATTTGCCTCGCTCGTTTGCTCGCCTCATTTGCCTCGCTCTTTTACTCGCCTCGCTCGTCTGCTGCTGCAAATGAGTGCCTCGCTCGCAACGCCGCCCTCGCGAGGGCAGAGCTAATGAGGCCCTCGTTTGCTTGCCGCTCTACTCTTGCGCTGCCCTCGTTTGCTTACTCGCTCGCTGGCTGCTCATCGCAGCTGGCAGCCTCGCTTGTTGCTCGTGAGTTGCGCAAGCTCAGAGCAAGCTAACGAGCGAGCGGGGGCCAAAATGAGGCAAATCTGAACCCTGGTTATTAGACTCTTATTTATCACAATTTTCAGATAATAAAAAGAAATATACAGTTTGGATGTTACTTGTTGCTGTAGACGTTTTTTAGTAATTTTTGGCTTACTATTACAAAATCACATAACGCTGTTTGCAAGTGGATTACTCACTTATGGTTGACTGATGGCGCTAGAATCATACAGTTGCGTGTGAGCTCCAAAAAAATGGACTTGATCAGATTATTTTAACACATACCAAGCTTAACCTAGGTTAGGTTAGGTTAGGTTGAAGTGGCTGCCAGTGACGCCACTATCGCACATAGGCCCTTGGTTGTGAGCCCGTTGTGATACCACGCGGATCGTTAGAACCCTCCTACTCAAACCATCGTGTGGATTTCGCGAAACCCAGAAGTTGCCTTATGCCTACTTCGGCTATGTCGGTTAGGTCCTCAAAGAATCCTGAACCCATAAACTTTTGTCTTGTGCCGCAAGGTTTCTGGCTCTTCTTCATTTCTGCAGCTTCTGCAGAAATTGTTATGTGGGTTCCCTAACCTCTCCGCGTGCTTTCCAAAAGCAACATGGCCTGTTAGCAGACCCACAGCTGCGGCTAGGTGCCCTCTGCTCAGCATGAGGAGATCCTTCGACCGCTTTTTGTCCCATTTTGGCCATGTAAGCTTCGTCTTGTTGCAAGTGGTGAAGCTATCCCACCTGTCGCTTGCTAATTTAAGAGACAGTTCCCTTAGAATGAGCTTGCAGGTAACGAGCGGCATGCCTCATCCCTTCCGAAATAATGCACATGGAAAAAACCGAAATAATGCATATATGCACAGTTTCGGTTGTAAACCGAAATAACGCATATGAAGTATTCTTGCGCAGAACTTCTTTCTGCGCAGACGGCCTTTGGCCGCGCTTGGGGATTATAACCCTTACTAAGTAGAACTCTCCTTTCTGTGTTGCCGAAAAAGGGGACCGGAAGTATCCCTACGCTGTTAAAGCTACCATCTGTGTAGTTGAAAAATCAAGGTCTGTTCCCTTACAGTAAGAATAATTTTACAAAACGATCGTTTCGGACTTATTTTTAAATTAATGCGAATTAATTTTTGCATTTCAAAGGAGTGATAATAATTATACATATATAAATATATGTACATTTATTAAAAACAAAAACAAAAAATCAAGAGACGACTGACCAGTAGTTTGACATCATAAATATCGCTAACTTTGTGTGAAAAGTTGCTTAGTCCACATTTTGTGAAACCTCATGTTTTGAAAAGGAAGCAACAAAAGAAATGAATGTACTTGCTTTATTTTTTCCCGTTTATATTCAATGAAAGGCAAATTTTCCAAAGTCCAAAAGAGAAAAGAAAATCCGTTAGGGCCAAAATAATACGAAATCTTTTAAAAAATATCGAATCCTTCGGATTCGTATTTAGTTTTGCTTTGCTTTAAACACGCAAAACTTTGTATTCAAAGTTTCCGTCAAATTTGTAAAAATGGACTTAGCAATATTTCAGCCAACTATGTGTTAAATACAAATATGGAAACATAGAATAATTTTTATTAAACTTTGAATTACTTATATTATACACTCAAAAAAAAAACTTATATTAATTGAAGAAAAGCAGCAATCAAAATGGGAACGAAATAGCACTAAAGAAGTTTTATCCTCTTTTCATGCCCAACCTTTCTTCAAAATGATTACATCCACGGTTCCATATTTTCGTGTACGTTTTTACACACTGCAAAAAAAATTACTCATTCGGGAGAATTTTTTACTCATTCGGAAGAATTTTCGACCTTAAAGTAAGGAACGTTTTTCTTTGATCCAGAGATTGGTTTTTGGTTCAGTGTATTTATTTTTAAAATATGTAAGCAAATTTTTGTTCATAAAAGTGTGCAGCAGTTTGTTTGAATTAATTAGGAACGGGAACATACCTTTTTGTCAAAAGCCTACAAAACGCTTTCAAATAAAACATTTGCCTATTTGAAACTTTGAGGCGCTTAAAGCAAGTAAAGCAAAGCTGCCATTTGGTCAGCCTTCATACGTGTTAGTATATTCCAAATAACTTTTGACAGTTCTCAAAGCGAAACAAGCAAAGCAAGCCTACATTGGGCCAGTACCTTAAGTTCGGGCGGAGCCGAACATTAAATACCCGGCGCAAGTATTAAATAGAGTAAAGGTGGGTAATATGGACTACGTGGGTAATATGGACCACCTAGTTATCTTGAATTTCAGTAGTTGAATCCTCCGCTATTGTCGTTTGATTTCTTCGTCTGTTCCCACAAGCTTCTTCACTTCTGAAGAACGTGTGCGATATTTAGTATGTATATGTCCTGAAGACCAGTTTGCTGAAGAGGGCTTGTCAATAAACCCACTGAAGTCTACCATTGTCTGCTGGAGTGCCCTACTACTGACCAATATGATCGGGAAGAAAGTTATCCTTCTACAAACCCTTCAAGGTCAGAATTCCTAAAAGGGACTGCTGTGAAGTGATAATAACTATGATTGACGAAAGGTCCCAAGTATGGTATACCGACGGATTAAAGATGGACTACGAGAGTACTATAGCAGGCGTATCCATTTGTCCAAAACAAATATTATGTCGGATGTTCAGGCAGGTTAAAGGCCTTAAACTCTTTTAAAATGACTTAAAGCGCAGTTAGTCAACGACGTAGCGTAAACGTAGGTTGACGTACGTAGCAGCATATCGAATTTATTGTTGTTAGAGAGAGAGAGAGAAGCAACGGCAACGTCACCGCCATGCGGTGGTGAGTTTTCGTTAACACGCGAATCCCATAAAGTAGATCGTGTCTGCGTCAGCCTACGTCTACGTTACGTCGTTGACTGTTTGAGCTTTTAGGCTTGTGGACAGCTGTAAAACTCTTTTGAAAGACTTGGAAGCCCACAATAGCGTAACGCTTTGGTGGGTTCCGGGACATGAAGGGTTTGAAGGCAACGAAAGGGCTGACTGTCTCGCAAAGCATGGAGCCCAAATGCGCTTGCATGGTCCCTAGCCTTTTGGAAATGGTGGAAGAGATCCCAGAGCCCACATATCATAAATAGCAGACTGATATACTTTGGGGAACGATTTTCTTCATCCATAATTTGAAACATGGCGCCCTCCAAAGGGCTTAACTTCTTAAATAGCCTAGGACTGGAGTATTACAATTAGGGTTAAGCACAATAGATGTTCTTAGGTCGCAGAGCGAGTATCCCTGACGAATAATAATAATAATATATATGTCGTCACCTGAAATGCAAAAAGACGTAACAACATCGCAACTGAAGTGGAAAAAGTTATGACTCAAAATTATAATTTTTTTCATTAAATGATGTGGGAGTTGTAATTCGATGAAATCCATCATATCAATAAAAAACTGAATTTTGAATTTTTTATTAGTTACGACTTTTTGAATTTCAGCGACGATGTTTGTTACGTCTTTTTGCATTTCCAGTGACGATGTGTAAAGAGACAAAAATTTGTGTAAATCTGTACTGTAAAATTAATTGTTATACATAGTTAACTTGTTTTTGTTGTACTAGCCGTGTTTTTTGGATTTACGAAATGTTGTTACCTACATTTTTAATAAACTTGACGTTGGAAAAAACTAATAAAAAACTTAAAAAATTTTTGGTAGGTTTTGGTTGGTCTTGGTAGGATCTTTTTGTAGGAAAAAAAATTTGTTCGTGGCAACACTGGAAACAGGCATAAGTATCGTTCCATCAAAATTACCCTAAGTATTGTCAAGGAAGGGTAAAAGGCAGATTGGTAGCCTTACTTCTGCAGAGAGAGGATCTACGATCACAAGTGTTGTTTGTATGAGTGCAGGTGGAGTACTTGTTCCACCACTATTTATATTTCCACGCAAGAAACGCTCAGATTTGTTGTTAAAAGGAGCGCCGCCAGTATCAATATACGAATGTCATCAATCCGGTTGGGTTCACATATTTTTACAATATGGTTTCAGCACTTCATAAAACACGTAAAACCATCAGCTGGTTCACCAGTATTGCTCGTCTTGGATGGTCATTCGAGTCATACAAGAAATAT
>NW_023458555.1:79607860-79637647 GCF_013731165.1 Rhagoletis pomonella | reverse complement strand
TTTTTTTAAGAAAAACTTCCAAGTTTTAAAACAAGTTTTACTAGAATGGACCCTCAAAAAACCAGAAAAAGAATAAAGTCCAATAAATTGTTTTTAAAAAGTATACAGAATTTGCTTCTTTTTATGTACGTATTATATTTGTTTGTATTTATTTCATACAAATTAATTAATTAATAAAAAATATCTGTATTATAACACTGTTCAACAGCATTTTTGCAGAGTAACAGTGCTATATTTCTGAAAGAAGTTATCATGTTGATCATTTCTAATGAGACGATAATAGGTCTTTCTTTGTACAAAGCAACCTTTTCTTCTACATCAAAGCTCGATCTCCGATTGTATTTCTGCCATGAAAAACAGCTTCTCATAAAATACAATCGCCGTTCGGAGTCGGCGTAAAACTGTAGGTCCCTCCGCTTTGTGTGACAATATCAAGGCGCACACCACAAGTTGGAGGAGAAGCTCGGCCAAACACTAACATACATAAGTGTAAGCGCCAATCTATTATTATTATTATTCCTCTAACGGATTGGATTTTAAAGAGCAGACGGGGTTTGATAATTAAAGCTACAACTCATCACCTTTTGTAGAGTGTTTTCGTTTTTGTCCAATCGCAAGCTTTTTATGTTGGTACCAAAAGTCAAAATCTTCTTTAACAACGTCTTCTTCGGAGCTGGTGATCGAGGATAGTTCCTAAAGCTGCGTAGGTGTTGTGTTCAATGAGACCAAATCTTTTACTACACTCCGCCAGGAGTTTCGTTTGTAGTTGGGTGACACAATCAAGAGTTGTAGAAAATTTACTCACTTGAGATGTTAGGCAGTTAACCATAGGTATAATCTTGGAAAGTGTGACATACAGGCCTGTCATGGAATCCAAGTCGGTTTTGCTTTTCGTCGGAATTACAAACCAATATTGGTTTCATTTGGTGTCATGAAACCGGATTAGTTTTGCTCTTTTCGAACATAAACAAAACCGATGTTCGAATCAGCTGTTTTGCACATTTGTGTGTATGGCGGCAATTTGAATGTACAGTTTTTTGACACAATTTTATAAAATTGAATTGTTTTCATTAATTTAAATAAAAATGAGTAAGCCCAAAATGACATTCGCAGTTGTCGCATTTCTCTTATTGGAAGAAGAAAGTTCCGAGAAAGTTAAAAGAAAAATTTTGAGAGATTGCAGCAATCCACTTGAGCTGCCCGAGACAGCGTAAGTATATTGTTTTTTAATGTGCGTTTATAAATATTTATAGCGTATTTGCAGTTTCATAGCACATTATCGCCTAAAGAAAGAGGCTTTCCGAATGGTGCTTGACACCATTGAAGGGCACTTGACACGTTCGAAAGTTCCACCAGTGCTGCAGTTAAAGCGCAGTTAGTCAACGACGTAGCGTAAACGTAGGTTGACGTACGTAGCAGCATATCAAATTTGCTGTTGATAGAGAGAGAGAGAGAAGCAACGGCAACGTCAGCACCATGCGGTGGTGAGTTTTCGTTAACACGCGAATCTCATAAGGTAGATCGTGTCTGCGTCAACATACGTCTACGTTACGTCGTTGACTAACTGCGCTTTTAGCAGCTTTGTTGCGATTTTTAGCTGAAGGATCCTATCAAAGATCAGTCGGGAACGATTCTAGCATAAGTGTAGCTAGAAGCACGGTGTCAACGATTTTAGATTGTGTGCTTAAGGTTATGGAGCGGTTCATTTGCCTTCAGTGGGTGAAACTAGAAATGGACGGCACCGAAAAACACAGATGAAGAGACTATTTTTACTTAAAGTACAAAATTCCCTCAATGATTGGTTGCATCGGCGGGACACACATAAAAATCATCAAGCCGAGTATGGACGAACATTTGTTTTATAATCGAAAGGGATATTTCAGTAGGAATGCCATGATTGTAAGTAATCATGAATCTTCATTTTACTCGTACATTGCCTTGTAAAACTGATTTATATATATGTAAGTACATTTTTATTTAGATTTGTGATGGTGACATGAAAATTCGAGCGGTCGATGCACGCTATCCCGGCTCTAGCCATGACTCATTCGTATGGAACGTTAGTAGCGCCAGACAATATTTCCTCAGGAAGTATGAGTCAGGTGACCGGACATCAAAGTTATTAACAGATTGTTAATATGGCATAGAACCTTTTTTATTAACACCATACAGAGATCCACGCTACAACTCTAAAGAATATAATTTCAATTTGGCCCATCCATCTTCTCGAAATATTTTGGAGCGAACAATAGGTGTGCTGAAAAGCCGATTTCGCTGATTATTGAGCACCTTGCACTATCGGCCAGAAAAAGTGGTGAAAATTTCAAATGTTTGCTGTGCGCTGCACAATATCTGCAGAGACTACAACGTGGTATATAACGACGACAGTATTACTTTACCATCAAATGATACTGAGGAAAATGTTGAACCTCCACCGAACGCAACACTGCAAAGTGAAGGTAAAAAGATGAGGGATGAAATAGCCAACAGTTTATAGCAAACAAACTGAATAAAAATTCAAATATTTATTTATTAAAAAACAAAAAACACATATTTATTCATTAATTTAAAAAACACGCATATATATTCATTAAAACAAAACAAAAATTCATTTAATAAGTAAATACATTTTTCTAAAACTTTTTGGGTACTATAACGAACACAACCAACACTTTTTTGACATTTTTTAAAATGGGAAATTACTTTTATTTCTGTTTTTCGTAATCAAACTTTAGGAGTTCGAGCTCGAGTTGCTTTTTTTTTATTTCGTTTTTTTCCTGTATCGCTCGCAAAACACCTGTATTAATACGGACAAATTCATCCTTGAGCTCAGTTTCTGCATTCGCGACAGATTCGTTGCTTTTTTCTATTGCTCTATACACTCGTCTGAGGCTGCTGGCATTTTCTTTTTCAATCTTAATTAGCTCGTCCAATCTTTCATTTATTTCGAGCTTTCTCTCGTTGTCTTCATCGAGAAATTTTTTCAAACGCTCCCCAGTACTATCTGTCCTTTGTCTTTTAGGAGTGCTGCTGACTGGAGACATTGACCGCTTCGATGATGTTCATGGCATTTCATCCTCACTTGCACAAACTAAATCTTCGCTGAGGCCAACTGCATTGCCAGCCACACCAACCACAGACTGTGCAATGCCACATATGCGCACTATTGTCTCTTCCGTTTGCGTTAGTTAGTGCTTAGAAAAGGGTCCTCCACCAGTTGCTCGAGACTCGCTTTTGTTTTGTACGAGCTTTCTTTTTATGTCACTTTTCCATTCCGTCCACGTCTATACATATGTATATAAAAAACAGTGTAATTTAAAGACACGATTTAATTTATAGCACCAATTATGCTTTACCTTTTTCCATCCATTGGTATCCTTTTGTGGTGGACCTGCACTGTTCAGCGACTCAACTAACTGTTGCCAAAGGGAATCAACAGTTGGTTTATCCCGCTTAGTAGAGCCTCTCGCAATATCTGGATATTTCTCCATAAATTCCACGATAATGCTGTTTTGAGTTGCATTTTTATGCTTTCCCCTAGTTTTGAATACATTAATAATTATTTTTTTAAAATAAACCTTCTTTTACTCACATTTTTATAAAATGTCCAACTGGAAGTAAGAAAAACTAATAAGCAAATGAAACCCAAGAGTCGTTAGCTGCTTGGTTCGTTTCCGATAGCAAAATCGATATCATTGGTTTCTGTGACACTAACTCCGATTCGAACATAAATCTGATGACATTGGATTTCATGACACCAAAGTAATTTTTTTGTCGTTCTCAAATCCAATTCCGACAACAATTGGATTCCATGACAGCCCTGATAATTCTGTCCTGAAGATTATTTGGTTACGAACTCGAAAGGCTTCAGTATTTCTATTTAATTTTTTGCTATCATTTCAGGACTGTCTGTAGCATCAAGTAGAAGTTAAGACGAAATTTTGGACATATCCAAAAATCTTTCCAGCATGTAAAAGAGTGAATTCCAGCGCGTTCTAACGCCTAGGATGAATTTCTTGGTGGATCCTTCCGGAACTCTTGCTCGATCCAATTTGCAGGTTCATTCCCTAGGAAAGAAATAGAACGCGCACCCTTTTTCGTAGAATTGTCGAAATTGGCGTCACCCGGATGTTGGCGCCTTCTTGCGGTTTTCATTCGCAACTAAACTGCCAAAATTTTTTAACTATCCACAAAGAAATTAGATTAAAAAATAAAAGTCCGGGAATAAAATTGTCAATGAATTGGGGTCTCGATACAAGTACCTTTTCCGATACCTACTCAGTACTCGGTTCAAAAGTATCGAGTACAAAAGTAATTGGTATCGGACGAAAAGTATCGACTATGTACTTGTATTTACTAGTATCGTTTCATCCCTAATTACCCCACCCAATATTTTTTTTTCGCCTTTATGGGTATTTGTACGTTTTTTCAATTTATAATATGGAGTTTTTGTTTCACAAAAGAAAATAAAAATGAATTGTTGTTTAAAGTTAATCACATAAATTTGATTGTATTATCACAAGTATTTGGTGCACTATTTACAAAAAAAAGATTGGTGGTCCATATTTGCGTACTTTACTCTACATATATGTTTTTAACCTTTCCGAAAACTCCCGCTATTTTATTTATTTTATTTATTTGTTTTTGTTATTTTTATGGCCTTATAAAAATTATATTCAACAATTTTTATGAGCTTGAGGCCGTTTTTAGTGAAAACTTATTGTGGAAAAGCAGCAATAATTTTAAAAAATTGTAGAAGTGATAGCTATTTCGGAAATCACCTCATTTCCTCATCAGACTTCTTTCAGTAGGATTCAAGCTCATAAAAATTCTTGAATATAATTGTTATAAGGCCATAAAAATAACAAAAACAAATAACTTAAGGACGAGCATACCTAAAACACATTAAAACACATATTAACACTCATCAGACTTCTTTCAGTAGGATTCAAGCTCATAAAAATTCTTGAATATAATTGTTATAAGGCCATAAAAATAACAAAAACAAATAACTTAAGGACGAGCATACCTAAACACATTAAAACACATATTAACAAAAACCAACAAAACCAACAACCACATGATCAAGTGATTTGCAGCGGAATAGCTGCGCTTGATTGTAGGTGGCTTAGCAAAGTGAAGTAGTGGAAAATAAGCAACAAAAAAATAAACAAGACAAACTTAGCACAGTGCGTAGGCAACTGGCTGAGTCAGTGGTGATCGTCGGTTCGAATTCTACTGAAAGAAGTCTGATGAGGAAATGTGGTGATTTCCGAAATAGCTATTACTTCTACCATTTTTTCAAATCATTGTTGCTTTTCCACAATAAGTTTTCACTAAAAACGGCATCAAGCTCATGAAAATTGTTGAATATAATTGTTATAAAGCCATAAAAATAACAAAAACAAATAACTTAAGGACGAGCACACCTAAAAGTTAAACATTCTGATAATAGAAATATTAACAAAAACCAACAAAACCAACAACCACATGATCAAGTGAATTGCAGCGGAATAGCAGCGCTTGATTGTAGTTGGCTTAGCAAAGTGGAGTATTGGAAAATAAGCAACAAAAAAATAAACAAGACAAACTTAGCACAGTGCGTAGGCAACTGGCTGAGTCAGTGGTGATCGTCGGTTCGAATTCTACTGAAAGAAGTCGGATGAGGAAATGTGGTGATTTCCGAAATAGCTAGCACTTCTACCATTTTTTCAAATTATTGTTGCTTTTCCACAATAAGTTTTCACGGCCTCAAGCGCATAAAAATTGTTGAATATAATTGTTATAAAGCCATAAAAATAACAAAAACCAATAACTTAAGGACGAGCACACCTAAAAGTTAAACATGCTAATAATAGAAATATTAACAAAAACCAACAACCACATGATCAAGTGATTTGCAGCGGAATAGCTGCGCTTGATTGTAGTTGGCTTAGCAAAGTGAAATAGTGGAAAATAAGCAACAAAGAATTAACAAGACAAACTTCCCTGTAGTCAAACGTACTAGTTGTAAACTACCTCACAACTAGTATGAGCCGCATGTCCAACTAGTCAGCCAACTATCTTTTTTCCATGCAATCAACTGGTATTTTTAACATGGGGATGTCCTACGAGATGGCAATTGTCAGATTTCGGTCAGAAATATACCAGTATCATACTAGTTAAAAATAGACAGAAAAATACTAGTCCAATTAGGACCAAAACGACTACTTTGGGAGTCAAAAAATAAAACTAATTCACGAATATACAATAAAACACTTTTGATTAGGTACACTTTAATATATTATAAATTTTTCATTAAGGGTTAATAAAAGTAAAAGGTTTCAGGTACAATAAATACTTTATTTTGATCTTTTTTAAAAATATTGAATATGCAAAAGAAAACATTTTAGTTAAAAATAAAATGAAGACTTTACTTCATTTTTGAGTGAACTAAAATAAAAATAAAAGTTTTCATTAAAATAAATTATACTCATTAACTTTGCACATTCCAGTCTTTTCTTTTTCAAATTTTACAAAAGTAGCAATTAATGTTTAAAATTTGAGATTTGTATAAGAATGAAATAAATAAATAATTCAAGCAGTTATTAAATATTCTTAGCTTTTTTCAATAGTTTTTCTTGATGATAAATAATAGAAATTCATCGAATAATTATAATCGTGTAATTAAAACAAGTCAAAAATAATTGAAAATGATCAAAAATAACAAAATAATGATGTAATTAAAATTAATGAATTAATTAACGTTTTTTACGTAATTAATTAATACTCATTAAACGGTGATCCAAAGAAACATGCTTTAATTAATAATCATTATGAATATTTATCATTATTTAACAGGTATTGTATAATTGAATACGTACTCCCTTTAATGGTTTACAATATACCCAAATAAAAGTTATAATATTTTGTATACTTTATGGTATTAAACTGTGGAAGTCAAAACAGGGCATGAATAAATAGTTTGTACTTGGTACAAGTCTGGTAGTTTTCGAACTAGTTCGGTTTCAGTCAGGAAATTCTAGTTGTAAACTAGTATTTTTCCTGACTAATTTGGGGTTTCACTGCAGGGTTAGCACAGTGCGTAGGCAACTGGCTGAGTCAGTGGTGATCGTCGGTTCGAATCCTTCTGAAAGAAGTCTGATGAGGAAATGTGGTGATTTCCGAAATAGCTATCACTTCAACCATTTTTTCAAATTATTGTTGCTTTTCCACAATAAGTTTTCACTAAAAACGGCCTCAAGCTCATAAAAATTGTTGAACATTTTATTTTTTTATTTATTTCAATTACGGTACAGATCTAACACAAAAACCAGGCGGTTTTACTTTCAAGTGTTAGATGTTAGGATTTCATGGCAAAGCACAAATGCATTTAATAGATTTAACTAGTTACTTACTTGCTATTTGAAAATTAAGAGTCGCATTAATTATAAGACATGATATAGTTGAGAGCAAAATGGTAGAAAGAGGCTAGGTATTTGAGAATAAAATAAGACAAATGACAGGAATAAGGTAGGAAAATGACATGGTGGTTTTACCCCTACTTTAAAAATCTTTGATAGAACGTTCAGTTAGGTATAATGAGATTAACTTATATAGTCATATGTGGGCGGTATCACTCATATTTTCCAAAATTCCAAATAATGTTACTTTTTTCAACAAACTTACAATTCCCATGGGCAAATGGCCCACGGTGTAGGGATGGGTAGTGGGGGGTTGAAATTCGATTTTTTCCAAATTTCGAGCATTTCCCAACCATTCGATTATTCGATTCGAAATTTGGTGGTGCAAATTCGATTTAATTCGAATTTTCCAAAAATTGTTTTAAGTGAAACTTCTTAATCGAGTTCGGAGATGTTTGCGTTAAATATTTAACACCATGTCATAAAATCTGTATCGTGCGTTCGATTTTCAAAAAGGAGGTAAGTGTCAAATGAAAGGCCTTGCCCTGTAGATGTGTAATATGGTTTTAGCTTTGTGCCATATGAATGTATGTAAGAAAATCAAAATCAAATTATTTAATAAGTTAAATAAATTACCCCAATATGGGTATCAATCGAAATGATTTTGAATAATCTTTATTTTTTAATTACTTTTAAGAGGGGTGTCACCTGTTTAAAAAGTCGAATTTAGTTAAAGAAGTGTTGTGCTTAAATTACTATGCAACAATTACAATATTTTTGAGGTGCTTGAAGAGATTGGCCACCTGTTTAAAAAGTTAAACTCAAATTACACTGCAGGACAGCCCAAACAAGCCCGGACTTTGTTAACATTTTCTGAAAGTATACCCATCCAGTAGTAAAACACTCGGTGGATTTTCGAAAGTTAGCTCGTATTTTTATTTCATGGCCTACTAAAGTTTTCATGTCTCGGCCTAAGTAGTTTTCAAAAAAATCGTTAAAATATATGTCTGACCGAAATTAAAGGTTAAAACATATATAATAAAATTACATGGGAAGTATTTTCGTAGAACATTTTAACCTATTAGGTAATTTTGATCCTTACTTCAATAAATCCCGCAAAAAGCAAATTTGGAAGGTCGTTAGAGGACTGGTGTACTCTAGAAAATTACTCTCCGGAAAATTTTACTAGGGGTCTTCTGAGGCAAATGCTTTGTGCTACCAACGTAAAAGCCCCTACAAATTTAAAATAAAAAATCAACAAAAAAGTACATTTTATTTTTTAATTTAATAATAACAGTTCCTTCTTGGCACAGTTTTTTGTCTCGATGCATCAGATCGAAAAACATGTATTTTTTACTTGCATCCCTAAGACAAATGGATTGCCACACACAGTGATGGCAAATTTAGTCAGAAACAAGAAAGTTGAAGAGTTGATTTTTTGGAAATAAATATGAAATTCGATTTTTTCTAGAAAAATTTCGATTTTATCCGAATTTTAGCAACACAAAGTTCGATTTCAAAAATTCGCCATTTTGGAGCTAAAATTCGATTAAAGTTCGAATATCGAAGCTTCGAATATCGAATTTACCCATCCCTACCACGGTGTTTCAGGCTGAAATAGTCGCAATCTTAAACTGCGCAAAATTAAACTTTGAAAAGGGTTTAAAGTTCGCTTTTTTAGTTATCTTTTCAGATAGCCAAGCAGCCATCCGGGCCCTTTCAAACAGGACTATCAAATCTAAGTTGGCTAGAGACTGCTTTAACACGCTACAATTTTTGGCAGCCAAAAACACGGTAACATTGTGCTGGGTACCAGGCCATTCTGGAATCGAAGGCAACGATATCGCTGATCAGTTGGCACGTGAAGGATCGCTTACTGCCTTTTCGGGACCTGAACCATTCTGTGGTCTTAGTTGGTCCTCTTCGAGAGCCATAATCACTCAGAACGCAGTAAGTACTGGGGAGCGGTGGGGGACCTTAGACAGGCCACGCTATTCGCTACCCCTTTAACAGGAACGACATCGTCCTACAAAACAGAATTGACATCAGGTTACTTTCTGGGTATCTGACTGGTCACAACCAATTGCGATCACAGAGCCGGAATGCCGGCTCTGCCTCGAGGCCGATGCAACTTCGGAGCATATTCTCTGTGACTGTCCGGCTTTAGCCAGACAAAGACTGATTTACTTTAACTTTGTTGTAAGCAGTTCGTCTACCAAGGCCCTTTTAGGATTCATAAGGGAAGCCGAAGGTATCTTGGCCACATTGGGTTAGGAACTCCTGTATAGAGATGCAAAAGATCTTTTAGTTCGCGGTGTCTCTGTTCTATTACACCCAGTAAATTAACTAACTAACTACTTCTTTTCAAGGGATTGTTGTTAGTATCAGTTTTGAGTAAATTAGCGTCCTTAAATTTCGAAATATTGAAGTTTCAAGCATTTCTGAAATTTACCGTTATATGAAAAGTGGCCGTAATTTTAGTCCGATTTCAATAATTTGCTTTTATGTGGCAAGAAGTATAACCATACCGAGCTTGGTACAAATTGGTAGAACGATTACCGAGATACATATCTGTCGACATTTGACAAAACAACCTCTTTCAAAATTACTAATTTTTCAGGAGAGCGAAAAGACATATTAAATGCTTTCCACAACATAAGTCTATTACAATGAAGGAAAACTATTTGTTAAAGCTGGACAAGCATTTTTCAATCAATTTTTTTTATTTATATATCATACCTTTTTAAATAAATATGAAAAAACATAAGTAAGACCTTTTGCCAAATGTTTTTTCATGCAAAAAAAATCATCTTATCCCATACAAGCTGTTTTGTCAAATTCAGTTTGACCAAAATAGTAATTGGTTTTTTTGCCTTGCGTCAATACAAGTTTATTTGACGAATGGAAATATCAAAAAAAGTCGAAACACGTTGTTTTCATAAATAACATTTAATGCTAATTTAATATTACAAATAAATTTTTATTAAAATAATGAAAAAAAAGAAATTTATTTTTAATGAGAGCATTCAAAAACATTTCATAAATGAAAATTAAAAAAAATATTTGCGTATAGAAAAGGAAAATAATATAGAACTTATTTTGGTACACTTGTAGGCTGGTGTGATCTATTATTTAATGGTGCAAATAAAACACTTATTCCACCTTCGTTGCCCAACGTTTCGCTGAAATTTCCAGCATCATCAGGGGCCAAATCATATTAAACATTTACTTTAAACTTAATATTAATACATATACACATAATCAGTACCAGTCTCTATGGTAGTCTTGTCATTACTGAGTAATGAGAGTAATGACAAGACTACCATTGAGAGTGGTACTGATTATGTGTATATGTATTAATATTAAGTTTAAAGTAAATGTTTAATATGATTTGGCCCCTGATGATGCTGGAAATTTCAGCGAAACGTTGGGCAACGAAGGTGGAATAAGTGTTTTATTTGCACCATTAAATAATAGATCACACCAGCCTACAAGTGTACCAAAAATATATTCTACAAAGTGATCGCTACAAAAACCAATAATATAGAACTTTGTTATCTTCTTCTTCCTCGAGGTCCGAATCAATCTCGACTTGACATTCACCTTCAGCTGTTATATTTTTATAAAAATTGTGAAAATCTGTGTTGATCAGCGTAAGCATATCCAACAAATCCTGTTTTTTGTTTTTCGATATAGACAATGGAGACGTATAGTTCGATGTCAATTGTGAAATCGACTTTGGTAGACGACGTAGGATGATATTCAACTCCTTGAATTCCACTTCTGGTTTCAATGACGTCTTATATTGCAGAACTTCAGGCTTTTGCTTCTCATAGCGTACGTTTTTCCACTCAAACTTATCACCTGAAATTGAGGAAATGAAACCAAAGCATTAGTATATTATGTATGTATGTATACAGGGTGTCCCAGAAGTAACCTGCCAAAAATACTTCCAGATAGTTGTTTCTCAATACTTAAATGCAATGTAGTTAAAATATATTAAAGAACCATCATAAAATTATGACTATTTTGGGATTTTTAACTTTTTGATATTTTCTTCGCCAAATTTGACTATCTCTGGTGAAAAAAATGCACTGAGCTATAACTTTACATTACATAAAAAAAATTTTCATTTAACAAAGATTTCGAATAGAAAAAAAGTTATAGCCGCTTTTGTGGGCAAAGGACTGAGACACGCTAGGATGTATTTAATAGATTTAAATTTAAGCTGCTCTTGTTACCGACCAATGACATGCTAATTAGTAAAAAAGTACATTATTACCTGCTCCTGACATAATTTAATGTTACTTACCGGAATTAGTGAAAGTGGATTTTGTGAAATTGGACCCTTCGAACTTTGCGTTATTAATACTATGACAGAGAACACGCAGTATGAATATGTGGATATTCACCTTATTTACGGTGAAGCTTGCTGTAATGCCAGAGCTGCTCAAAGACTGTATGCAGAGTAAGTATTCGCCCGGATCCATAGAGAAATACATGAAGGTAAGTGATTTTTACACCTTTCTTGTTTGCTTGCTAACTATCATTTTTCACTTTTTTAAGGTCGTATACCTGGAAGGCGTGGCGGCGAAACAGGACGTCCTGCAACGGTAGATGTTGAAGCTGTGTTAGAGGAAGTGGAACTAGGTCCATCGACTTCAGTGAGAATGATGGAAAGACGGACGGGAATACCAAAAACTACAGTTCACAAAGCTTTAAAAGGCCATCGATTTCATCCCTACCACATTCAACGTGTTCATGCTCTACAGGAAAGAGATTACCTGTCGAGGCTAATATTTTGTCGTGAAATGTTGCGATTGCATTAATCAGACAACTTTTTTAACAAAATAATTTGGAGCGATGAATCATCACGCAAAGGTGATGGTTATTTTAATTTACATAACCTTTACAGTTGGCAGATAGACAATCCTCACAAAATGAGAGAAGATCGTTCGCAGTACCGGTACAAGATAACTTTATGATGACCTGTGGAACTGCCGCCAACGCTCAACTCTCACAGTTATTTAGAGTTCCTTCAGGAACGGCTTTCAACTCTTTTAGAAGATGTACCCTTAAACCTGGAACTGCTGCTGAGATATCCCAATTGAGTTTAAGATCTCTAAAAGCGTCTTTTCTTAAAAGGTGCCGAGCTTGTATTACAGTGGAAGGTCGCTAATTTGAGCATATTTTATCAATAAATTAATAAATTTTTCTTCAAACAAATCTTCTTCTTCTTCTTTTTTGGCGCTGTAACCGCCTAAGCGATTTTGGCCGAGTTCAGCAAAGCACGCCAGTCGTTTCTCCTCTGTACCAACTGACGCCAATTGGAACGCCAAGTCCTTCTCCACCTGATATTTCCATCGCAGTGGGGGCCTCCCTCTTCCTCTGCTACTACCAGCGGGTTCCGAGTTGAATACTTTCAGAGCTGGAGCGTCGGTGTCCATTCGAACGACATGACCAAGCCAGCGGAGCCGCTGTATTTTAATTCGCTGCACTATGCCCATATCGTTGTAAAGCTCATACAGCTCATCGTTCCATCGTCTGCGGTACTCGCCGTCGCCAACGCGTCCGAGGACTTTACTCCTGAATTGCCTATTCAGTCCAAAGTAGCACTTGTTGGCAAGAGTGATTCTACGTTGGATTTCAATGCTGACATTATTATCGGTGTTAATGCTGGTTCCCAAGTAAACGAAATTCTCTACTTTCTCGAAATTGTAACTGTCAACAGTGACGTGGGTGCCAAGACGCGAATGTGCTGACTGTTTGTTTGATGACAGGAGATACTTCGTCTTGTCCTCGTTTACCACCAGACCCATGCGCTTTGCTTCCCTATCCAACTTGGAAAAGGCAGAGCAGACTTCGCGGTTTTTGTTACCGATGATGTCGATGTCATCGGCATAAGCCAGCAATTGCACGCTCTTGTAGTAAATTGTTCCTGAGCGGTTCAGTTCTGCAGCTCTTATTATCTTCTCCAACATCAGATTAAAGAAGTCACATGAAAGGGAGTCGCCCTGTCTGAAACCCCGTTTTGTGGCGAACGGCTCGGAGAGGTCTTTTCCAATTCTGACGGAGCTGGTGGTATTGCTCAACGTCATTTTACACAGCCGTATGAGTTTTGAGGGGATGCCAAATTCAGACATAGCGGCGTATAGGCAACTCCTTTTAGTGCTGTCAAAAGCGGCTTTAAAGTCGACAAATAGGCGGTGAGTGTCGATCCTTTTCTCGCGGGTCTTTTCCAAGATTTGGCGTATTGTGAAAACCTGGTCTATGGTGGATTTTCTAGGTCCAAAGCCACACTGATAAGGCCCAATCAGTTCATTGACGGTGGGCTTCAGTCTTTCACACAATACGCTCGATAAGACCTTGTAACCTATGCTTAGAAGGCTGATCCCGCGGTAGTTGGCGCGAATGTCGGGGTCACCTTTCTTGTGGATTGGGCAGAGCACACTTAAATTCCAGTCGTCGGGCATGCGTTCATCTGACCATATTCTGCACAAGAGTTGATGCATGCACCTTATCAACTCCTCGCCGCCGTACTTGAATAGCTCAGCTGGCAGTCTGTCAGCTCCAGCGGCTTTGTAGTTTTTCAGCCGCGTTATTGCTAAACGTACCTCGTCATAGTCAGGCGGTGGAACGTCGACTCCGTCATCATCGACTGCGGGCTCGGGTTCTTCTTCTCCACAACTTTCCGTGCTGCTACCAATTAGTAGGGCGGAAAAGTGTTCCCTCCATAATTTAAGTACGCTCTGGACATCAGTTACTAGGTCGCCATTATTGTTCTTACAGGAGTGCGCCCCGGTCTTTAAACCTTCCGTAAGTCGCCTAACTCTCTGGTAAAATTTTCGGGCATTCCTCTTGTCGGCCAGCATTTCAAGCTCTTCGCACCCACGTATTTCTGCCTCTCTCTTCTTGTTGCGGAAAATACGTCTCGCTTCCCTCTTCAGATCCCTATAGCGGTCCCACATAGCGCGCGTTGCGCCCGATCGCAGCGTGGCCCTGTAGGCGGCATCTTTTTTGACTGCAGCTTCCTGACACTCCTCATCGTACCAGTTGTTCTTTCGGGCTCGCTGAAATCCGACTACTTCTTCGGCGGCGGTACTTAATGAGCGGGAAATGTGGTTCCACTGCTCGCATATGTCGGTTTGTTGAAGAGTGCTCTCTGAGAGCAGGTGTGAGAGTCGAGTAGCGAAAGCGCTGGCTGTCTGTTGTGATTGCAGCTTTTCGACGTTAAGCTTTCCTTGCATATTTGGGCGCACTTTTTTTGCGGCACAGAGGCGGGGGCGTATCTTGGCTGCAACAAGATAGTGGTCCGAGTCGATGTTTGGGCCTCGGAGTGTGCGTACGTCTAAAACACTAGAAGCGTGCCTTCCGTCTATCACAACATGATCGATTTGGTTTCTCGTTTTTCGATCCGGAGACAGCCAGGTAGCTTGATGGATCTTTTTATGCTTGAACCTAGTTCGTCGTGGAGTCTGAATTTTCCGACGGTGGTTCCAAAGATCCCTTCTTTCCTCACCCTGGTATTGAAGTCGCCAAGCACGATTTTGATATCATGATGGGGGCAGCGCTCGTACGTGCGCTCCAAGCGCTCATAGAAGAGATCCTTGGATGCCTCATCCTTCTCTTCCGTCGGGGCATGGGCGCAGATGAGCGAGATGTTGAAGAATCTCGCTTTGATGCGGATTGTGGCTAGACGCTCGTCCACCGGGGTGAACGACAGTACTCGGCGACGGAGTCTCTCTCCCACCACAAATCCAACTCCGAATTTGCGCTCCTTTACATGGCAGCTGTAGTAGACGTCGCAAGGCCCCAGACATTGTTTGCCTTGCCCCGTCCAACGCATTTCTTGGATGGCGGTGATGTCAGCTTTTGTCCTTACGAGGACATCAACCAGCCGGGCAGAGGCACCTTCCCCATTAAGGGTCCGGACATTCCAGGTGCATGCCCTCAAATCGTAGTCCTTTAAACGTTTGCCGTGGTCGTCATCATAAGGGGGGGTCTCTTCCGAGGCTTTGCCTTGCTTCTTCACTGGAAGTGGTTTTTACGTGGCAGGTCCCAAGCCCAGCGCACAACCCATTGCTGGGACGGGGGTGGTTTCGCAACCAAATACACGTTTATATAGCGAGCTGCTTGCTCCAATCAGACACCCGCTTGCAGCCGCACCTACTGGTGAACAGACGTTGCAGACTTCAGTGAGCCCTTAAACAGAATAAGTCAGAGTGGCCCCACCGAAGCTCCCTCTCTTTCTTCCGTGACCCAAGGCTCCACTCGGATTGGTTACCGCATCTCGCACATGGGTTGCTCACGCTGCCCAGAGTGCGCGAACGAGGACGCAAGAGTCGGGATTGAGTATAGCCATGCAACTGTAACTGCATACCCAGCGCAATGACTATACCCCATTGCACTTCAAACAAATCATGTATATTTTATTTCACGTGAACCCATCCTTCAAAAAAAAATATTGATAGATATAGCCCTTGTTATAGACTCTGAATTCCGGTAAGTAACATAAAATAATGTCAGGAGCAGGTAATAATGTACCTTTGTACTATTTAGTATGTCGTTGGTCGGTAACAAGTAAATTTAAATCTATTAAATAAATTCTAGCGTGCCTCAGTCCTTTGCCTACGAAAGCGGCTATAACTTTTTTTTCTATTCGCAACAGTAAGAGTGGCACCTTTCTGAAATCCTTATTAAATGAGCAATTTTTTTATGTAATGTAGAGTTATAGCTCAGTACATTTTTTTCACCAGAGATAGTCAAAGTTGGGGAAGAAAATATCAAAAAGTTAAAAATCCCAAAATAGTCCTAATTTTATGATGGTTCCTTAATATATTTTAACTACATTGCATTTGAGTATGGAGAAGCAACTATCTGGAAGTATTTTACATAAAAAATTTACTAAGTATTGCAGTTAAAGAAAATACATGAAAAGGCACGATTTTGTTAAATTCAAAAAAATGTAAATATTTCAAAAACGGTAACACTTTTACCTGAAAATTGTTTGTTTATCAGAGAGAATTTATGGTCTATCACCTATGCTAGGGTGTTTTTCGACGACTTGTTCAAACATAACCGAAATATAAGAGTTGCGATCCTGTCCAGGACATGTTGTATAGTTTTTAGCCAGCCCATCAAACATTTAAATATGCAGGAACCAATATCATGCGCTCCACGTTATGCGATTATTTCACCATATGTAACAGTTTGCCCTTTTAGTTTCTCCGTCGTGTACTGTTAAATTGAAAGCCCATAATGGACGCCTAAAGAAAAACATTGAAGCACGTAAATATGGAGTTGGCAAAGATTGCTGGAAGTCAAAGGAAAACATTTTTACATTTGCGTGATTGGTGGCCAACTCTTTGTCATTTATTTTGCAATTATAGGCAAAATCTGCACCATCGTGATGTTCCTTTTTTTGCATTAAAAGCTGGTCATTTAATTGGTATTGGTATTGGTATTTAATGGTATTGCAAAGATCAACTTGCGGTATCTTAAATTTTATATTTAGTGGCCGAAATATTTCCTGATATTTTGATTCTGAAACTGGTTCAGAAAATTTTTCTTTGTACAATCTATATAAGAGAGTAAGGTTGAGGCCACGTTGAAAATATAGTTGGCTGATGTGGCGTCGACTATAATGGCTTTGATACTTGGGTATATTATTTATATGCTCAATAACTTCATTGTATTTTTCGATTGACAAATTATGACGGGGAGAGTGCTTGCCTCGTCGATCATCTGCGATAATACCACCAAATCGTTCGTTGACTTTTTGGCGATTTACAGTTTTAATACTCTGATCCGTTACCCCAAATATTTTTAAGAAGCACTTTTCGCATACACGAGTTTTCTGTCCGTTGATTTCGAAGTGATAAAAATAGACAAACTGTCGATTTCTAGAATCTGCGGCTATTTGGAGGGTGTCGCTCTTTATGGGCTCAATGTGTATCATACCAGAAATGTAATGACGTCGCTTATTATAATTTCCTAGTTCACAGTGCTTTAAATATATTTTTTTGTTGTTCCAGTGTGATTTTCATGCTACAAATTTGGTGTCAATCCCTCAATTCTTCAGTTTTTTTGCAGAGATTTTTTACCCTTCCACGTAACATTTCCTTTCCCAATATTTTTATTTAGTTTATTAGCTTTCTTCTTTTTTGTTGGCTTTGGATTATTCAGAAGCAATTCTTCGTTGAATTGTGGTGAAACTGTATCGCTAAGATTTGATGCAATTACACCTTCCATAATTCTAATACTTTCTGATGTAGTATTTGTTTACGAATTGACGAGATTGTAGGTTTTGGTTTTCAATATATGTTTGTACGTTTAATTCAAGTTTAACTCTTAAGTCTAATTAACAATAATAATCGATATGTGAGTGTGTGAACGATAGTATGAAAAGGAATGTGAATGAATGAAACTAGATTTGAATGTATGTATATACAAATGGAAAAAATGTAAATTACAAGATTTTCAAAGTTTTAAGTTATACAAGTTGTACAAGATTTTAAGTTCAAAATAAAGAAGTAACCGCAAGTTACAAATGGATATTATTGTAGATTACAATAAAACAAATTAATTTCCAAATAGAAGTTGGTAAGGTAAATTAAGTTACGCTGATTATGATAAGTCCCGCGTTGATGTTATGCAAAAACGGCCAGGGGATCCTCGATGTGGATTGATGCTCCGATGAATTGCAAAAAGAGGTAGATGTCAATGTGGCGGCTGCCTTTATAGGCAACACTGGAACTGGATTCCCGTGCACCTTTCAAACTTCCAGCTAAGAAGGGATGTTGTTAGCTGAAAGTGGTGCAGGGATGCATAAACTTTAGGAAAATTTAAGGGAGCGCAAGTCCCTTAAACATACCGGCCGAGTTGCACCAGTGCAAGGCTTTCCCGCAATTTGGTCAATGCATTGATGGCAACATTAAGCTGACGGCACGTCTCTGCCCTAGACGGCCCTCCCGTTGGCGGATGCGAAGACGTCTTGGCATTTACCCTTTCCCCTGGCACGGCGCGGTGCAGTAGAGTGTGGTGTTGCTGTCCGCATTGCTTGCAAACGTCAGAAGACGAGCATCGTCGTACGGTACTGTGATATACCTTCTCTATTCGGCCTTAGCACCATTCATTTGGTGGTATTAATTCGTTTTTTAAGACAACAAAATCGCCTACAGTGAGGTTTTTTTGTGGAGCCTTCCATTTATACCTTTGGGGAAGTTCTTTCAGGTACTCCTCTTTCCAGCGGAGACTGTGCCGTTGGTGTAAGATCTTTAATTTCACCCATCTATTCTGTAGTGGAAGGTTATCAGCGGCTATAGGTTATGGGGTTGCCAGGAGAGGCGCACCACGCAGAAAATGACCAGGAGTTAGAGCAAGCAACTTTTGAGGACTTTCGGACATAGGAGAAAGCGGTCGCGAATTCAGAACTGCTTCGATACGTGCCAGTAATGCAGCCAGTTCTTCGAAGGTGAACGAGTGATTTCCCGCAATACTTTTAAAATGGAGCTTGAAGCTTTTTACCGCAGTCTCCTAAAGTCCGCCCATGTGAGGAGCGTTTAGTGGCAAAAAATGCCAATCGAAACCATGTAGCGTATAGTTAGATCGAATATCATCTGAGCATTCCTCGCAATCGTTTAAAATCTTGTTGGAAGGCGCGATTGGCGCCCACAAAGTTTTAGCCATTGTCGGAGAAGAGGCGTTGTGGAAGACCGCGTCTTTCTACAAAACGAGAGAATCCTGCCTGGAATGCTTTCGTAGAAGGATCTGAGTAAGGCTCTAAGTAAATAGCCTTGGTCGAAAAACAGATGAATACGCAAACGTAGACTTTGAGCACTGGGGATTTTCTCAGGGTAGATGAGTTAACGTCCAAAGGACCTGCAAAATCCAACCCCGTGTAGGTAAATGGTAAGGAGAAATTTGAATGCTCAGGCGGTAACGCAGCCATGATTTATGAACTGGAGTTTTGTTTGAAGATTGTGCATGCTTTGCAATGACGTATGTAGTTCTTGGCCTTCGAGCTCAGTCTAGGAAAAAAATATTATTGTCTCGTCGTCCTTTTCATAAGCAGATGCTCAGCATGCATAAGCAAGTTTTGCGAATGTATGTATGTATTAATAACGTTTACGTTAATATTTTCAAATCTCAGTAGGCTGCTTTTGAATATTCAAATTATTTAGCGAATTTGAATTTTTAAAATAACATCAATGCTAATATTACGTTCAAATTGGCCCCATTTAACTTGTTAAATGGAAAAGAGCTTTTGGGAAAACACAATCGTTCACATTGAACATTTGGATTTAACTTTGACGGTTGTTTGATTACCAATAAAAATTCTAAAAAAAAGATTTAAAATCAAGTTTTTGTGCTTCAATTTGTTTTGTGCGAATGTCTGCCTCATGATATTAAAGCATACGAATTACTTAGAGACCTCAAAATGTTTAGTTCGTATGCATTATTTATCTCTGCGTACGATGAGACCTCATGGAAAATTACTAATTACCGCTAGGGACTCTTTTTTGGCGGACAGACATGCATAAAATTTTGATATTTTTTGATGATTTTTAATTTTTAATATTTTTCAGAACATAATTTTTGTGAACGTTGGCGTGTCAAATGAAAGCTTTTGTCTTTCTGATTGGCCGGAGCAGAAAGCTTTCTGATACAACTCTGCGCTCAACTGGTTTTCAAACGAGTTAAATGATTTAACTGGTTCAATTTTCCAACAACAATTGCATGCGATTTAACTTGTTTATGAACATGTTTTGTTCATTTAACTGGTTCAAGCGCATTTAACATGTTTAGCTCGTCAATTTGAACGTAGTACAAGATTTAAATTCTTATTTACGAATGTATGTACAGTGTCGAACAGAAGTATTGGCACAGTGAATTTTTCGGAATATTTGAAGTTCTTTATTCTAATTTATTTCCGATAATTTTTTATAAAAATATTGTTCATTCTACACCAGGAAACATAATAATAAAATCCCTAAACTTTGTGCGAAACTCAGGAAAATTGATTAAATTTGCACACTAATTTGCAACTTTTTATTCAGATTTAGAAAAATTCTAGGTATGCAGTTTTATACCCCATTCAAATTTAGTATAACAAAGTGCAAGTTCAAAGTTGCTAGAAAATCGCGTTGATTTTTGGCAATTTTTTTAGTGGAAGGTGTTGCTCATTTTCTCCATACAAAAAATAATTGTCGAATTACTTTGTATGGAAGAACTTGCGCGAAAAAAACTACCAAAAATCAATGCGATTTTCTAGCGAATTGAAGTGTATGAATTTTGAAAATGAAATTTTGGCTTGTAATATCTATGGAATGCGTTCATTGTTATAAACAGGACGATATATCAAATTAAGGGTTATTAAATTTAGTACCTCACGTTCATTTATCATTTTTCAATAAGTCTACAAATTTTTAAGATATTACAATAAAAAATAAGAAAACTATAATTTTCCCTTATGAATTTTCAATTCTTCGTTACTTCAGCAACCAAGTGAAATATACAAAAAAGTGAGACGAGATTTATTTCAAACGTTTTAATACCTTCGGATGTTTATATAATATTAAAATTACCATGGACTTGGTCACGCCGATTTGGTCAGTTTTCAAGATCGTGGTGAATGAAGTCAAACATGTATTGTCAAAGATTAGGAATCGTTTGATAAGTTAATAGTAGTTGCAAGCATAAATATAAGTATTTGCATACATTAACATAATACAATTAGGGCGAAAAACGCCCATTTTAAGTCCATTTTTCGTGGTTTCTAAATTTGTCGTTATATGAAAGTAGGGGACGTGCAACAAGTGTTTACATAAATATTTTAGTTAATTCCATTATGAGAAAAAGTAACTGTAGATAGGTAAATAGTCTTACATAACATATCCTGGAAAATCCTTTAGAGGACTCTCCAATTGGACGATATTGCTTTGCATTCAGCTTGAACGAAAGAAGTCGCTCCCTGGCACACTTTTCTGTAATCCGGTTCTTTCATTTAAAGGTTCTTTATAATTGAAGAGATTTTTTTTTTAGAAAAAACTGGAGATCAACTTAAGTTTTTCGATATAACTTTGGTAAATGTTACTCGATCGGTTTGATAATCGATTGATAATAATAATAATGATAATATAAGTATGTAAAGCTGCTCGTCAAAACCTAGACCATACGATGTTCTTTATTTGGATCACACCTTTTTTAAAACATTTAATAACGTACAGTTTTGTAAAAATATTCGTCCTGGACGTGGTAAAGGTGATGCCAAAGTAACGGATGTTCGTGGTATCAGATACACACCAACCGGTGAAATATTTTTAAACTTAGGTTTTCAGATCCATGGAAAACTCTTCCTCAAAGATTAGACAAAAATATAGTCCCGTTACAGTGGTCCAATTTGCGGCAACTTCACCAAGGCAGACGCCGAATTACAGCAAGAAAGAACGAAGATTTGCATTATTTAAAAGCAACTTTGCCTAAAGACCATCATAGTTTTTACGATAGTTTGCCACATGAATGATTTTTTGGTGTGTAGTTTAGTTTCAGCGAACAATACTATTAATTTAATCTACCAATAATTGTTTGTTCATTATTATTTTAATGTATAAGTTGTTGTTTATAATAAACAATTTCGCAACTACGTTTCCAATTAAAAATATGTATATAAAAAATTCGCAATCTTCTTTTTCAGAAAATATATTTAGTCTGAACTGAAAATCCCATTAATGGGATCGTAAAAGAACGGCCGCTGTGGTGTAGTGGTAAACAGTGTGCGCTGCCACTGCGCAGGGCCTGGGTTCAAGCCCTGGTCAAAGCAACATTATAAACAAATTTAGAAGAGAAGGTTTATCCTTAACAACGGTCGCCCCTCGACAGGCAATGGCAAACCTCCGAGTGTATTTCTGCCAAGAAAAACAGCGTAAAACTGTAAGTCCCTTCCCTTTGTGTGACAACATCAAGGCGCATGCCACAAATCGGAGGAGAAGCTCGGCCAAACAGTAACATATGTATAAGCGCCAATCTATTACACAAGGGAAAAATAATGGGAAACAATATCGTTGCATCAAATGTTAATGCTGTTTTGGATAGACTTTTTTATGCTGATTACGAATCCGTAAGTATAAAGTCTCCATCAGCTCTAGATTTGGAAAAAAACCGAGGTCAAAGTGTCAAAAAATCGCGTTTTTTGCAATATTTTAGAAGCCATAGCAAAGAAACTAAAGGTCATATTATGCTTAAATTAAAGCTAGAAATCTCGACTACTATCCCTGAAAATACCATCCCTGCACCTTGAATTGATGGTCACTTATAGTAATCAGCATAAAAAAGTCTATCAAACAGCTTTAACATTTGATGCAACAAAATCACTGTTCCCTTGTGTTACTATTATTATTATTAAAAGAACCTAAACCATTTGTTCTAACAAATTGTTTCTTAAATTTTACCTACGAGATGGATTTTTCGTATTGCACATATTGGAAAAATTCATGGAAAATTTGCTAAGTCCAAGAAAAAAATTTTAAGAAAAAAGTAAGAATTTGCTAAGTCTACAAAATTTGTAAAAAATCAGACTTTTTTATTATTTTTTTTTTGTAGTAAAGGGTAAATGAAAAACGCGAAACATTGCATTCAAAGTTTTGCAAAATACTTAAAGAAAATTACTTACGAACGTTTTTTGTGTCTCCTGTACAATTGAAAAAACTGGACTTAGCAACTTTGCACTCTAAGCTAGCGATATTTGAAATAGCTTTGATGCTAAAGTTTCGTTCCCCAACTTTTCTGGATAAAACCTGTAAAACTGTCAAAAAGCAAAATTGCTCTCAGAGTAAGAGAGAAAAACCAAAAAGTACGGGAACGCTTTTCAGGTGAAAACTGGTAAAACTACATAGCAGTTTTTTATCATCTTCTTCTTCTAAATTTTGCTCAAATACACCAGCAAATTTCACAAAAATACTTACAAAACTTGACATTTCTTTGCTAGGATATATTTAATAAGGTGAAAATGCAGACGCACTTTTGTTTTTCCTTATTAAAATTTGAAATCATTTGAACAGCTGGTGGTTTGACATTTTACCACATTTTACCAGCAAAAATTCTTCGGGTAAAATCTTGCAACTTCTGACTAAGAGAGGACCGATTTTACTCTCCCATTTTTCCCCTACTTTGCCAGAGAACCGAGTACGGTAACGCTTTCTGGTAAAATCCTGTAAGTTCTTGAAACTTCTTGCCAGTTAGGGAACGCAACTTAAGATTTACATTCATATTTGCGGAAGTATGTATGTATTAATAACGTTTACGTTAATATTTTCAAATCTCAGTAGGCTGCTTTTGAATATTCAAACTATTTAACGAATTTGAATTTTTAAAATAGCATTGTTGCTAAGATTTACATACATTCATATTTGCGAATGTATGTATGTATTAATAACGTTTCGTTAATATTTTCAAATCTCAGTAGGCTGCTTTTGAATATCCAAATTATTTAGCGAATTTGAATTTTTAAAATAACATCGATGCTAATATTTAAATTCGTATTTACGAATGTATGTAGGTATGTATTAATCAAGGAATGAAACCGAAACCCAAACCGAAACCGTAACCGTTTAAAACCGTTTCGTTTTTCAAAACCGAAACCGAAACCGTAACCGTTATCTTGACTTGAAAAGGAACGATACCGAAACCATTTCAATCACAGGTTTCAATCGGTTTCCAGAAATTTACAAAAATAATAAATAAAAATTTCTTTGAAATAAATGATTTATTTAACCAAAATCAGCAACATTTTGCTAAAATTCTTGTTAAGTAGTAAATAAGTATGGCAAGGTAACTTTTCGCAAAAATCTGCTGATGACTTTGTTGTTGTGAATCGATAATCGATTAATTATATTTAAGTAGTTTCTTTCCCGTACGCAATGCGAGATCCCGCGTGTGCCCAAAATAGCCCAAAAATCATGCCTGTACTCAACGAAATGGTTAATAGAGAGCGAAAATTCGAGCGTATTCGATCGTAAGTGTATTTTTCTTCCTGCCCGAAATAGCCCGAAATTCTCTCCGAGTAAAAATGGATAAAGTGTCAAAGTGCATATCTGCTGTATTGTGTTTACATGTTGCCTGCATTTACTTGGTGCTTTTAAGGAAAAGTGAATTGCCTGTTGATGTATTTTCAATCTATGTACTTAAAATCAAATTTGTGAAACCAAAATTCAATTTCCAAGTGTTTGCATTTAATACCATGTTCTGACCGACAACCAAAACATTTTTCCTTCATTTTCTTTTCATTTACAACCTTTAACTTTCATTCTTATTTTGCTTTGGCCAGGCAATTAACAATAAATCCGAAATGGCGTATTAAAGATGATAAAATATGACTTCCACTTCGATAAATAATCGAAAAAAAAAGTTTTAGCAACGAAAACATGTTTCCGATGTCGGTCAGAACATGGTATGAGTGACAAAAACAAGAACAACGTGAATCAGCTCTTTCTCGACTTGTGGGCACGAAATGTGGGTTTTTGCGTTTCCGTACTTCTGAACTTTGTTCTATTTTTGAAAGAAAATGTTTCTCTTATTCTCAAATTACCAAATCCGGTCCGGATTGTTAGGGAAAGAACCTAGTGTTGATATTATCAGTGAACTGTAATTTTCGATTTTCTTTCCTCAACGTTTAAGACATTGTGATTTAAATAATATCAACAAAATTTCTGTGAAAAACCGAAACCGGAACGAAACCGAAACCAAAACCGAAATAAATTTTGAAGAACGAAACCAAAACCGAAACCGAAACACTTGGCAAAACCGAAACCCAAACCGGAACGTTATTTTGAATCGGTTTCATTCCTTGGTATTAATAACGTTTACATTAATGTTTTCAAAGCTCAGTAGTGTGTTTTTGAATATTCAAATTATCTTGCGAATTCGAATTTTTAAAATAGCATTGATGCTAAGATTTACATTCATATTTGGGAATGTATGTATGTCTTAATAATTTACGTTAATATAGCCCAGTAAAATTACAATTTTTACCTTTAAAAAAATTTTTAATAGCAATTTTTTATGCAGTTTACTTCGATTTAACACGTAGATCATGGATCCATTTTCTTGGCCCTAAATTTCATTTGGCAACATTCCGCCATCTTGGGTTTAAGTTTTTTTGGGTTTCTGCAATTTGCAAGCTTATTTTGCATTTTTCGTTAAAAAACTGTTAAATGCAAATATGTAGAGAATTTAGTTTCCCACATTCGGGTTATAGAAGGTTTTTTTAAAAGTAGCATTTGTTATTGTAAAAAAGTTGTAAACAATGCTAGAAAATTTTACACTGTCACGGTTTTCGCCATTTTTTGATAGTTTCTGTTGAAAAGACATAGCATATTGAAATTCCAAAGTTGTAGACAATTTCATTCTCCACAGCTTTCGTTCCTAAATTTTTTTTGTACGACGCTTATATCACGGTCGGAAACGCGATAAAAATTCCGATGTACGGGATGCGCCGTAAAACTCAGAATGAAATTCTCCACAACTTTGGAATTTCAATATGCTATGCACTTTCAACAGAAACTGTCAAAAAATGGCGAAAACCGGGACAATGTAAACTTTTTTCGCAGTTTTCGCTAATATTTTACAATAAAAAATGTTTTTTTTTTTACTTTCTATACAACAGATGAGGGAAATTAAATTCTCTGCATTTTTGTATTTACCTATTTTTTATGAAAAATACAAAATTTAGGGGCGAGACTGTGGATACATGATCTACGTGTTAAATCGAAGTAAACTGCATCAAAAAATTGCACACCTACCACATTTATCTAATTTTACTGGGATAATCGCTTTGTTTGGGACGATCCCGGCCGTTATCTAAGCGTCGTACAAAAAAAAAATTAGGTGTAAAAGTTGTGAAGAATGAAATTATCTACAACTTTGGAATTTCAAATACATGTATTTTCAACAAAAATTGTCAAAAAATGACGAAAACCGTGACAATGTATAATTTGTTAGCAGTTTTTGCTAATTTTTTACAATAAAAAATGCCAAAAAAGTGTTGTGTGTTCATCTGTGTATTTAAAAAGTAATCAGCTGATTTCTTTGAAAGAGTTCTATAAAAGCTTTTATAAATATGAAAAGAACTTCAGTGCATAAGACAATAAAGTGAAGAAGAGTTATCGTGCAATATTTTTAGAGTTTGTTAGACTAATTCGCTGCAAAAGTGCATTTGGGCGTTTGAAGCGGCAAAAAACTTAAATATAGTCATGTTGGAAATCTTATTTTCACGACGTTTTGACCAGTTTTGACTATTTTTCTTTTATTTGTTTAAAATTTTTTTCCATAAAATTGCAGCTTATTCATTTTCTATCAAAAATCATATAATTCTAAATTTCAAACTTTGTAGACAAATTTTAAGCTCAATAAAGTCTAGCTTAATAAAGTGCAAGTTTTAAATGGCGTTATATTTTGATAGTCTTTTTATGCTGACGGTGTCAGGAATTTTCTTCCACACTAAGTATGTATGTATGTTTGAAATTTTTTTTGTATGGAAGGAAATAAAAACACCATGGGCAAAAAAATTAGCAAAGATTTATGCGAATTTATTGCCGCTTGAAATTTGTATTTTGTTAAGATACAATTTAATGGGCTATAAAACTGTATACTTAGATTTTTTCTAAAAAGTCTTTAGAAAAAGTTTGTTGAGTTTTTCTAATTTTTCTAAAAAGTTTAAGACTTAGACTCATGTAGTTTTTGTCAGGTAATGAGCTGAATTTTTATAAAATAGAATAATAAACGCTTAACAGACAAAAGAAATATATCTATAACTGGTCAAAATATTGTATACCTATTATTTTCCACGTGACTTTAGATACTCAAAAGTGATATAAATATTGCCGTTCATATTTTGACTGTCTATCTATTAGCCGACTTCGCCAAAAAATTATGTGTATACATTTGTGAATTTTAAAAGTACATAGATAACTTTAACTTTAAAATAATTCAGTAAAGAAATTTTTTAACAATGCTTAAAAGAGTAAATTTAAAAAATTTATACTTAAAAATGTTTGGTTTTATTGACCTAATTTGCTCCCAAAGAGTTTAATGTGCCTTTGAAAATCAAAGAAATTTGAATACTCAACATTTTTATAAACGGTTGGGTAAATATGCCTCCGAGGTAGCAAAAAAAAATATATGTGCACATTCAAAACAGATGTTTATGTAAAGACTGCCAGCCTAATTTTGCCAAGAAAGTGTTGTGTGTTCATCTATGTATTTAAAAAGAAATCAGCTTATTTATTTCAAATAGTTCTATAAAAGATTTTTTAAATAGTAAAAGAACTTCAGTGCATAAGACAATAAAGTGAAGAAGAATGAGGGCGCAATATTATTAGAATATGTTACAGCAAAAACCTTAAATATAGTCTTATATGAAATAGTAGTTTCACGAAGTTTTCGCCATTTTTGACTATTTTTTCTTTTGTTTGTAAATTTTTTTTTTTCATTAAATTGCAGGTCATTTATTATCCATCAAAAATCATATAATTCTAAATTTAAAACTTTTGTAGAAAAATTTGAAGCCCATTAAATTCTAGCTTAATAAAATGCAAGTTTGAAATAGCGTTGATTTTTTATATCTTTTTTGCTGACGGTGTCACCCACTTCCATACAAAGTATGTATGTTTGAGAATTTTTTTTTATGGTAGAAAATAATAACACCATCGGCAAAAAAAATTTCAAAAATAAATGCGAATTCATTGCCACTTGAAATTTGTATTTTGTTAAGATAGAATTTAATGGGCTATAAAACTGCATACTTAGATTTTTTTTAAAAAGTCTGAATAAAAAGTTTGTTGTGTAAATTTTTCTTCTAATATGCCTCCGAGGAAGCGAATAAATATATTGGCACATTCATTAAAAGCACTCAGGTAAAAGCGTCAAAGAGCTGAAGAGACTGGGGAAGAACGCCGAGCCCGCTTGCAGTCTAATGCAGCAAGAAACTCTGCGCGAAGACGAAGAGGAGCGACATGCCCGCTTGCAGTGAAATGCAGCAAGAAACTCTGCACGCAGGGAACGCACGTTTAATTTAAATGACTTTAAGTACGGTGCATATAATTATTCAGCCAGCATCAGTTACTCTTCATTAGGTGTTACTAATATTGGCCCAATCTCGGATGAGTGCCAGCACTGTAAAGCGAAGAAGTGGAAAGGTGAAACCCCTAGCATGTGTTGCTCAAATGGAAAGGTATCCCTACCTCTTCTAGCTGAGCCACCGAACCCATTAAACACGTTACTGCTAGGTACCACTTCCGAAGCGTTTCTAAAATGTATTCGAAACTATAACTCGGCATTTCAAATGACGTCATTTAGGGCAAATATAGTTTACGAAAATGGTTTTATGCCGACATTTAAAGTACAAGGTCAAGTTTACCACAGCATTGGATCGCTTCAACCGGAGGGTAACCAAAAACTACAGTTTTTGCAAATATATTTTGTAAGTAACATGCACGACCGCCGAGCTGCGTTGCACGTATTTAAATCAGTGGTGCACGCGGGAGTCTCCGGGCGCTACTCGGATTTCACATACAAGTCGTGTGTGAGCAGCTACCGAACTTATGCACCGCTAGCAGCCGGTCAGTTTGCGTTTATACTTCATGCTCTAAGCATCATATGCGCAAATTGCTTTTTCGAGTACACACATACTGAGACAAAAATTTTGCGCTTGTATTGGAAGCTCTGCCAGCGCTGTGCAACACTGATTTAAATGCGATAGAGCGTAGCAGTACAATATAATTGCAAGAAATGGTGCACATCACTAACATCTACGTATGAAGCTTCTAATGTGCTATGGAAATGTCTAATTCACCTGATTTAAAGTTGGTGATACACGCGGATAAGCGGCCTGCTGGGGAACATCGTAGTCGTTTTAACATACCAACCTGCAATGAAGTGGCTATAGTAATGAATAATCAAGATTGTGGGAAAAGAGTTATCGTTATAAAACTTCGCGACAATAGTATACAAAGAATCACAGAAACACACCGATCATACGATCCTCTTCAATATCCATTAATATGCGTATACGCCGAAGATGGCTATCACTTTGGAATTCCCCAAACACAAGGGAATTAAACAGTGTCATGTATGGATTTCTATGCCTAAACTTTTATGGTCAGGGACAACTACTTCAATCATTTACACCGATGTCAAGACTTATTTCAACAGTATGCTGTTGATATGTATGCAAAGGTGGAAGCAGAGCGCCTTTTGTACATAAAAACACACCAAAAAGAATTACGCGTTGATTTATACATACATCTCAGGGACAGCGTCAGTAATGAAAACACCGAAATAACGATGTAGGAAAAATATGTATTCTACCATCCAGTTTCACAGGAAGTCC
>NW_023458555.1:79606540-79607760 GCF_013731165.1 Rhagoletis pomonella | reverse complement strand
TAATAAGGACAAATTGCTGAAAATTTCAAAGCAATCCGCTCATTATTAAAAAAGTTATGTTACTTTAAGTAATAAAAGGTCGAACATGCACTTGGTTTTGATCGCCAGTGAATTTAAATAATAAAATAAAAAAAGAAAGCCCTTAAATTAAGTAAATATTTGAATAACATACAATAAATAAGTTTAACTGAACAAATGTTGCACATAATTTCTATATAAATGCATACAATTTGCATGTGGGTCCAGCCAGACTCATGCGTACCGAATGTGCCAATCGAAACATGTGTCTGACGGAGAGTTAATGTAATGCTAACGCTTACGTTAATATTTTTAAATCTCAGTAGGCTATTTTTGAATATTGAAAATATTTAGCGAATTTGATATGTAAAATAGCATTGATGCCAAGATTTAAATTCTTATTTGCGAATGTATGTATGTATTAATAAGGTTTACGTTAATATTTTCAAGTCTCAGTAGGCTGTTTTTGATTATTGAAATCATTTGGCGAATTCGAATACTTAAAATAGCATTGATGCTAAGATTTCCACTCAAATTTGCATATGTATGTATGAACCAAGTATGCTTACGTTACGTTCAGATCTGAGTAGGCCATTTTTGAATATTAAAAATATTTAGCGAATTTCAATATATAAAATAGCATTGATGCTAAGATTTACATTCTTTTTATGTGGAATTAACGAATAATCAAAAATCAACGGGAATTTAGAAAATTTCCACTTTGCGACATTAAAATTTAATGGGCTTATTGAACTGCGTACTCGAAGAATTTCTAAAATTCAGTTTAAAAAAATATACATACATATTTTACAAAACTTTGTTACGTTCTAAATATTTTTTTTTAGGTTTTTAAGAAGTTTGAAGGTATGAGTTTTATCATTTGGTTGCTATCAAGAAGTATATTTTTTGAAAAAATTAGCGAAAAAAGTTTTCAGCATTGTGAATAAGGGGAAAACAATGACTGTTCAATCATATTAGTGTCATTGTACATCATCTTTTAAAATACGTCATATTTTTACTAAGCGGGTTTGTTTGAAACTAATTTTTAAAGTTTTGGTGCGCTGAACAGTTTTTGAATAATAAGTTCAGCCTTTTTTTGTGTCCAAATTTACAAATTAAAGAATAAGATTGAAATTTGATACAAAATTAATTCATACTGCCGTAATAATAATCATTATACATTTCACATACCTTGGACTTCC
>NW_023458555.1:79601183-79606440 GCF_013731165.1 Rhagoletis pomonella | reverse complement strand
GCAAATCCATTCAGTCGTTCCCGCATATTAAATAAATGAAACTTTTTTAACAGGTGGAAACTCTTAAACAAAAAATAGCCTATTAACCAATCTGGCCCATAAGCTATCTGCGTACAAAATTTCATGCAAATCCGTGCAGTGGTTTCCGCGCGATGATTTCCCAAACATCCAAACATACAAACTTTCACATTTATAATATTTATTAACCAATCTGGCCCATAGCTATCTGCGTACAAAATTTCATGCAAATCCGTGCAGTCGTTTCCGCGCGATAATTTCCCAAACATCCAAACATACAAACTTTCACATTTATAATATTTATTAGATTAGATGTGTTTTGGTTCGTGTTTCCACTACGAGATGCTTTGGTATGTATGTATGTGGCGTCTGTACGTACCATCATTTAATTTTTTTCAAACTTTCAGGAATTAAAGTACACCAAAAACTAAGAAGGTTTTGTTCCAGGATGTTTTGATTCGTATGCCTGTGTGGGCGTGGCTGCTGCCTGAAATTCGAAAAAAGGCAATTTTTTAAACTACCACTGAGGCCGCACTATTCAGTCAATGTCGTTGATGTGGACATCAGTAGAAGGGCCTTCAAACAAGCTATCTAACGCTATCTTTTGTGTTTATAAAATATAAATACGCCATAACGTTATCGCCTGAAAACTAAAAATCGGGCTGCTGAAAATAGATATTTCGGGCACTTTCTCAAAAATTGGTCAGTGGATTTTATTCTAAATTTCCACAAGTCTAGCGCAAAACCTTAGCTTTCATCTGGTACATAGCTTATATCTGGGAAAACTCTTGTTGTGGAGATATTGCTATTCAAATTGAAATAATGTCGCTCCAAAAAGGGTCAAATGGTTAAAAATTAACATATCCGTCTAATTTGGTTACTTTAAGATATAAAAATAACATACCCAGTTCCCCGAAGAAAATCGCCCATTCCCCGATTGCCACTTAAACCGAAATTCCCTGCAAATCGGGAAATTTCCCGCGAGTTGACAAGTTGAAGGATGCTGCTGTGCTAATCACTTCGTACATGACTTGGAAACCACAATTTGTGTTTATTTTAGAGTTTTTTTCAGTCTCATGCCGAAATTGTAACATTCTTCCCCATTTTAATTGCAGGTATGTACACAGTATTTAACTATGCTACATGGGTTTATCACCCGCACTTAACCTACCTGGTATTTACCTATAGTTGTACATAAATATGTATGTATGAATGCATTTAGTTCACCCAATGTGCCGCTACTACTTACATACATATGTATAAACTAGCTTATACCCGCGGGTTTCACCCCGCGCTTTTATACAAATAGGAAAAATAATTTAATGATGTTAGATTTTATTTCTGTGCCCATTTCGTTATAGCTCGTTATTTTCTAAGCGAGTTAAGTTATTTAGGCCGTTTAAAACTATGAAATTATAAAATCTCCTCTCTCCTCCCTCTAAGTTTACCTTAAAAGGTTTCCAGGTATACGACGCGTCAACGTGCCACGGCGAGTTCTAATATTTCCAACTCAAATTTAGTAACCTGGCCTTGATAAAATACCACTTCTCATTACTGTAGCAAATGCCTCAAGAGAGCTTTAGATTATAAGGTCGAACCCGGCTCTCCCTTTTCCATTTAATGAAATTGATTCTGTCTTCCACAAACACTTCCAGGGATATATGGCAAGAAAAAGTCAATTTGTACAGGAAGTGCCACGCCCATTTTGCTTATAACCCTAATCTTCTTCCATGAATTTAGAATTGATTTTACATACCCCAGTACCAAGTCCCAGTACTTTACCATGAACATCTCTGGAGATATGCAGTATAAAACAATAAATTTGTACGGGAGGTACCATGTCCCCTTTTCGAATAACACAAATTCTTCTATATGAGTATGGAATTAATTTTGTATACACATCTCGGTGCCAAGTTCCAGTCCTCTGCAATAAACACCTCCAGAGATATGCAGCATAGAAAAATCAGTTTGCTTGGGAGTTGCCACACCACCTTTTCCAATAACTCTCATTTTTCTCCATGAGTATGGTATTAGTTTCACATACATACATGCATACATATGTATTTCCATACCAAGCTTGAGTGCTTTACCCCAAACATTTGAAGAGATATGCAATATGAAACTTTCGGTCAGTATGGGAGGTGCTACGCCTCTTTTCCAAAAAACGTCCATTTTTCTCCGTGAATATGAACATGATTTCACACAGTGTTGGCAAACTGTTAATCTGATTAACGATTAAAAATTAACGATGAAAATGTTAATCGCCTTTGACGATTAAAATTAATTAGTCGTAATCAACTGTACGATTAATGATAACATTTTTTTAATCGTTAATCGCTGGCTGCGATTACGTTTAATTAATTTAAAACATTAATCGTTAATCCAATTAAAAATAAAATCTGATTAATTTGTCTAGTTTGTCCGAGTTTGAAACCAAACACCAGTTATAGTAATTATTTTGTGTTTTACGCTTATAAAAAGCACGTAATATAAAAAAATAATAATTATTGTTATTAGTAATACATAAACTGGGAACTTTTACAAACCTAGTTTGTAAAACGTTTGTTGGTATACATATATCTTAATGAAAATGCACACCAAATTGCTTAGATTGATGAGGAAACCCGACTTAGCCATACTGGATTAACTTGCTTTGTGTGCACAGGAAAATTCCAGCATAACTTAATTAATCACCAAACCTACTTGATCAAATTAAGAGTTAATGATTAAAAATTAATTTTTTAATCGCGGTTACGGTTAACTGTTTAGTCGGTATAAAATTAATCATGATTAACTGTAATCAGATTGAATTTAATCGAATTAACTAACTAATTAAAACATCAAGCGATTAATGCCAACATTGATTTCACATACATATCACTATACCAAGTTTCAGTTCTCTCCCACAAATACTTCCAGAGATATGTATGTAATATGAAAATTCCAATTTGTATGGGAGGGGCCTTGAGTTATCGGACTTACTTTCAGTCTAAGACCATCCTTCAGAAATCCGTAGTAAGTGTACTAAATTCCGTTCTGATCGGAAAACCGGTTAAGGAAGTAGCCTATTTTTCAATCCAGGTCATAACACATCTTTGAGCAAAATTTAATTTTCAAACAGGTGGCAATTCTTAAAAAAGTAGCCTATTTTCATTTCAGTCATTTCCACGTATTAATTTAATTAAAGTTTCCTAATACGTGATAACTCTTAAAATAGTAGCCTATTTTCCAACATAGGTCATAAGCTATCTCTGTGCGAAATGTCATGCAAATCTGTTCAGTCGTTTCCGCGTATTAATTTAATTAAAACTTTTTTAACAGGTGGCAACTCTTCCAAAAAATTTGCCTATTTTCCACTGTAGGTCATAAGCTATCTGCTTGCAAAATTTGATGCAAAACCGTTCAGTCTTTTCCACGTATTAATTGAATTAACCTTTTTTGGCAGGTGGTAACTCTTAAAACAGTAGCCTATTTTTCAACCTAGCTCATAAGCTATCTGTGTGAAAACTTCCATGCAAATCAGTTCACTCATTTCCGCGTATTAATTAAATTAAACATTTCTAACAGGTGGCAACTCTTAAAAAAAGTAGCCTACTTTCTAACCTAGGTCATAAGCTATCTATGTGCAAAATTTCATGCAAATCCGTTTAGTCGTTTCCGCGTATTAATTTAATTAAACTTTTTTAACAGGTGGCAACTCTTCCAAAAAATTAGCCTATTTTCCACTGTAGGTCATAAGCTATCTGCTTGCAAAGTTTCATGCAAATCCATTCAGTCATTTCCGCGTATTAATTTATTGAAACTTTTTTAACAGGTGGCAACTCTTAAGAAAAGTAGCCTATTTTCCAATCTGGGTCATAAGCTATTTGTGTGCAAATTTTCATGCAAATCCATTCAGTCGTTCCCGCATATTAAATAAATGAAACTTTTTTAACAGGTGGAAACTCTTAAACAAAAAATAGCCTATTAACCAATCTGGCCCATAAGCTATCTGCGTACAAAATTTCATGCAAATCCGTGCAGTGGTTTCCGCGCGATGATTTCCCAAACATCCAAACATACAAACTTTCACATTTATAATATTTATTAACCAATCTGGCCCATAGCTATCTGCGTACAAAATTTCATGCAAATCCGTGCAGTCGTTTCCGCGCGATAATTTCCCAAACATCCAAACATACAAACTTTCACATTTATAATATTTATTAGATTAGATGTGTTTTGGTTCGTGTTTCCACTACGAGATGCTTTGGTATGTATGTATGTGGCGTCTGTACGTACCATCATTTAATTTTTTTCAAACTTTCAGGAATTAAAGTACACCAAAAACTAAGAAGGTTTTGTTCCAGGATGTTTTGATTCGTATGCCTGTGTGGGCGTGGCTGCTGCCTGAAATTCGAAAAAAGGCAATTTTTTAAACTACCACTGAGGCCGCACTATTCAGTCAATGTCGTTGATGTGGACATCAGTAGAAGGGCCTTCAAACAAGCTATCTAACGCTATCTTTTGTGTTTATAAAATATAAATACGCCATAACGTTATCGCCTGAAAACTAAAAATCGGGCTGCTGAAAATAGATATTTCGGGCACTTTCTCAAAAATTGGTCAGTGGATTTTATTCTAAATTTCCACAAGTCTAGCGCAAAACCTTAGCTTTCATCTGGTACATAGCTTATATCTGGGAAAACTCTTGTTGTGGAGATATTGCTATTCAAATTGAAATAATGTCGCTCCAAAAAGGGTCAAATGGTTAAAAATTAACATATCCGTCTAATTTGGTTACTTTAAGATATAAAAATAACATACCCAGTTCCCCGAAGAAAATCGCCCATTCCCCGATTGCCACTTAAACCGAAATTCCCTGCAAATCGGGAAATTTCCCGCGAGTTGACAAGTTGAAGGATGCTGCTGTGCTAATCACTTCGTACATGACTTGGAAACCACAATTTGTGTTTATTTTAGAGTTTTTTTCAGTCTCATGCCGAAATTGTAACATTCTTCCCCATTTTAATTGCAGGTATGTACACAGTATTTAACTATGCTACATGGGTTTATCACCCGCACTTAACCTACCTGGTATTTACCTATAGTTGTACATAAATATGTATGTATGAATGCATTTAGTTCACCCAATGTGCCGCTACTACTTACATACATATGTATAAACTAGCTTATACCCGCGGGTTTCACCCCGCGCTTTTATACAAATAGGAAAAATAATTTAATGATGTTAGATTTT
>NW_023458555.1:79597025-79601083 GCF_013731165.1 Rhagoletis pomonella | reverse complement strand
TTAATTTTAAATATGAAAGAAATATTTCTTCATTTAAAATAGACGTAAATTTAGAAAATTTTGACATGCTGCTTAGTAGTTCTTTTTGGCCCTACGGCGCTTTCGTTCGTGAATTTGAGTATAGGCCCAACAAAAATAATAATTTAGCAAATATTCCCCGTCAGAATACAGAACCAAAAAACTGATTACTAAATCTGCTTTAAGTATTTATTATCAAAACGTAAGAGGCATAAATACTAAATTAACGAATTTATATCTTAATGGCCTTGAATGCAATTATAATATAATTTCTTTGACTGAAACTTGGCTCAAACCTCACACTTTTAATTCAGAGATTCTTTCAAATAATTATCATATCTACAGAAAAGATCGGGAGGACAGGGTCGGCGGTGGCGTACTCTTTGCCGTAGACTCTTCAATACCATCTGAAGAAGTTAGTCTTCCACACATTGAATCTGCAGAATTCAAATGCATTCGTGTTCAGGTTGGAAGGGGGTTTACTTACTTAGCTCTATGCTATATTCCTCCCCGATCTGACTTATCAGTGTATTCACAACATGTATCTTTACTGAAATCAATTAATTCAATGATTAAACCCTCTGATTGTGTTGGGTGACTTTAATTTACCAAATGTATCATGGAACATCATTGACAATGATATTGTACCTTTCTCCTCTAGCGCGTGCAACAACGTATTTTTAGAGGAGATGGCAGAACTCTGCCTGAATCAAGTTAATGTACTTCGCAATAAGTTTGGCAAAGTATTAGATCTTGTTTATGTTGATGATGCATCTAAGTCGGCTGTAAATAAATGTGACCCACTAGTTTTGCCCGAAGATGTCTACCACCCTGCTATTGAGATATCTTACGAAATTATAAACGATGGTCAAAATTGCGATGTCCAAACATACGAACCAAATATTCGCTTTGATTTTTCGAAAGCCAACTTTAAAAAACTGAATAAAGAATTGTCTAAATTGTCGTGGCCTATATACAAAGAAAAAGTTGAGCAAAGCGTTGCACATTTTAATTGTACTGTACATAGATTATTTGAAAAGTATGTGCCTCAACGCATGTGTGTCCCTGAAGAACAAACACAGTTATGGTTCACTAAAGAACTGAGAAACTTGAAAAACAGAAAGTCACGTTATTTTAGATTACACAAAAAAACCGGCTTACACTCATACTATGTAAAATACTCACTTTTGCGTCACAAGTTCTTTGAATTAAACAAAAAGTGTTATAAAGATTACTTGTGTAAAATCAAACGACGTATAATATATAACCCCAAATCATTTTATAATTTCGTAAACTCCAAGCGAAATGTACGGGAGTTTCCTTCCGCCATGAAGTATCAAAATACCGTCTCTGGTGATAATCAAACAATTTCTAACATGTTCGCTCAGTTTTTTAAATCCAATTATTCCACTAACTCCCAAGCATACTTTGACTATCCTTTTAAACTAAGTCCAATTAACTCTATACATAACCCTATAATATCTCCCGATGATGTTTTAGTTTACCTGAAGTCCTTAAAGCAGTCTTTTAGTTATGGTCCTGACCAGATCCCCACTTGTTTTCTTAGAAATTGTGCTGATTATCTCTATGAGCCGTTAACAGCCTTATTTAATTTGTCTCTTAAAGAGGGCGTTTTTCCAACTGTATGGAAGGAATCGTTCATAACCCCCTTACATAAAAGCGGTAGCAGGTCTTCAGTGGAGAACTACCGGGGCATAGCTAAGCTTTCTGCAATTCCTAAATTATTTGAAGCAATTATAACAAATCGGTTGACGCATTCTATCACTTCAAGCATTTCATACAGTCAACATGGATTTTGCAAGGGCAAATCAACTTCTACAAATTTACTTGAATTAACATCCTGTATCTCAAAAGCATTTAGTGAGAGCAAAACTGTTGATGTTATATATACTGATTTCAGTAAAGCATTTGACAAAGTGTGCCACTCGTTGCTCATCTATAAACTTGATCTTCTTGGTCTTCCACCTAATTTTCTACGTTGGATCTCTTCATACCTCTATGATAGATCACAAAGGGTATTGTTTAAAAATACTATCTCTGACGTCATTGATGTTACTTCAGGAGTCCCTCAGGGTAGCCACCTAGGCCCGATTCTGTTCTTGCTTTTTATAAACGATATTTCTACAGATATAAAATTCTCCAAAATTTTAATGTATGCAGATGATGTAAAAATCGTACGTTTCAATTAAAGAAAGGTCTTTGCTACAAACAGACTTAAACAGCATGGCTTACTGGTGTAAAGTAAATCTTATGCCTCTAAATCTTAAGAAATATAAAGTAATGTGCTTCTCGCGAAGAGCTGTTCTGCCAGTTTCTTATATAATAGGTAACCATAATCTGGAACAGGTATACAATTTTGTGGACCTTGGTATCACAATGGATCCTAAGCTTAATTTTAATCTTCACATTAATGTGACAGTCAACAAGGCTAAAGGTGTACTTGCATTTGTGAAACGATGGTCAAAAGAATTTAGTGACCCTTATATCACTAAAACCCTGTTTACAACATTAGTTAGACCGATTCTGGAATACGGCTCGGTGGTTTGGAATCCAAGGTATCAAATTTACTCAGACAAGATAGAATCAATTCAAAAACAATTCCTACTTTTTGCTTTAAGAAATTTCCGATGGGATTCTCAATATAGTCTTCCACCTTATACGAGTCGCTTAAAACTTATTAACCTTCCTACACTTGCCAGTCGCAGGGAAATGCTTGGTATAATTTTTATGGTTAAATTACTGACAGGCTCAATTTCAAGTCCGTCTCTTCTGGCTGATGTAAGCTTTAATGTTCCCTCACGCGTATCAAGACACTTTTGTCCCATATTTCTGAAAGCTTGTAAAACCAATTTTGAATTGCACGACCCACTCCGTTGCTTATGCCAGGATTTTAACTCTCATTCCAGCACGTTTGATATATCAGATTCGCTTTTCAGCATTAAAAAAGCGATACTCTCCTCTCTCAACAAGTGAATTATTGACATAAATACATAAAATCAGCTGATGAATATAGTTCTGTAGCTGAACAGTTTTAGATCTCGACACTTAACAAACTCCTGCCTATCGTGACTCGGCGCAAAAATTTAAAATATTGGTTCCGTACGTCATGCGGACTGCGCCCCTCGTGCGGATGGGCGGGAATGGAGGGTAAAAACCGTTGGGATATTATTATTATTATTATTATATCCAAAAGGTGGTAGAACACCCGAGTAGTCCACTTTCGACTTTTCATTGTGATCTTATGGCGACCCATCATGCTATCCATAAGGTCAACTCTACCCATATGACTATTATAATCTTTAATAATCTGCGGGCAGGGAATCATTTTGATGGTTTTATATTTTTTGTCAAACCTCTTCACTGTCAAAGTCTCTGATGCGGTTTGTATTGAATGCACCAACGGTTTCATTCCAACATAGGTAGACACCAAATTTACAACTCGGTTATCTTTCCAGCTAAGAGATGTCACATCGATGCCACATATATTCGAGACATATTCTTGACTGGTACCAAGTTCAAATTTTAGCATGGTCTTTTCTTCAGGGAGCTTACAATTTTTAATTCTGTTACGCCTAATTGTTCCGACGGAAAGGATACCCTGGGTTCGTAAATATACTAGCAAGGGGATCGTTGTGTAGTAATTGTCAAAAAAAAGTATATAATTTTTAAAACGAGGGACTTCGCGAACTAACCTCACTACTATATTTGCGGATGGCTGAAGATCAGGTTCTGCTTGAATAGGTTTCTCCGCTAATCCGCTGTATAATTCAAATTTGTAAGCATATCCAGAAGTATCGCATAAAACATAAAACTTAAACCCCCACTTCTTTGGTTTATTTGGCAAGTATTGTTTCATGTAGCTCCCAATTTTTGTGGAACACATTTGTTCATCTACACATAATCTCTCCAATTTAGGAACACTTCCGAAAGTCTTATTGAGGGAATCTACGACGGGTCTAATAAGATAGAGCCTATCGCGACCCGGATCGTCGAAAGGAGGCTGCTCATCTTTATCATTG
>NW_023458555.1:79595447-79596925 GCF_013731165.1 Rhagoletis pomonella | reverse complement strand
AGAAAACCACCAAGTAAACCTCCTCACTCAACAGATGAAGCGCAAGTGGCAAATAAAAGCGAAATAATAAAGAATATCAAGCACGCAAAACAAAATTCAATCGCAACGGAAATAAGGGAGAAGCGCTCACTGTATCTTTAAAGATACAACCAGTAAATTCGATCATGTGATGCAGAGGAGGCGCGAAATCGATTCAATGAGCATAAAATCGTTAGAAAATATATTTTACTGCAAGTATATATCTTTTAGAGACTTATAATGCCCATAGGTATGTGGATATTGGACTCCACAAACTTCACTTTATTTAATTTGCCCATCAATTTTTTTTTTACTTTTCTACACATTTTTACTTTCAACTATCACTAGTTTTGGAAATATTAATACTTTAATGAAACGCCAAAGTTTTTTCTTTATAATGATGTATATTTTGTAGCTTTTGGACAGTTAGGGCTGAAATGGCGACATATTTAATGGTTGTATCTTTAAAGATACCGTGAGCATTTAAGGGATATAATAACAGTTGAACATTTTGAAGTTAATTTGCATAGTGAAGACCAGTAAATTAGGGATTTAAAATTACGCCATCGTAATACATACATGTTTAATTCTCTATAAAAATCTTGTTAACACAAATTGGGCATTTTTCAAAAACTATTTTTAAAATATTTCATTTTTACGAGATGGTTTTTTTGTGAGCGCCAACAATAAAATAACGAGATTTTTCGTATTATGTCGTTGTTCATTACATAGTTACGGTAAGGCAATTAGTAATTTTTTATACGATATTTTTCGTTTTGTGCCGTTGTTCAGTAGTACCAGTGGAGTTTTTTTTGTTTAGCTCCTTAGGGGCTGTCCATATATAACGTAATTGTTTTCGCCTGTTTTCGAATTTTTTCAGTCGAACCCTTACTAAATCTTTAAAAAAGGTCATAATTTGAAAGCTTACAAATTTTCCCTACAGAGGGACTGCAATAATAACATTTCTAAATTACAAAACACAAAATCCTTAAATGGTTCCACCGAAAAATATGAAATTTTGAGTTGTGTCGATATTGCAGAGGACCATCGATATGTACATATATCTAGAGCAGAGGTGGGCACTTTTTTACCGCGCAGCAGCGAAAGTGTGAGAGGGGGCCAGAGAATAGGAAAAACAGTTTACGGGAGGAAGGGTATGAAAAGTTGCAAAAAAATTATTTATATCTCCACCGACATCATGTTCATCGCAGTACTGCTGCGGTAGTCAGTGTTGCCAGGTTTTAGGCATGAGAAAACGGCACTCTTCGTCTGAAAAAACGTCATTTCCTACCCAAAAACGTCATTTCCTACCCAAAAACTTCTTTTCCATGTATGCACACAGAATTGTTCTTACCCACCATGCAAAACAGGAGAAATAGGCAACAATCGTCAATGGCAACAAATTGGCGACTCACCGATTTATTGCTGTGGTGACAAATCGGCAACATCACTTCGTTCAT
>NW_023458555.1:79586744-79595347 GCF_013731165.1 Rhagoletis pomonella | reverse complement strand
ACTGATCACTGGACGACGATGGATAAAAAAGGAAGATGCAAGTTTCCGAATTGCTCAGGACAAACACGGATGTATTGCAGCAAGTGTAAGGTAAATCTTTGTTTAACAGCTGAAAAAAACTGCTTTTATAACTACCATCATTTTTAAATATGTAAATATTCTATATTATTTGTTTTTAATTATACTTAATTTTAAAAAAATTATAGAATTTCAATAAAAATATGTTTATTTATTCACACTAAACAATGGTTTTTCTTATTGAAATAAGTGAGTTTTATACTTTCATTGCAAAGGTAAGTTTCGCGTGAGTGCTCATTGTATCTTTAAAGATACAACCATTTTTTTCTCAATAACTTGGTAAAAATCGGAAAATTAAAAAAATTAAAAATGCAGTTATTTTTTCTTTAGCGTTTTACATATAATACATTTTTTTCACTTAAATCGGTCACTATGAGCATTTAAGGGATATAAGTTAGCATTAGGACAATCTTGACCATCTTATGTAAAAATGCCCGTTTTTTTAGCTTAAAAACGATGTTAAGACGAAGTCTCTGAAGTAGTACATGATTAGTCAGAACCCCGAAAAAATTCAAACTTTGACAGATCATATCTCTGAAGAAAACAAAAGAAAAAAGATTCCTCGAACACGAGTTAGCTTATTTCATATATAGAACCCATAAAAAAATTTTAAGCTAATCGAAAGTGTCACATCAAATTTGGTGTTCGATATGAAAAAGAATGTCTCATATATCGTCGCTGCGCCAACAAAAACAGTTATGTTTTTTTTAATAACTTTTCTGGAGAGCAAAAAAACTGATTCCTGGTTCCAATAGGCAATATTTTGAAAGTGTGGTATTAAAAAAAAATTATATTAAAAATATGCTACTGATTTTGACCAATTGCGACGTGATCAACATTTGCGCCGCTTTAAAGCACATAGCTGTTATACACGATTTAAATTTTCTGTTAGCGGTATGGAATCGTATGCAATTTGGACATAATACTGCCGTTAGGCCTAGATGCAATGTATAGAAGTTGAGGACTCTATTATTTAATGGCCCGTTGCTCCTGTTATGTAATGAAAAATGGTCAGAAACGTTTTTATTGGATTTTTGTAATAAAAATTAATGCAAAGGGATGAGTGGACACATACTTTGTACAAACCATGAAATTACCCGAGATGCGAACTGTTTTTTCTTGACCCAATGCACTTTTTCAGAGTTTCGATAGGTGATATCCAATGAAAGCTCGTATATACAAGAAATAATTTCATATGTATACTCTAAATAATTAACAATATAAGGATGTGATGGCCTCGCCTATCGCATACGACTTATGTAATCCATTGGTGAATATATCGGTGGATTGAATACATTTTCTAATGTAGAGTGGACGGTGTCTACCTCCATACTTTTTACCTTTGTTAATTGTTGAATTTCAATTGCAAGCGATCAAATTAAATAGTACATAGTAGAATCTATGTAGTGTAAATGGTATGTGCATACATATGTACATATGTGTTAGTTGGTTTATAAATATTTTTTACATCGAAATCAAAGCACGCTCATCTGCGATCAAAGACAGTTATAAGCAAGTAAGTGTATACCCGTTTCAGAGTATTTCTAATACTGCGAGCACATAGCTGTTTTTGATCAGTTCTAAACCAAAAGAGATATAAGAAAACGCCAAATGCAGAAATGTGCGCAATATATAGTGTTAATAAAATATGCAATAAAAAAAATTGACAAAAATCACATAACTGTTTTTGTTGGCGCAGCGACGATACGGTTTTAAGTGATATGAGAACAAATTTATCAGTAGATAAATTGGGAAAATTATGTTTTTAAAAATAAACACCCCATTATAAACACGTTATACACAATATGTAACATAATTTGGTTACAAACAGAACGACACATCGACAATACTTAATTTTGTTTTAATATCGTTATTTTTGTTTATGGAAAAATAAACATCAAACTAGACAAAAAATTTGGCATGCACAATGAATTGGGCAGAAGATGTGACATAAAACTATGAATTTTCTATAGACTGCTCTACTAGTCTAAAACTATACAGAAAATATTTTAAAACAGAAATTAAGATAAAGGACTTTTATTATGTTTTACTAAACATAAAAGTCTTAAGGTGACTTTCTCCAACGATAATTAAATTTTTTGTCATATATAGGCTTTTATTTTAGGACAGAAAAATAGAAGTCCAAGTATAACTGTTACGAAAAGCAGAAAAAAATATCTGTCATAATAGAACTTTTATTTCTGGTTAAAAAAATAAAAGTCATAAAATAACACATTAAGTTGAATTGGATTGTACGGGTTAAAAAGTAACTGCTACTTCATAGCTTTTGGGTAAAAATTTTCAATCAAAAAATTTTCAATGAAAAAAAAGCTCAAAAAATTAAGCACTTTGGCATTTGAAAGTATATGTGTGTGACTGCTTTCTCAGAATGATTTTTTAGTTTAAATTTTTTATATAACAGTTATTTGAGATTTACCAAAACATAAAGTAGTTTTCTGAAAACACATATACTACGTTTATACGCACAGAATAATCGACTTAATTTAAAGCGCATTGACACCGTACACATTTCGCTCTAGTGTCTATACTTACGGCTTTATATCGGCATCAAAGTAACCGTCTTCAAAAGCAAACAAAATCAGCAGTTTTCATTTGACATTTTGTAAGTTAACATAATAGAAAGTGATAAAAATCTAGTTTTATTCGGCATTATAAAATCGTGGCAAAGAAAAAGAACGATTATTATTAATCAGCTTTTAAATACTGATGCGATTATTTGGAATTTGAGCGGAACAGCTGATCTCCAATTCGCTTTGAGTGAGAGCGGTGTTTATACACTCTTTCTAACTGTCTGGAGAATTAAACTACCGATTTGAAATGGAGTGTGAGCCAAAACACTTCGCTCTTTCAAAGCGAATTGAAATTCAGTTTATACATATGTTTTGAATCGCGGCGAAATGAATTAAAGCGACTTATGCATGCGTATAAACGTAGTAATAGAGATTAAGTTAGCAACGCATTATATATTTGCTTGTGCAACCGGCCGTGCACCTTCCGCGAAAACCGTCTGTAGACGGGCATATGCAGTGCGGTACAACATCTATTGCCTTCTATTTGATAGTTTGACAGCCACATTAGGTGCATTCTTTGGCAACCGAGCTACAAAAGAAAACTCGATTAAATGACGAAATGCACGCAAAGCAACAACACAAACTTGGCTAAAAAATACGCGACCTGAAGGGTAAGATTGTTAAGTGAAAAAAACTGCTCTATTGTGATTTGTTAACCGTACTCGGTTGCCGCAGTTGACGCTACCTAAATTTAGTGGTGCAATGTTCATGTCCATCATAGATAAGGACGGCGACATTACGAATGGTGATAAACTCCACCACACCTGCATTCTTGTTTGAATGGTGCAGCTCTGGATACAGTTAGATCTCTGGACATAAACTAAAACAAAACATGCTAACTATCACATTGTAATAGACATTCTTTGAAAACGTTTCGATAATAAAAGACTTATATTTCAGGCCCACATTAGGGAGATCTTTGGTCTAGACAAGGTAGGTGTCACAGTGGGCAAGCTGCGGGAATTAATTAATCCAGTCAAGCTTGTAAGACTGGGAGAATCGTGAGTACAAGTAAAAGAAAATCGTTTATTGCTTCTAATGGCTTGTTAGGTGGTTGTATGTTTTGTGGGTCCTCTGCCCTGCCAATCGAAGCATCGTATACTTTTGCATTTTCGCGTTCGACGAATCTTCGGCCTTCCCACTTGGTCTTACGCTCTTACTTCGGGACTTTTACGTTCATGACCTGCTATCCGGAGTCAACTCAGTAGAAGAAGTGAGTGATATCAAGCAGCTACTAGCCTTCTTTCCTGAGGTAATTCTCAACTATGCAAATGACCCTAATATTCATTGCTGCATTCCCAACGTTGGTAGAGAAGGCTTCCTGAAATTCGACGAAGGCAGTGAATTCACTAAACCTCTGGGACTGGTCTGGGACCCCGTTAAAGACTGTTTTTTGTTCTCATTCACGCCGAGACTGGGATTTAAGAGGAATTTTAAGCGCTCTGCTTTGTCCACAATAGCTCGTTGTCACGATCCCCTCGTAATAATCGGTCCTACTCTGACTAAAGCGAAAATCATATTGCAACGTATTTGAAGGGACAAGTTGGAATAGGATGAAAGCTTGCCACACTCCCTAGAAATGGCCTTGTCCGCATTTCGTGCTGAATTCGCAGATGTACAGCAGTCTTCATTTCCGCGTTACATGCTCCGCCCTCGAAATTCATTGATTTTTCGATGCAAGCCTTGAAGAATATGGTGCTTGCATTTATATTCACTCAATCAAAGATGAAAACGTTCAAACACATCTGCTCCGGAACTTGGAACTTTGTACGGCTGCTCTGCTCGCGCAATTAGTGGGTGAGTTAAAAATAAATTAAATTTTTTGATTGTCGTGTTTATTGTTGGTGAGACTCGGCAGTCGTGCGTTCATGGCTCCAAGAAGAATCGCCCAAATTCAACGTATTTATCGCGAACCGTATCAGCGCTACACAGCAGCTCACACTTGACATGGTGTGGCGATATGTCCCTACAGTCATGAACCCAGCTGACATCATGTCGAAAGGAGCGACACCACGAGAACTCTCTGGGTCAGCTCTTTGGATGCAAGCACCATCATCTTTGAGAGAAACGGATAACCAATGGCCTAAAAATTCCGTAACTCAACTAAAACTTCAAGAAGTTCGTCAAAGAGTTCTGCTTACGTCAAACGATTGAGTCGACATATCGCTAACTTTTAAGTACACCAACTCATTCGCAATGATGCAGCGCATTTTCGGGTACGTGAACAAGTTCATCAACATAAAAAAATTGCCAACATGACAGCTTCCAGCTGAAGATATTAATCGTGGAACTCATCTGTTGGTTCGCATCGTTCAAAGAGCACAGTTCTGGTTATCCAGCAGTATCGCTTCGTTATCACCATTTCTGGATGACTTCGAATATATTCGAGTAGGTGGTCGCTTTCTTTCTCAATAATGGCTTCGACTGACGATTTATACCTCCACATTTTGACGGGTTGTGGGAAACAGCTAAACAACATTTTTATAGTACAATCGGCTCTTTCCTTGTTAGTTTTACCAATTGCATACATTGGTAAGCGAAATCGCTGCTGTCATTAATTCTAGACCTCTTGTACCGATTTCAGAAAATCCCAACGATCTAGACGTCCTGACGCCAGGGATTTTCGTAATGGTGGGCCGCTTACAACTTTGCCTGAACCTGCTCTCCCACTTCTGAACTAAAATCGTCTCGATCGGTGGCAGCGCATCACCCATATGCAACAGATCTTCAGGAAACGGTGGAGTCAAGAGTATCTGACTCTTCTAAATCAGCACGCAAAGTGGCGTACACCGCAGAAAAACATTAAAGTCAATGATATTATGTGCATCAAGGATGAAAACTTGGCGCCCCTAAAATGGCCTCTAGCTCGCGTGGCCGAAATTTTCCCCGGTGTAGACGGTGTTGCAGGAGTAGCTGTCCTGCGCACGTCGACTGGCATCATGCGCCTAGCAGTCAATAAGCTGTGCGTCCTTCCCGTTAACGATTCTGTTAAAAGCCCGATTCTTTCAACGGGGAAGGCTGTTCGGAGCAGCAGCCGATACAGCACCAAATTGCTCCCAACAGTTCATAATAATAGTACACCATATGGACATTTAATATTTTTAACTACAAGCGTAATGATTAGATGATGAAGAACTTATAACTGTAACTCAAAGTTTACAATTGTAAAAAGTCTACAAGTTATTAAGGATTCGCTTGTAGCTGCAAGTTCTATAATTTTTTGTAACACAAAATTATTTTATGCACTTGTAGCTATCAGGGAAATATTCTCCATTTGTAAATGTAGTTTCTACAAGCATTTGTAGATTCATTTTGGTTTGCTCTTTAATATACATCATTTTCGTCTAACCGCTCACTATCGAGTAATCTGAAAATCGACTAATGGAAATTATTCGAATAGGGTGGGTTTTGTCAGTAAGCATAAGTATAAAAAAATAAAATAAAAAAATGTTTACTCAAAGAAAACAACGATATTCCCGATATCAATACCAAATTCAAAAAATTAAATCTGAATATTAGACTCTGTAAAGCCCAAAATATAACCATATTGCTTTACATATCAATTGCAAAGCATAGACATATGGGCTTTTTCAGCGATAAGTCATAGTACGACATAGATTTGCAATAAATGGAACCGCTAGGGTGCGCTTAAGTCAAAATAAAAAATATATTCGACATAAAATTCATATTATATTTGCGTTAAAAATTAATTCAAAAACAATATTAACAAAAAAGTATCAATGGAGATTTTAGCAGCGTAATGTTTCGTAACGTGACGTCAGATACAATAACTTTGTAATGCGCCTTTGCGATTCGTTACGATACAAGGGTTCTGGTACGCGATTCCAAAAAATATCGTTTGAAAACTATTGATTAAAAAGTATCGGCAACGAATGAAAAAATATCGATATAGTATCGTATCGAAATTCGTATCCCTATTAACAATAGCTCTATTACGAGCATTTGTTTTTGGCGGACGTTTAGCACTTGCTGTGAAAAATAAAACATGTGTTATTAATTATATAAGGCTGAAAAACAAATAATGTTGAAAAAGTTGCATTATTTACAAAAAGTTAACGAAAGTAAAGAAATTCTAAAAAATTGTCGAATGGTTTTATTCACGATTACTGGGCTTATATCTTCAAGCACAATTTCACACTGTTCTCGATTCAGTCTAAACCCTTTCACAAATTCTGCGTTTCTCAGGAAGAAAGCAGGGGTCGGGATAGCTTCTATAATAAAAGTCCTTAGAAAAAGGTTATCTTTGGACTTTTATTTTATTTGGAATAAAATAATCAGTCAACCCGCACTTTTATTTTTTAAGTCCAGCAATAAAAGTTAAATTTGGCCAAATATTTTTTAGGTCCGGAATAAAAGTCTTTTCGTAATAATTAACAAACCGCTTATCCAAATCAATCAAATTTGGTATCGAATGAAAGGGGACTGAAATTGCTTTCAAATAGAAATATATAAACAGAAGGTTGTCACCTCTTTATACTTCTTTTTTTTAATTTATATATTTAATACGCGAAGCAATTTTTTGTCCAGGTCATCAGATCTGCACCGTTGCACATTAGGTCAAATGATTCATTTGGCTGTGCGAAATTTAAATTTCGTAAACGCAGTTGTTATTTTTTGATGCCATTCTGTAGGGAATACTCCAAAATAACAGAAACTTCACTTTGTTTTTGTAAAATAAAAATTACCGTTAGACAGCAATCAAACAAAGTTACACTTTCAAAGCGTTATTGACACGTTGTCGGTCGCGCGGAGTACTCGGGGCGCGAGCGCGGCGCGTGCGGTGTTGCGCGCTGACGCGCGCCGCCGCGAAGCTAAACAAATTTAATGTTTGAAGGAGAAATAATGTCAATGGATTTTATTATAAAGGTAATAATGTCAATTGACTTTATTTCGCACCAGGGTGGGAAATAAAGTCAATTGACCTTATTTCCGTTGATCTTATTACCTGTCACCGTTTGCAAGTAACAAATTTGGGGCTGTTGATATTTGCGAAAGTTCCATGAAACTCTTAGAAGAAAAAAACGCGCCTTTTTTGCAATTGTTTACCAAACAAAGACGAATATTATGGACTTATTATCCCGTTTCTTACTGATGAAGTTGTTTTAGAAATCAAAGCCGACTTTGTCGACCAGCAGCCGGATTCTAACTTTCGCTATCGCTAAAATGTGCTAAAATGCGAAAGCTAACATTTTATCCGAATTTTTGGCTATCCCCAAAAATTGCGGTTCTGTCCTCCCTTTCGCTAAAAATAACTTAGCCTAAATTTTAGTATTTTACCCGCCCGGAAGTGGCGCTGTACAACAACAGCAGCTGTCAAAATTTTCTTGCATTTTAATGGTGGTAAATAGTCCATTTTAATGGTGATAAATAGTGAAAATGGAAGTATGTGATAGCAAAAAAAAATACCAGCTCCAATTTGGATTACATTTCATCTCCTGTAGCATAGCTATGTTACAAAGACACTCGCGTCGATTCGCAAAGACTATTGATGAGCAGCCTTCGCAAAAAGGCAAATCCTTGAGAGAATCTACGGATTGCAATTTCGAAATTTGTAGCTCAAGGTGAATAGAGCTTTGAACATTCTTTTCGTAAACTAGTTTCAAAAACATTCGTATTCTTTTCAGGAAGTTACCAGCGATTTTTGGTAAATGTGTTACAATGCAGCATTTGCATTCTGAATATAAATGATATCGGTGGACAATTTGGGAAAAATCTTAAGTGAAAATGAAGTGTTTTATGAAGACTAACTGCTTTAGGAATCTCTCCTCAAGGCATATCTGCAAGACATGTAGTAAATATTTTTTTTTAATTAAGGGACTTCGATAACATATATTTTTTCCCCCTAGATGAAACCATTTATGTACATACTAGCTTATACCCGCGGGTTTCACCCCGCGCTTTTATACAAATAGG
>NW_023458555.1:79576656-79586644 GCF_013731165.1 Rhagoletis pomonella | reverse complement strand
TAGGTATCACTATTAGCGCTGGCTAAGTTTGAGCACACACGTGGTAACTTTTATTATTTCGCTTCTAACTATAAAAATTGCGGTAGGAATCTTACCTTTAGTGTGTAAAAAATCCAGGCGTTATTATTTTATATAAAGATGGCTCCGGAATTAATAGATATTTATTGATTTTCGCCTACTTTTTGTTAGGTATATATGTAAGATTTAACTTTTTATGTTATTTTCACTTGTTTTTTTTTTCACCCGTGTATCCAGCTCGCTGGTTCTCAAAAGAAAGAAAGAAAGGATTTCGGCGGAAGTTAGATGTAAGCTGAGGTGGCTATCTAATTTATAGATGACTGATTATCTAAAATCATATGGGTGGAAAGATGGGTTAAGGAAACTTGCAGAGCTATGTTTATTATGCTTTATGGTATGGAGGGGAATAAAAAAAAATATAGAGATGGAACTTGAAGTCTATGAATATGATGCGGAGAATTATATGAAAGGATACTATTACAATCGAGTGATGTACAAATTCTGAATTTGATTAAACCCCTCTTCTTTATCGGATAGTGCTTTTTCTACTCGTTTTAGCTTTATTGATACCTCGGACAACTGATATTGTAAATAACAAATATATCTATCTTTTTCTTCTAAAGTCATCTTCAGCTTGGAATTTTCGCAAATCAGTTTCTGTTCCCTAGCTATAACAGATGTTAAGCTTAAATTTGTCTGACCTCCCCTCTCAGTAAAATTTTCGCCCAGTTTTATACCTCCTATTTCCTCGGCGGCCTCTTCTGCAACGGATGCCAGTAAATATAAATCGCTAGATTCACCGAATGAATCCATGCCTTCTTCTATCGATTGAGGGAAAAAATCATCAGCTCCCAATTCGATAGTCGAATTAATATTCGTTACACCTAATTGAAAATTGGGCGTAGGTAAAGGTAAACTAGCTGCCAAGTTTTCATCTGGAACAGCGTTCGGCAACAATTTCCTCTGCAACCTCATACTTCTGGAAAAGTGGCGCTGGCACGCGTACATGTATTTAGCATGGGTGTCGCTTACACCCAAGCGATCAAGCCAAATAGTGTATCTACAGAATAATAAATAAGAGCCTAATACTTAAAACCAACTTAATGCCTCTACTTTATGTTAATGAATTTAACTTCTAACTACATTAACAAAACGTTATGTTTAAAATTAAGTAGAAAACCTGCAAAACTACTCGTAATATTAGTTATTTCCTTATAAGCGCTAAAAAACTCGTTCAGTACTAATCAAATTTTTTAAAACAAATTTCAAATACTTAATACTTAATACTTAAAAAGTTTAAACACATATAGCTATCGCTGTCCTACAAGAAATTATTGTTAAATATATACCAACATTTACACAAATATTCAAACGAGAAATTGGTAATCAAACAACATAGTAATAGCTAAGTTAGTATTAGTATTTGGTCCCATCCAATAGCAATATATTATTTTAAACTACAGATGTAAATAGCAGTCTACACACAAAATCTACCACAAAACTTCCAAAATATATTGTTATCACCAACCTGGCTTGGTCCTTCTCCTGATTTGGGAAGTTGAAAACTCGATGTTCCCCGACGCATCCTCGAACACACTTGTTTTTTGCTTTTGGCATTTTCTTGCTGAAAAAACATCATTGCAACATAATTCATTAGCTTAAAATATCACCCTTGCACTAACTTTAATATTTACCTTCTTCTTTTTTACTTTTTCCTCTTATAACATCCAAATTTCTACAAAATATAAAAATCGCGACACAAAAACGCAAAAAGGAACTGTTATCGTCAATTATTTTTGACGTCTTATTTCTGGCAGCGCACTATTTCGCGTGTCAGCTGTTTATCTGCCCAGGGATTGGCAGTGCTGCCAAGTAAGAAAACGACTTCCTGGTCGCGCTCTCAGAAAAAATGAGAGAGTTTCATATCTAGTTATCCATGGCGTGAAGGGCAAACGGTCTAGCAATGCGTGGTATTGTTGATCAACTTAATACTTTAATTAAACATACTTACTATTAAAATTTCATTTTAAAAATACCACTGTGTCCCACTGTGGTAGTAATATGTCATTTTAAAACTTGAATCATAGAAATCGACCCAGTACATCGACTTTTTTGCTCTCACGTTTTTTTGGGCTTTAATTTTATATATAGTATAGAAGATATAGATAATTTCATTTACCTGGTAATTAAGTAACATTTTTAATTTAAATATATGTATTTGAATAGATGATATTCCTAATTTATATATCTCACTTTGAAATCTATTTTAGTCCTCTTTCATTTGATACCACATTTGTTTAATTTGGATAAGCGGTGTTTTCTTTAATTATTACAAAAGACTTTTATGTTGGCCTAACAAGTATTATTAAACTATTGAACCCGTATGGCGTTAAAACGCCAACCCCTATTAAAAAACCTAACAAAATATTTCAAATATTTTTTTAAACAGGTGGCAACCTTCCAACATGTACATAAGAAATACAGAATTTTCCAAACCAATTTCGTTGATACCCATATTGCAATAACTCATATAACTTTTTAAATAATTTGAATAATTCTTATTTCTGTAAGGGTAGCAACTATTCTCGAAAAACATCTACAGCCCAAGCTCTTTAATCTTACACCTCATTTTTCAAAATCGAACGGCCGGTGCGGATCAAATGGCATTGATTATTAAATAAGTTGAATTAAATTTTTTAACAGGTGGCAACTATTTTCAAAAAATAAAACCTCATTGCACATCTACAGGCCAAGCCCTTTAATTGGACACTTCCCTTTTGAAAATCGAACCAACGTACATTAACATAACCCCTAAATTTCTTATTTTGTCAGTCATAATCAAGACGCTATTACCAACAAACAGTTTTGGAATATCTTCCACATGTACTACACGTTTACTAATGGGCAACACATACGACTTTGCAGCATTTAAGTAAAGACAATTATCGTGGGCCCACTGTGAAATTGCAGACAGGTCACTATTAATTTTAAAACACAAATCTTCAACAAGACCAATTTGACTGGACAAGTACAATTGAATGTTGTCAGCGTACGCATGGACATTGATATAGTGGCACACAGAGAATATGTACATAATTCGCAAAAAGACTAAACAAAAGAGGGCCAAGGACAGAACCTTGCGGCACACCGGAGCCAACAAGTTTAGATGTGGAAGAGCCAGCCTTGCACATTACCTTTTGAGTTCTTCCTGCAAGGTAGCTGATCATAAGTTTGACAGAGCTATCAGAAAAACCAAAGTGGTATTTAAGTTATTTGCAAAGCAAGTCATGATTCACCAAGTCAAATGCCTTAGAAAAAGCCAGAACGCAAAGAAGAGATAGGTCACCACTGTCAAACTGTATCCGTATATCGTCAATTATTTTCAACATAGCCGTAGAGCAGCTATGACTTGGTCTAAACCCTGAATGCAATTGCGATAATAAATTATTTTCTTGTACAAATGAGGAAATCTGCCCTGCCATCAACGACTCGCACACTTTTGAGAAGGCTGGTAAAATACTTATAGGTCTGTAGTCTCTAGGATTAGTAGCAGTGCTCTTTTTGGCCATTCTGCTGGAAAATATGAAGTTGTGAAACAGTTGTTAATGACATGAGTTAGAGTTCTCAGAATGAAAGGCAGCACAAGTTTCACAAACTTCAAAGATATCCCATCCTCCCCAATGGCATTAGACTTGACACCCATCACAGATTTCAAAACTTCTGATTCGCTTACTCCGTCAAATTGAAACTCTTCTTTTAGAGCAAAATTTCAAGTGAAAATTTCAGTTGGAGGACTTTTACTGTTTCTTCTTTCTGATAGATGCATGTAGGTTTATCGTGATTTCCTGCCAAAAGGCTTAGCATCACGGTGCCCGCACTTAGTACAACGGATTCAGTTTTGCCTTAATCACTGCCCTGAAATGCAAGCACTTCAGCTCCAATCGGCAGTGTGTGGTGGACACACTTACCACCTTGGTGAGGCCGAAACCTACCTCAAATCTCTGCCGTTCTTTGGGTCCCGGCACCCGGTTGAAATGCAACTCCACATTGAACTCTTGCGAGTTCTACCCGCATTTAGGTATTAAACCACAGCCACCACGATACTCCCCGAAGGGGCCGTACCCATGAACAGACCAGAGTAATGCTCTCCGGCGAGATTTGCTCGATTGGCTCAACTCACCCTGACCCACTTAACTGACTCAACTCACACTAGAACGACTTACACGACTACTGCTGCGGTCTTACTCGCCTCACTCGTCACACTAGGCAGCCTCCGGGGGCAAAGGAGAGGTTGCGTGACTCGCTCAACTTTCGCAACGACTCGAGTTGCTCAACTTGCACAGATTCATCATCTTGCTCCGTCTTGTTCATGTTACACGTCTAACTCGCCTTGCTCGTGGGCACCCTCCTCTAACCAGGAGAGGTGACACCACTCACTCAACTTTCGCAACGGATCGAATTGGTCAACTTGCGCACCACTTTTCCATCATCTCCAGCATTTTCCACGGTTTAAAAACATTTTCCTTCATTATCCAACTTTCGTTCAACTTCTTTTTCCCCCTTTTTTTCTAGTCGTGTTTGCCATGCTAGTGCTTGTCTTGCCAGTCTTGCACGCCTTGCCTGTGTCACCAGTTTTTCTCGTCTCGCCGACGAACACACTCCGGGGGCATCTGTTCCCCGCGGCACCATTTTAAAGTCTTTGGTATGACTTTCGACTGCCGTAGACTCTTCTGCCAGTTGAGCCTCCACCGACTCAGGACTGGTAGCCTTTAACTGGGGTAGACGGGGTTGTCAAGCCCGTACCCTGGAAATACCAAAGCCCACTGTCTTCCCTCCTGTTTTCTCAAATCGGGCTTGGGCCCGTCTAAGGCACAGTTGTTTTTCTGCTGACACTAGTCATTGAGTGTGTTTGGGTCAATTTTACAATCAGACTTAGGTTTTCCATGCACATTTAGGTTTTTCAAATTGCTCCATAAATCTTTTGATGATAGTGACGGGTTCAATTTATAACTAAAGTACAACCGCTTTGCATTTGTTGTAATGACAGTCGCTTTATTTCTTGCAGCCTTGTATTGTGACCAAGCAACGTCAGAGTTGGTTCTTCTCCATTTGGCATACAATTTATTTGTAGTCTTTATAGCTGAGCTGACCTTATTAATGTACCAAGGACAGGAGATATTCATAGCCCTAAAAATGCGGACAGGGACATGATCGTCAAATAATTTAGTGAGGGTTTTATTTTAAAAGTCAGGTTTTTCATCTACAGTCTTGTAGAACCAACAGCTATCCCAGTTAACATTTGACAAATCAACGAACAGATCAGAAACGTTAACATACCTCAGATCACGATACATAAAAATAAAACTATCAGCAGGACAATTCAACGACACATCTAATGAACAAAATATTAGGTCATGGTCAGAAACAAAAGACATTTGGTCAAATTTAAGAATATGGTCAAGATTAGACGTAATAACCAGGTCTAGCAAGCTAGGTTTCGAATTGTTGGCGTATCTTGTTGGTAATAACTTGTTGACTACAGCAAGGCCAGTAGCGGATACGTGGTCAAGTATTTTAATAGCATACAAGTCGTTTAACAGCAGGTTAACATTAAAATCACCACATATAACATAATATTCATATTCAATTCAAAACGCGGATAACTCAACAAAAAACGAATCTAACATACAACACTTATGAGGATTATACAAACAGGACATTAGTACTGTTGTTACACCGCACCGAGAGGTATTAGGCCGATTTAGGCGGCCATAAGTCGAATTTTCCAAACGCACTTTTTCTTTTTTAACTGAATATAGGGTGAAGAGAATATAATTATTGACTAGATTCCGTTATTTTTTAATCCCTCTTTGCTTTAATTCGCTCGCACCGCGCTGTCAAAGCGCCGTGGTGATAATTGTTTATTTGGTTTTTAGATATGTTTAATAAAAGCCGAAGTTGTAAAAATCTGCTCTAAATCGTGTCTTCATTTTTTAATTTATATTAAATTAGATAATTGTAAAGTAGAGAAATACCATATAATCCAAATAGCTTAATACAAATATAATATGAACTGGTACCCACAGAGCGTCAAGGAAAAATATCGAATTTTTTAGTGATGGGAAGTATCGAGTACTTTCAAGAATCGAGTACTTCGGTATCGATTCTTTTAAGAATCGGGTATTTTCGAAAGAAGCGAGTACTTTTTTGTACCAAAATTTATTTTAGTCGGAATTTTAATTCTGGCAACACTATTTTACTTCGTCTTATTCGCTTATGAATTTGGCAGCACTTTTTCACGTTTGAACGAAAACAGCTCTTTTTGTTTTCGAGTTTTTGTAAAGTTTCTGCCCCTGAATAAATGTCGCTGAGATCAGACGTTTGGACTTTTTTTAATAAATCAAAGGACATAGCACATTGCCTAATCAGCAAAAAAAGTTTAAAATATAATGGAAATACTACAAACTTAAGAAAGCACTTAGAGCGATTACCCCCAGTGCAATTTTTGCAGTCACGCAGGCAAGATCAGACCAAGGAACAGACGGATGGTGTACAAATTTCTGGTAAAGTTAATTTTAGATTTGCAAGTACATATATAGAATGAATTATAATTTAAAAGTATTTTCAGAAAGTGTTCAGGCTGAGGCAGGGGATGAAGTCAGTGTTGTGGGTGAATTTCATATCACAGGTAAATTAAGTCAATTATAAAGCTGCAACTAATTTAAATGACCCACAATTGGCAGATCAAACTAATTTATTGGAAAGCGGCGGTGTTCGACCATTGTCCATAAAAACTCAGCGTCAATTAAAGCTATGCATTGCTCTCACACAGCAACGAAAAGACAGCATCAACCAAAAGCTTTTAAAATTAGTTGTTTCAGATTTTCAACCATTATCAATAGTTGAAAATGTCGGGTTTAAAGAGTACACAAATTCATTGAATGCCGAATATTCAATCCCATCTAGGAAACAATTGTCAGAACAACTATTGCCTAACCTATATAATAGATCGGTGTTGGACTTAAAAAACATGATGCGGGAGGTAAAATATGTTGCCGTGACCACGGATATGTGGACTTCAGATTCTACGATGTCATACATGACACTAACGTCTCATTTTATTTACTCTGGTGAATTATGCTCTTATGCATTAGAAACAAACGAAGTTTTAGGTTCGAACTCCGGCGAAAATATTGCTAATGTATTAAAATCTATTTTGCACAAGTGGTACATTTTTGAGAAAGTTTTTGTTTTTGTTACGGAAAACGGACCTAATATAAAAAATGCCATTAAAATGCATCTTGTGGCGCACACTCTCAACTTAGTCATCAATGACGCAATGAAATCCTCTGTAGATTTTCAAAAAGTCCTAAAAAAATGTAAATTGTTGGTTGACCACTTTAAACATAGTACGCAAGCTGCCCAAAAATTGAGAGACATTCAGCAGAAAATGGGGTTTCTAATATTAAAAGGGAAGCAATGTCCCCACAAGGTGGAACAGCTCTTTGATTATGATCGAGAGATTAGTTCAAATTCAGGACGCTTTATCAATCGCGATTTCAAGCTTGTCTTCTGCACCAGAATTTCTGGACGGAGCTGAATGGAAGATTTTGAAAGATGCGGTGCCCCTTCTTAAGTTGTTTAAGTCATTAACAGTATCTCTATCGGGTATGAAAAAGTACCCATAATGTTTTTTATACTATCAACTAATGTTTCACGTCTGCAGGTGAAAAATATCCAACGGTATCCCAAGTTATTCCTTTAATAAATGGTTTAAAACATGCCCTGAAAAACATAAGTCCGGAAACAATATGCGCAAAGCAGTCGGTTTTAATAGCTCATTTGAAGCACGTGCCGTACAAAATAATTTATCTGCTGAAGTTGAAGCCATTCTCATTACAAGGCAAAGCGTGGTTTCGTCAACATCGGCATTAGAGAACACAATCGACGAAGATGCAAACATAGTGTGTAATATATGGTCACATTTTGACACACAGGCTTCTAGATCTTTTACAATCACTAATCCAAAAACTTCTAGTGAGCTATCAGTGCAGCAATATTTGGACTTACCCTACGTGAAAAGAACGGACGATCCAATAGATTTTTGGCAAACGCATAAAAGGTCTTTTCCTATCTTAAATGAATTAGCAGAGCAATATTTATGCGTTCCTTCAACTTCGGTGCCATCTGAAAAAATTTTTTCAAAAACAGGGCAGATTGCGAACCAAAGACGAAACCGCTTGTCGCCTAAAAACATGAATATGATAATTTTTCTTAATATCTGCAATTCGTTATAAACACTAATGTAATATTTGTGTAAACTTATAAGCAAGACAGGAGTGCTGTGTTTTCTTTTGTTAATTTCTTGCTAATACTCGTACTTATGCACATACATATGTAAAGGGTTGGAGTTAGTAACTATTAGTCACCTATTTTTATAAGCTTTAAGACTTTATAAAATTGTTGAACGTATAGCCAGATATACCTCCATATATTTTTGCCATGACTCCTATGTACATACATAAGTATATGTACACGTTAATACCCGCAATTACGTGCTTTAAATAAAATGATATGATCTCGCGTAGAACGCACTGAACTGACTTCATCACTTGCAAGACAATTATAACTAGATTCTGTTTCGGATTCTGAGCTCGTTGACAAAACACGTAAAAATACGACGTGCTAGTACCGATGTTTAGTGCAAGAATCAATACTGATTACAAGTATCGCAGGTAGCGATTCGCTACTGAGTACAAATATCGATTCTGAGTACAAGTATCGATTCTGAGTACAGGTATAGATTCTAAGTATTTGTATCCATTCTGAGCACAAGTATCGATTCTGAGTACAAGTATCGATTTTGAGTACAAGTATCGATTTTAAGTAGTGGTATCGATTGTGAGCACAAGTATCGATTCTGAGTACAATTATCGATTCTAAGTAGTGGTATCGATTCTGAGTACAAGTACCGATACTGAGTGATGAGTACAGCTTAGTACTCAGAATCGATCCTTTTTAGAATCGAGTACTGTCGATTCTTTTCAGAATCGAGTACTTACTACTTTAAGTATCGATTCTGCCCAGCACTAGTATTTTGCAAATTTTAATGGATTATAAGAATGAACTACGGTCATAAAGTTATGTAACACCACTCAACGGCGCTGAGATTCTTGCTTGGGTGTTACGCTTGACAGTTCGTAGTTTGGAAACAAACAAACAAACTGCTGAAAAGGTGCGTTTGCTGTGCACTGACCATTGGATATATTTACTACTGCCGAAAAATAAACCGAAAATACTGCTGCAGTACTGCACCTGTTTTCTTTACATGTACAGGGTGTTCTGTAAAAGTGTTCAATGAGTAAAGGGGGGTGATAGGAAAGTCATGACGCCCGATAACGTTAAGAGGGGAGGCTGTGACGGTGTGGGAGGAGGGTTTCAATATAAAAATTTGGAGAGCTGCAGGGAGAAAATAGTTGTCAGTACATTTAGAAAAAAATTCTCTACTTAAGTGTAAGTTCCAGTAAAAATTTGCAAATAAGTGTTTAAGGCAGTAAAATCATACGATGTAGATGAGATGTATGTATATCATTACTTTACCAATCAATTCTTGTAAATATGTATGTATATACAAATAAAACACGTCTTTGAGGTAAAATTTTCGAGTGACGAAAGTTGAACTAGAAACACAAAATTTATGATATCAATTTCGAGACGAAAATTATACGCATTTTTAACTGCCTTTCAAACGTAGGGTTCTGTTTTTTTTTTAATTGTGTTTTTTTAGCAGTAGCGATTAACGATTAAAAAAATGTTATCATTAATCGTACAGTTGATTACGACTAATTAATTTTAATCGTCAAAGGCGATTAACATTTTAATCGTTAATCAGATTAACAGTTTGCCAACACTGTGTGAAATCGTGTTCATATTCACGGAGAAAAATGGACGTTTTTGGAAAAGAGGCGTA
>NW_023458555.1:79574335-79576556 GCF_013731165.1 Rhagoletis pomonella | reverse complement strand
GTAGTATTCATTTAACTTAATTGCATTTGATTTTTTAGCAGGTGGCAATCCTTTTTATGTTCTAACCTAGATAACCTAGAGTCTATCGATGTCAAACTTCAAGCAACTGCATTTTCGTTGTTTTGGTCGAATAATTGGACATCCTCCCACTCTGTTTACTTGATTTTAAACATTTACAGTTTTAAATATTGTAACACGTCGTTTCTAAACATTTTGAGTTAAAGTTTTCATAAAAATAATTTTGGCCGCCTAAATCGGTCAATAATCCCATGTGCACCGTCTGAAATTTCAGAAATAATAAATTCCGTTTCAGTGTTATTCGTTTTAGATAAAAGTTTAATTTTTAAGGTAGATCTGTAATATATTGCAACACCTCCCCCTTTTTTTGTTGTTCGATCTGACGTATAAGATTATAGTGTGGGATTCCATAATAATAGTCAGGAATATTAGCATTGAACCATGTTTCTGAGACACAGATAACATCATCGCCCGATCCCCCAAAGACATTCCTAACGTAGTCCATTTTGTCACCGTTAAGGCTTTGCGCATTAAAATGCACAATTTTAAGGCCACTAGACTGTTTGCACAAAATATTTACTAAAATTTTGTGGTTTTCATCGATGCTGCCGGCAGGTTTCCTACTGGGGTTTAAATCCATCAGCTGAAAAATGAGTAACCACAAAGCGTAGGCAAAACAAAAGGACTTCAAAACATAAATGTATGTGATTGCCAAAAATCAATGTAAGCAAAAGAACAGAGCAAATTGAGAACAAGCGAAAATAACATACTTTCATAGACCGAAATCAAGGGAACAAAGGAAAATTGCTTAAAGCATAGAAATAAGATAGCAAACAAATAACTAATCAAGAGTATTAGGCATAGGAAGAAAGAGAACAAGCATACAACTAACTTAACTTCTAAGCTGGCATAAACTAACCACAATAAAAAATACGATTTCAAAATGAACATATACATAATTATTTTCTAGTGCTAATATGAGCATTAACCTCGGCCCTGCTTCTCACCAGTTTGGGCTCCTCGCTTGGTTTAAGCCGTACAAAAACTCTCCCACGGATGGAGAAGGTTAACGCCAACTGTTTCTTCCGCCTGAGCTCCGACGCATACGACATCACCTCACGCAGCATTTTTGGCAAACTCTCATGCAGAAAAATTGATCCATAACCAGGCAATCCAGCATGGGAGAGCGCTAGCGATCTCTTTTTGGTTTTACAGAACACAGCAATAGCTTTTAAGAGCTGATTGCGATCATGTGCAGAGAACAGCTTAACAACAATAGGGCAGATATTGGTGCTTTTTTTGCCCATTACTTTTTGCACTACGCAGCCGAAAAGCATCACGCAAAGGACGAGGTTTATGCTGAGCTGCACCGCAGACCTTAGCGAAGAGTTCAGACAAGCACTCATCAGCTGCTTGTGGGATCCCGTTTATTATCACATCGGTGGAAACTGCATTGCTTTCGAGAGCAGTGAGCTGCGCCTGAGGAGATTTCAGTTCACTGCGGAGAGCTAGAACTTCAGTGCACGTGTTCTCGACTGCACTCACCCTTTTATCAATAGCTGCTATAGGCAGCTTTAAATTTGCCGTTTCAGCAGCCAGCTCTCCAATCTTCGGCACGAACTTTTAAGCTATCAGGTGAAGCAAGCGTTAAAATAGGTCAGGTGAATGATTACTTTTTCTGTGCAAAACAAATAGCAGCTAAAATATAGCATGATTTTAATGTAAAAGGATGGAAACCGTTAAAAAAGTGTAAAGTCAGTAAGTAAAATGTAAAAACATGACTCGGCTTTCGTAAAACATACTTTTTTATATTCAAATGATGAGTATATGTGTTTAGATAGTTCTCGAAAACATTATCCAAATAGCTTGGTTTTGAAACAAGTTATTTTCTTACCATACTCAACCCGGAGGGGGTTAAGCTACATAAATAAAATAAGTATGGTCATCTAATATAAATATTATAAATGTGAAAGTTTGTATGTTTGGATGCTTGGGAAATCATCACGCGGAAACGACTGCACGGATTTGCATGAAATTTTGTACGCAGATAGCTTATGGGCCAGATTGGTTAATAGGCTATTTTTTTTAAGAGTTTCCACCTGTTAAAAAAGTTTCATTTATTTAATATGCGGGAACGACTGAATGGATTTGCATGAAAATTTGCACACAGATAGCTTATGGCCCAGATTGGAAAATAGGCTAC
>NW_023458555.1:79569013-79574235 GCF_013731165.1 Rhagoletis pomonella | reverse complement strand
TTTGTTTTCTCCTAGTGTGCAAGAATAATATTATCTGGTTAGGACAGTAGGCAGAGGGGATGAAGCTTGGTTTGCAGCTGCGTTAATTTTTTCGTCGGTCCGAGTTGCTGTTGTAAAACAATTTTTTTTTTTAATTTGTTGTAGCTGATGGAATTAAACTCTTTAGCTATATGTTAAAAGGTTTACCAAGTTACTAAATATTTAGATTTTCTCTTAATTTTGATGTTTTTTTTATTTAGTTATACATACTCTGACGCCGGAATGTCTTCCTTAGGGCTATATGTCTTAAGAAAGGACCGCTGAAGATAAGGTGTAATAAAATTCACACCTGGTTTTATTTTCGATTTAAGTCTTTTATGCTAACCTGTATTCTGATTTCTTCTTTTTTTTTTCTTTCTTTTTTTGGCGCTGTAACCGCCTAAGCGATTTTGGCCTAGTTCAGCAAAGCACGCCAGTCGTTTCTCCTCTGTGCCAACTGACGCCAATTGGAAACGCCAAGTGAAGCCAAGTCCTTCTCCACCTGATCTTTCCATCGCAGTGGGGCCTCCCTCTTTCTCTGCTACCACCAGCGGGTTCCGAGTTGAATATTTTCAGAGCTGGAGCGTCGGTGGCCATTCGAACGACATGACCAAGCCAGCGGAGCCGCTGTATTTTAATTCGCTGCACTATATCCATATCGTTGTAAAGCTCATACAGCTCATCGTTCCATCGTCTGCGGTACTCGCCGTCGCCAACGCGTAAAGGACCGTAAATCTTCCGCAAAATCTTTCTCTCAAACACCCCAAGAGCCGCCTCATCGGATGTTGTCATTGTCCATGCTTCTGCGCCATATACCAGCACGGGCATGATGAGGGAGTCGCCCTGTCTGAAACCCCGTTTTGTGGCGAACGGCTCGGAGAGGTCTTTTCCAATTCTGACGGAGCTGGTGGTATTGCTCAACGTCATTTTACACAGTCGTATGAGTTTTGAGGGGATGCCAAATTCAGACATAGCGGCGTATAGGCAACTCCTTTTAGTGCTGTCAAAAGCGGCTTTAAAGTCGACAAATAGGTGGTGAGTGTCGATCCTTTTCTCGCGGGTCTTTTCCAAGATTTGGCGTATTGTGAATACCTGGTCTATGGTGGATTTGCCAGGTCTAAAGCCACACTGATAAGGCCCAATCAGTTCATTGACGGTGGGCTTCAGTCTTTCACACAATACGCTCGATAAGACCTTGTAACCTATGCTTAGAAGGCTGATCCCGCGGTAGTTGGCGCGAATGGCGGGGTCACCTTTCTTGTGGATTGGGCAGAGCACACTTAAATTCCAGTCGTCGGGCATGCGTTCATCTGACCATATTCTGCACAAAAGTTGATGCATGCTCCTTATCAACTCCTCGCCACCGTACTTGAATAGCTCAGCTGGCAGGCTGTCAGCTCCAGCGGCTTTGTTGTTTTTCAGCCGCGTTATTGCTATACGTACCTCGTCATAGGCAGGCGGTGGAACGTCGACTCCGTCATCATCGACTGCGGGCTCGGGTTCTTCTTCTCCACAACTTTCTGTGCTGCTGCCATTTAGTAGGGCGGAAAAGTGTTCCCTCCATAATTTACGTACGCTCTGGACATCAGTTACTAGCTCGCCATTATTGTTCTTACAGGAGTGCGCCCCGGTCTTTAAACCTTCCGTAAGTCGCCTAACTCTCTGGTAAAATTTTCGGGCATTCCTCCTGTCGGCCAGCATTTCAGGCTCTTCGCACTCACGTATTTCTGCCTCTCTCTTCTTGTTGCGGCAAATACGTCTCGCTTCCCTCTTCAGATCCCTATAGCGGTCCCACATAGCGCGCGTTGCGCCCGATCGCAGCGTGGCCCTGTAGGCGGCATCTTTTTTCTCTGCAGCTTCCTGACACTCCTCATCGTACCAGTTGTTCTTTCGGGCTCGCTGAAATCCGACTACTTCTTCGGCGGCGGTACTTAATGAGCGGGAAATGTGGTTCCACTGCTCGCATATGTCGGTTTGTTGAAGAGTGCTCTCTGAGAGCAGGGGTGAGAGTCGAGTAGCGAAAGCGCTGGCTGTCTGTTGTGATTGCAGCTTTTCGACGTTAAGCTTTCCTTGCATATTTGGGCGCACATTTTTTGCTGCACAGAGGCGGGTCCGTATCTTGGCGACAACAAGATAGTGGTCCGAGTCGATGTTTGGGCCTCGGAGTGTGCGTACGTCTAAAACACTGGAAGCGTGCCTTCCGTCTATCACAACATGATCGATTTGGTTTCTCGTTTTTCGATCCGGAGACAGCCAGGTAGCTTGATGGATCTTTTTATGCTTGAACCTAGTACTGCATACTACCATGTTTCGGGCCCCGGCGAAGTCAATCAGCCTCAATCCGTTGTCGGACGTTTCGTCGTGGAGGCTGAATTTTCCGACGGTGGTTCCAAAGATCCCTTCTTTGCCCACCCTAGCATTGAAGTCGCCAAGCACGATTTTGATATCATGACGGGGGCAGCGCTCGTACGTGCGCTCCAAGCGCTCAAAGAAGAGATCCTTGGATGCCTCATCCTTCTCTTCCGTCGGGGCATGGGCGCAGATGAGCGAGATGTTGAAGAATCTCGTTTTGATGCGGATTGTGGCTAGACGCTCGTCCACCGGGGTGAACGACAGTACTCGGCGACGGAGTCTCTGTCCCACCACAAATCCAACTCCGAATTTGCGCTCCTTTACATGGCAGTTGTAGTATACGTCGCAAGGCCCCAGACATTCTTTGCCTTGCCCCGTCCAACGCATTTCTTGGATGGCGGTGATGTCAGCTTTTGTCCTTACGAGGACATCAACCAGCCGGGCAGAGGCACCTTCCCCATTAAGGGTCCGGACATTCCAGGTGCATGCCCTCAAATGGTAGTCCTTTAAACATTTGCCGTGGTCGTCATCATAAGGGGGGGTCTCATCCGAGGCTTTGCCTTGCTTCTTCACTGGAAGTGGTTTTTACGTGGCGGGTCCCAAGCCCAGCGCACAACCCATTGCTGATTTCACTAATAGGAATATTAGTTGTAGTATGGCTTCATGCCGTCTAGCTAACCGATGGTTTAATCAAGTTGCATAGTTTTGATGAGATTGATAATCGTTTGTCTCACATTCCATTCGAGATATTTAATTTTCTTAATTTTGTATAAAATATCTGAGAGTTCGGAATTTTGTAGTGCACAGTAGACTATAACCGAATATTTTCTCATTTGATATGCTACAAATTAATTAATTATCTGCTTCCCGTAGCCTATGATTGCCTTAACCGAAACGTAGATCTCCACGCAACCGAAAGAAAAAGACCAAATTTTTCTTGATGATTATTTACCTTTGCCTTGATTAAATTTTTTATTGCTTTTGACTATTTTTTTTTGCAAATCTTCTTTTGAATCTAACGATTTTTTTTCTCGATTATTTCTAAGTATTTAGATACTTATGCACATTTATTTAAAATAAGTCAACTTAAGATTCAAGGGGATTCAATAAAACCTTAATCGGATTTCCATCGAGCCTTCATATATTTTTTTAAGTGGATCGTTTGTTCAATCATTACTTTTTTTTTGCCTTTCGAAAAAAAAGTGTCAGTGAGTACATATATAGTACTGATAACGTTTCTATTCATCGTTTTTTCTTTTGGTTTTGATTAACAAATATAAGTTTTTGTTTTAAAAAAAATGTCGATACGTCACAGTAACGAAGACCTGCCTCCACAGGCCAAGGCGTGCACAATATGTAAAGAGGGCTTACTAGAACGTGATGATATTTTAATAACTGCCTGCTCCCATAATTTTCATCGAATATGTCTTTTAAATTGGCTTAAAAAGAACCCCTCATGCCCACAGTGTCGCGCAAGGTGTACCAGCAGGGACTTCTCCCAAATTACTGGTGCGCGCACCAGATCCCGTACCGCTTTGCAGTCAGATAACCCTTCTAGAGATTTAGGAATGCCAGCAAGGGAGCAAGCTAAAGAACACCAAACTGAAGGCGCTGCAAGCCTGCCTGGTGTAGATGGTATAAATATAAGCCGTAATGCCAGTGAAGAAGAGAATCGTATGCGCAAAATCGTATCTGCAGTAATATCAGCCAGACAAGCGTCCTTGCTCGGATATTTTGAAAGCCGTGTTAAACAGCTGATAGAGCAAAAGATCGAAAATACTTTAACTAACTTATTAGATCGTTTGAATTTAAATGGCCAACCAGCTCAGCCTTCGGCGAGTCTTAGTCCAACCAACCGCACTAACCAACCTAATTTAGACCAACCGAATATCTCGACGCCAGTTTGGGCTAGAGAAACTCCTAATTTGCCCAACGGTTCTAACCGAAACTTCCATCGTCAGATAGATCAACTCCGATTTAGCGATCTGTCTAGTGTCCCCAACTCTAGCAGGATAGCTCAATTAATTTCTAATTGGGATATAAAATTTGATGGTTCGTCAAAGTTGTCAGTTGATAGTTTTATATATCGGATTGAATGTCAGGTGGTCGACACCCTTGGGGGTAACTTTAATTTGCTCTGCGAGCACGTTCAAAGTCTTTTTACCAATGATGCGAAAGATTGGTATTGGAGATATCGCCGCTCAGTCGAACGCATCACTTGGACTTCACTTTGCGAAGCTCTACGTACGAACTTCCAGCAGCATAAAAGTGATTTTGAAATCAAGGAACAAATTCGAAGTAGAAAGCAAGGAGCTACTGAGAGCTTCGATGATTTCAGAAATGCTGTTCTCAAACTTGCTGAGTCCTTACAATCTCCGTTGCCAGAACCAGAGCTTATCGAAATTTTACAACATAATTTAAGACCGCGTATTCGACAGCAGTTGTTGTATGTACCGATCAATTCGATAGCCCAACTTCGAAAATTATGCCTGAAAGGCGAAAGCTTAGCAAACGAAATTGTCAAGTCGACTAATTTGCAAACAATGGTAAGCCAACGACACCAAATGCGTCGTCATGTCAATGAATTACAAGGTGACGACGATTTATCAGAAAACTTAGATTACGAAATCGACGAAGTTTCGAAGCCTTCTGTAAAAGCTAAAATACTCTGTTGGAATTGTAAAGGTGAAGGACATCGTTACTATGACTGCCTGGAAGAGCGAAAGGTGTTTTGCTATGGCTGTGGTGCACCCGATATTTATCGACCAAAATGTCCAGATTGCTCTTCGGGAAACTCCAAAGCGAGCGAGGCTTTGAAGCAGAGTCCTCGCTCCCCGAAGACAAACATTTAA
>NW_023458555.1:79538903-79568913 GCF_013731165.1 Rhagoletis pomonella | reverse complement strand
TTTGTTTTCTCCTAGTGTGCAAGAATAATATTATCTGGTTAGGACAGCAGGCAGAGGGGATGAAGCTTGGTTTGCAGCTGCGTTAAACTTTGGCTTTAGGCGTATATTTCTTATCCCCCCTTGCCTATAGACACTTGAAGTCGCTTCTTAAATTCCCCGAAGAGAGAACTCTCGACGAGTTCGTTTCGGAGTGGCCCCGTGACATAGGTTGTAGTAGTACCTCTCTAAAGTGTTTAGAATTAAAAAGTCGCGGCTTTTCGGAGGATCAGAAATTCGTGTCCATTTTGTGTGACGAAATGGCACTTAAGAGCCATATGCAGTATGTCCCCAAGCATCACAAAATTATAGGAGTTGAGGATTACGGCGACGAGAACCGCACGTGCAGAATCGGAAATAGTGTTATGACCCTTATGGTTCAAGGCATAGGTGGGGTGCCTTGGGCCCATCCATTATCATATTTCATTGTACATGGCTCCTGTAAAGGGGATGTTGCCAAAAAATATATTTTTGAGGCCATCACCCAGCTACAGAATATTGGTCTGACGCCTTGTCATTTCGTTTGTGACCAGGGATCTAATTTTTTAAATTTGGCGAGAATTTTAGGAGTTTCAGAAGAGCACCCATATTTTGAAGTTAACGGAAAGGATGTTTTCTTTTTTTTGCAATTCCCCCCATCTTCTAAAGAGCAATAGGAATTATTTGGAGAACTCGAAAAACAAAATCAGCTTTAAATCGCGATCTATAAGTTGGAACGATATTGTCCATTTTTATAATAAAGAATCCCAGAACCCGGTTCGTTGTGCTCCAAAACTTTCTAACGCGCATATAACTCCTAATAATTTTCAAAAAATGAGTGATACAGTCGCTTCTGGGATGTTAGCCATATATATCTCAGGGAGTTTGCTTTGTCCCACTTCAACATTTGTCAACACCGCAGAATATATATTGTTTATAAATAAACTGTTCGACATATTTAATAGTTCTAGTTCTGATGCTATTTTGCCAATAAAAAAAAAGTTTTTTCTTCAACACCAGATCAACTCCAGTTTTTAGAAGAGGCTGTCGCAGTTTTGAGAACCATTAGGATACAAGATGAGAACGGGTCTGACATAACTTCTTCTTTTAATTACGTCAAGGGTTGGATTTTGAACATAAGTAGTTTAAAACGTTTGTGGCGCTTTTTATCACACGCGGGCTTCACTAATTTGGAAACCAGACGTCTTTGCCAAGACAATTTAGAACACTATTTCGGTCAAATAAGAAGAGGTGGCGGTAGGAGCATTAGGATAACACCATATATGTTTTGATATCTTTTTAAGAAGTCCTGGGGATTACGATACACCAATATCGTAGTCAACGGCAATTGCGAACCCACCTCGCAAAATGAAAACTTTTCAATTGAAAGATCTCATCAGATAATAGAAAACGTTTGCAATGATCATGTAGTACGGGATCTCTCTTGGCAAGAATTTCAGGGTTTGCCACGACCAGAACACACCTTTAATAGACTTAGAGTAGAAGAAATGTCTGATTTAGAAGATTCAGAAGTAGATTTCCTTAGGGAAAATGCCTATGCGTATTTCTGCGGCTATTTCTATTTGAAAATATTTAAGGCACACGCTTGTACCCAACCCTTACCTTTTTTAAGAGATGCAGACATTACACCTGAGTTTTATTTCACCCAACAAAGGCAGATTGACAGGTGTAACTTAATAAAGCCGCCCAGAGATTTTTAGATTACGTAAAGGAATTAGAAAGAATTTTTGAAGCAGAATTTGATTCAACTTGTCATAGAATAGGCGTAGGTCAGATTTTGTTCGATAAAATGAAAAATGTCACACCCTTTTTGTGTTGTAGTAACTGTGACAGCGATCTTGTTTTAGCTTTATTTGTTAGGATTCGAATTTTTTTCCTTTTAAAATTTTTAATAGAAACCTAAGTTCACCAAATTTCAAATCAAATATTCTGTGTGTTTCGCACATGTAAAAGACTGAAATAGCTCTATTGAAGACTGGGTGCTGGTTTTTTGTAAATATGTATATATGTAAATATTTTATATTTTGCTTTTAAAGCGTACATAATTGCATTGAATTTGAATTGTGATCTCTTTAATTTGGGATATTTTACAAACATATTTTTGTTACCTACTGTGTAGGGTTTTTGTAAATATGTATATACTGGTATTTAAATATTTTATATTTTCCTTTGAAAATGTATATAATTCCATTGAATTTGAATTGTGAACCCTTTAATTTGTGATATTTTATATACATATTTTTCTTACCTACTTTTTAAGTTATTACAAGTGAAATGTTATTATTGTTAATTGTCATTTTCAAAAAAAAAGGAAGAGGAAGTTATCAATTCGTTGGAATATTTATTTTCTTTTTGTTTTGTTTTTTAACTTTTTTTCATTTTGTTTTTCATTTTTTTATGTATGTGCCTCAATGGTGGCTCCATACTAATTTTGTGTAGATCCGATAATGGGATCATGAAGAAATAACAGTACTCCTTCCTTTTTTATGAGAATTGAAGTCGGTTGTGTTTCTTGCATAAAACTTTTTATAATTGTGTTTTCATTGTTTTTGTGTTTTGATGCTTGATAATTTCATTTAAATCTCAATTTTTAAATTTTTGCTTATGTATGTATGTATGTATTGTATGTATATGTATGTGTATATAGGTGATATAGGCCTACTGGGGAACCGAGCACCCAAAACTAACTTCGGTAACGCGCCATTTGCATACCTCAATGGTGGTGTGGAAACTGCGAAATTCCCAAGTTTAGTTTAAAAATACCCAATTTAGGTTTCAACCGGTGTGGCATCACTAGCTATAGTTATAAAAAATACACACTTTGACAGCGCTCTCACGAGAAAAAGAGTTTCATATCTAGTTATCCATGCTTCACGCGTTTGTGTTTAGAGAGCATCAACAAACCACATACATATTTCTCTCTATTCTCTTCTCTTCTTATCTCAGCTAGCACAGCACAAACACAAGGCGCATCAATTACAGGTGATAGCGATAGAAGCTATGCTTCTTCTTATGAGCACGCTTGTGTCAAATTGTCGTCTGTTTTTCTTTATTTACATATCCGCGTACACATACACATATACGTATATATATACCCTGCAAACAAATGCTCCCGAAATCTTTAAGAGTGTCGGAAATTTGTTACGATTCTTTTAGAAATCTGTAAAGAAAAACATATGAAGCGGTTGACAAGAACTAGTAAAGAAATTTCTGTACCATTTCTTAAAGAAAATTCTTAAAAAAATTGTGAAACCTTTCAGAATTCTATGCAATCCTGGTATGCAGGGTATACATATACACACGAATATGAATAGATAAAAAAGATGTTGATGACACAAGGAGTTCATACCAACGGTAAATGTTGTTTTTGTACGATTGATACAACCTGTAGTTGTTGAATCATGGCACAAACATAAAAAAAGAAACTTTGCCAGCTTCAGGCATGCGCAAAGCGAAATTTGTATATGTACTAGGAGCGCTGCCATGAACCAAAAAGACAAGATCACGCGGGCAGGAGAGTAGCCCTTTAGAATCGCATTAAGGAAAAAAGTTGAACGATTTTGACATTAGCCGTTTATTTACATTTCTTCGTTGTTTACAATTTGGTGGTGGCTTTTTACTGCAATTTTCTTCATTTTCGCATGTGACAACGTGTGTACACATAAGATAAACAATAATTTAACACAACGGCATGATTTATAGAAGAATTTGCATAATAAAAATGATTATTCATGCGTTCAGCAATTTCGCGGGTTTCTCCGTTCTCTTCGTTGTTTACTTCTTACAGCAAAGATGGCGTCGAGATTTCGGCAGCTAGAAAATAACTTTTTTCGTTCTTTCCGTCCCGCGTGATCTTGTGTCTTTCGTTCATGGAGCGCTGCGTTCAAAACAAACAAACACTGTACGTCGTGTATTTCGTTTGGCAAATGTTTTTGTTTTCTTACTTCAAAATGCTGCTTGCCGCGATATCGGCACATGCTCAGACTGCTTTTACACAGTTCAAGTATTGAATTCAATTATGCTTGCATGTGGAAGGGAGGGGGTGAGAAGAAAAGGGGCGAGTACACATGCGTCTGTACCGTCAAGTCGTTTCAACTTTCTTGCTTTGCTTTTGGCATTTTCGTTGCTTCCCACTTAAAGAACCAAAAACTTGAATTCAACAGAATTGAAACGTGTAAAAGCAAATAGAAAACACAAAAGAGAATGAGCAAGAATTGCTTTCAAGTACTGTAAGCTTCTTGGTGTGGCATATGTATATACATACATTGATCTTCAGGTTTTCCTTTATTTCATAAAGACGAAAAAGTTGCCGCTGCGTAGCAGAAACCTAATTTTACATCGCTGTAGTAGCATTAAGAATAAATAACAGCAAGGAAATGCCTGTTTCGCTTCATGCAAATTCTGCACAAAACAAAACTCAACAATGTTAGTTCAACAGATCAACATTCAATCAATCCCATTAGATTTTAATACATGCATACATATGCACATAATAGAGTCCAGCGCAAGTGTATTTGCCGCATTTCGTTCAATAAGTACTCCTTGCATTGTACTCTACTCCCAACACATTGTTACTCTTTTTCCGCATACATACACTACTTGGCGTAAATGCTTGACGTACTTGCTATTACTCCACCAAAGTAGGTACTCTACTTTCTCTCATCGCGTACGAGAGATATTTGCTGCTGCCAAAAGGGAGTAGCAAATCTACTCTCTGTATACTTGTAGTACTGTAAGTACTTGCGTATTAAATTTCAATTCTGGTTGTTAGCCTACTAGTTGATATCGTTTGCGGCGCTGGTCAGTGAAATTGGAAGAGTAAAAATAGAATATGGAAATTGACGATGTAAGGAAATGTTTACGGCCTTATTTATAAAAAATAACGTAGATTTAGACAGTTGTTTAATGTGACATTTTCATAAAACTTTTGTATTCAAGCAGCTTTTTAAATCTATGTATGTACTTATATTTTTATGAAAGTATTATTTCTCGTTTCTAATTTTCTATAAAACTATTTGCAGTCATTAACCAACAAATAAGTTGTCAAAAACAACTACTTAAGCAATACTGCTGTTCGTTGCAGAGCTGAGTCACTTGTTCCTTACCTCGGGTGGGGGTAATAAATAATTCTCAGCTATGCTTGAACTACAAACACTCTTATTTTAAAATTCTCTACCCCTTACCACTGGTGGGGGGAAGTAGAGTCTAATAAAATAAGAGGTTAATACTTTCAATATTAAAAGTTTTACCCCTTACCGCTGGTGGGGGGAAGTAAAACTTTAATAAAGAAAGAATAATAAAGAGTATTAAATGGGTGGGGAAGTAAAGCATACAAAATAAAATATAGAAGAAAAATTGAGAGTCTTTACGATTCTGAATATTTCTTCTTTTTATACAATTTTCTTACTTTATGTTTCCTAACTAATTGTATATGTACATATGTGTGTGTGTGTGTGCATGTATGTTTACAAAAGATAAAATAAGAAACCAGTGCATTGGTTCTTATGGTATTTTAGTTGTGCGCCTCTGCTACATCTTTGCATGTTGAGAATATTGATAGGCAATGTATTTTCAGGATTGACTTTTTAATGTTTCCCGTATGCGCTGCATTTTATGTGTGTTTATATTTTTACAACTGATAAAGGATCAACCGATTCAATATTTTATTGTTTCTCGCGAACGTTCCTTACATTTAATTACCTACTTTTGTGCGTCGAGTGCACTTGACATTCTTATCGTATCCCTGCAAAAAATTGGACTATGGATGTTCGGTATTGCAAATTTGCCAAGCCATGACAAATGCAAATGCGTGTATTTTGTTTGTGTATTGCAAATAATTTGCAATACAAATTTGCAATGCAATGATGCTAGGCCATTTGCACCGGATCGCGAATAGCCCTATTTTGTTATGCCAACACAATCAAGCGCAGCTATTCCGCTGCAATTCACTTGATCATATGGTTGTTGGTTTTGTTGGTTTTTGTTAATAATTATATTTTTAGAATGTTTAACTTTTAGGTGTGCTCGTCCTTATTATTATGTTCTTAATTTCTTTGGATTACATGTAAAATCGCAAGTCTGCTTAATTCATGGTACTTATTGCATAAAACAGACTACAATCTATTTTTTGCAAATATTGACCTCAAAATTAATTTATCAGTTTAATAAATACGTAGCTCTTCAGTTCCATCCTTAAGCTAAGAAACCGAGTACCAACTTTTGAAAACATTATATAAGGAGAGCAGGCTTTTTCGATAATATAAAGCAGCTACTGAAAGAAGAAAAACTATCCGAAAGTTGTATTTTAGCAAGTTTCAGCGGGTTTTGAAAAGCAACAGTAACAGTCCGCGTTTTGGGCCATATGAACATTTTCTTTAATTTATAGAGTCGGAAACAATCAGCACGATTCGTAATATGTTTATAAAGAAGTCCTATAACGAAGGAGCAATTACAATGTTAAAAAAAATAATAACAATTTGTGGTCCTGATATTTCGGGCCCCTTTAAGAAGCCCGGGCCCAGGGGGATTAACCCCTTTCTCCCCTCCCTCTCGACGGGCCTGCATAGGTATGTACATATAGTTCCGTTATATTTTCGAAAGTGAGGTGTCAAATTACAGGGCTTGGCCTGTGGAAGTGCATTAAGGTTTTTATTTTTGAAAAGGGTTGCCACCTGTTACAAGGTTTATTAAAATTATTTAATAAGTGAAATGGATTAGATATTACAATAAACAACACGTAGAAGGGTTGCCATTTGTTTAAAAATGGAATTCACTTTAATGAAGGGAATAAGGTAACTGAAATATGTATAACAATTTGAGTGTCAGAATTTTGACATATTTAGAATGAAATAAGTGCAGAGTAAAAACATTCCTGAGTTAATTTAAGAGTCCAGTAATTTAAAAGGCATGTAATCAGAACAAATTACTGATTGACAATGTATGTATTTATAATAAAATAACAAATACGATGGCGTTATCCTATGGTTTGACGTAATTATTATTTTAATTTAACTAATTTCGGCTTTGAAAAGAGATGGCAAACTATATATATAATATTTTTAAGCTAAACCCTTTTAAAACCTTTTCGTCTGACTCCCTTATGGTTTTATTATTTTAATTTAACTGATTTCGACTTTACAAACAGGTGGCAACCCTATTCGTAATAATTTTAAGCTAAAACCTTTTTCGTCTGACTGCCTTATGGTGACACCTATCTACTTAAATTACCTAATTCCTTTACTTCAAGTTCAATTTGATTTTCTAAACAGGTGGCAACTCGCTGCATGTAGTTAATACACATTTCGATTGATACCCATCTCCTAACAATTCATTTAACTAATAAAAAATTTTAATCTGATTTTTTAACAATCTAATTTTTGAACAGGTGGCAACCTTTTAAAATAAAATAAACCTTCTATTGTCCACAGGTCAAGCTTTTTAACCTGACAATTAATTTTTGAAAATGGAACGAATCGTGCAGTTCTCAAGGCACTGACAAAAAATTAAAAAATAATTTTATGCATTAGCGAATAACGCATTAATTCAGAAAGTGCAAAAAATGAGCAGGTTTTTATTTTTTCTTTTGAAAGCTCAAAGCCCTTACTATATATGTAATAAAATAATAAAAAATAACGTATTTTTACATATTTTGTTTAAAAAAATTGTTTTTAACGCAAAATACATTCCCTACTAAAAATAAAAATTTAGTACATTTTATGTGTCATTTTGCTCTACGCGACAAATTTGGTATGTAAAAGTAAACAGACAGTGTTTAATTTTATTAACAATAATAATATAATAATAATAATAGATTGGCGCTTACACATATGTTAGTGTTTGGCCGAGCTTCTCCTCCGACTTATGGTGTGCGCCTTGATGTTGTCACACAAAGCGGAGGGACCTACAGTTTTACGCCGACTCCGAACGGCGATTGTATTTTTATGAGAAGCTGTTTTTCATGGCAGAAATACACTCGGAGGTTTGCCATTGCCTGCCGAGGGACGACCGCTGTTAAGAAAAAACCTTTTTCTATATATTTTGCGATGTTGCTTTGACAAGGGCTTGAACCCAGGTGCTGATGAGTGAAAGCGCGCACTGCTATGCGTTAAGTAAAAAAAAAAACTTTTAGAGCAAATTTTAAACACTTTATGTGTAAACTGTGTAATTGTGAACACTAAGAAAATTCGATAGAAATTTTTTTATTTAAGTTTAAGTAATGATTAAACTAATACTTTAAAATAGTTAAATTAACGGCCCTAAGGGCCAAATTCACAGTGCTGTACTGCAAACCTGTAGTTAACTGAAGATTCTGAGTTAACTACGCACTGTGAATTTGGCCTTAAGTGTTTAGAATTCAACAAACAAATTTCAAATTTGTTCTACGCCACACATATGGTTAGTAAAAGTTAAAAAAGCAGTATTTAAATTGATTAACACGGTGTGCGAATTTGCATACAGTAAGAGAGGAAACTGGTTACCTTTTTTAATATGCTTAAATTAAAAAAAAAAAAATATTTTTTAGAGTGTAGTTAACTCGGCAAAGATTGGTTTGTGTATTTCCCTGACGAGCTGACGGTATTCTATTGCAAGTTTTGTTTGATATGGAGGGATAATTAATCTAGTTGGTGCGGATTTATCCAGAATTATATAATATGGCAATAATTGCCAACTGATCATTAGTAAAATAAGTCATCTTGGTTTCAGTGAACTTCATTTTACTGAAAGTACGGGACGACATACCACGGATGTGTGTGAATTGGTATCACTGGTCGATGCTCATTGGCAATGATACTGAACTGATACGGCACTGATTCGTGAAGATATACTACGTTTATACGCATGCATAAGTCGCTTTAATTCATTTCGCCGCGATTCAAAACATATGTATAAACTGAATTTCAAATCGCTTTGAAAGAGCGAAGTGTTTTGGCTCACACTCCATTTCAAATCGGTAGTTTAATTCTCCAGACAGTTAGAAAGAGTGTATAAACACCGCTCTCACTCAAAGCGAATTGGAGATCAGCTGTTCCGCTCAAATTCCAAATAATCGCATCAGTAATTAAAAGCTGATTAATAATAATCGTTCTTTTTCTTTTCCACGATTTTATAATGCCGAATAAAACTAGATTTTTATCACTTCCCATTATGTTAACTTATAAAATGTCAAATGAAAACTGCTGATTTGGTTTGCTTTTGAAGACGGTTACTTTGATGCCGATATAAAGCCGTAAGTATAGACACTAGAACGAAATGTGTACGGTGCCAATGCGCTTTCAATTAAGTCGATTATTCTGTGCGTATAAACGTAGTAATAGATCTTAACTTTTGTTATTATCACCAATCGATTACAACACATTATATGTACATACATATCTACTAGGGTTCCAATGGCCGCCCAGATGAATTATGGATACTAATAAAGGCAAAATTCTTCCCCTGAAGAGGTTTTCTCATTTGAGTTTCAATACGGTTTCTCCTTAACTTTGATGCAAAATTAATCACGAGGTGTTGCGAAGCACGCCAGGTATTTGCTAGTTTTGTGTAGAATAGAAAATACTTACGTGGATAATGTCTATTATATCAAAAAAATAAGATACTCATACTTATGGCTTTTTTCAAAGACTACGTTTATATAAAAGATATATGTGAAATAATATTTCTATTAAGCTTCAAAAGGCAAATGGTTTCCAAATTTTGTTCAGACAGATCATAACGCAAATCCGTTAAAATCAGCTTCAAGGCTGAAAACGCTCGCTCAACACTAACTTGTGTGGCAGGCACCGAATGAATGGCAAATGCAAGTTTTCGAAGCCAAGGGAAGCAATATTTCTTACCGTCTACTCGCTTTTCTTTATAGGAATTAATTTCACAAAAAGCCTTTATAATTTCATTTTGGATCTCTGGAGAATCTTCATCGGATGAAGAGTTCGCTAACTCAAGCTCCCTTATACAGATTTTTAAGAGAAGATGGAAGATTCATCAGTCAAGAACGCCATGTGTTCACTGTGTTGAACATCTTGAGTGGATGAGCCGCGATTCTAAATTCAGAACAAATTACAAAAAAATAACTATAACCGCGTCAGGTAATAAAACTAGTAAAAAAGTAACCTCTTTTAAAGCCTCAATGCGACGAACAAGCCCTTTAAGGTGAGTTTTAGCCATTGCATTTTTTCTTTAGAAAGAACTCGCCTCAACCTGGGGTGCAAAAATAGGGCTGCATTTATAGTCGCATTTTTAAGTAATGAACTTTACCTATTTTCAACGGAATTTAAAAACTTTTCGCTGATTACACCTTCTTTGTCTTTCAACTCAAGCATCATTTCCAGCCAACTTTTATAGAAATCGCCCAAAAGAAATTGACTTTCTTGGAGCTTTAATGTTAAGGTATAAGGTAGTGCTAAAACTCCTACGATGCCCTCTACCAATTCCCACTTGTCAACGCTTAATTGCTCCGAAGCTGCTAAATGTTCGGTGCAAAAATCTTTCAGCTGACAAAGTCTGTTCATTATGTTGTTAGTAGAACTCCTACGAGTTGGAACATAAATTTGTGGTTTCACAAGACTCAACTCTTTTATCTTTAGACTGAAAATTATAAATAAAACCAGTTCAAAAAATTAGTTGCCGCGCGAATGTTAGTTAAGTATGTACACACCGCAACAGTGGAGTTCTTAAAAGCTTTACAACTCTACGGGCGTTGCTTACTATTCCCGGACAGTAATTCTCCAAAAAGTCTTTGACAGCGAGTTGGAGCGTGTGGGCTGCACATTTTATATATATAATATGAGCACCCATGATTGGTATTAAATCATCACCGGAAAACCCCTCTAAAATGTTAATTCGCTTTCATCACCATCGTCGTCACTGACTGTTTTTGACAGAAGCTCAACCACTTTAATCGTATTGCGTCCTTTATCGGTTATTACAGCATAAATTTGTTCTTTATTAATTTCATAAGAACTCATTTCTCTTTCGATTATCAATTTTATGTTCTCTGCCGTAGGTGTTCCCGGTATTTCTTCCATTGAAAGCGTTATTATTTCAATTTTTCCTTTCAAGAAAACTTGGGCGTTTATGCAAAGAACCCCGCGATCACTTCGAGTGGCAGTATCGATTTTGAAGCAAAGAAGTTTACTCCTGATCATGTTTTTAATTGAACATTTAAGCTTTCTGTGTTTTTCATTCGCAAACTGCATAATGTTTTTAGACGTGATTTTTGTTATCTGTAGTCCATCAAATATTTGATTGGTGAGAGTCTTAAATGACGCAGAATCGAAAAATTACAAAGGCAGTGAATCTATTGTAATAAAATCAATGCAGGCATTCACAACCTCACTTTGACACATTTCTAAAGTGATTTTAACTTTTTTATCGTTGGAATCAATTGGTTAATTTGCAAGTTTTATATGTTTATTGTACTCCTGAAATAATTCAGCGTGCTTCCTTTGTAAATGCCTTTTTAAATTGGTAATAAAATCTTGCTGAAATCTTTCTCCATATGCCTTGCATTTTAAAAATCTACCTTCAGATTCAAAATATTTTCGTATATAAATGTCACGTTTGCGTCCCATTATTTTATTTCTTATTGCTATAATGATAAATAACATATGTATGTATATGGGAAAATCTTTCGAGACGCGGAATTTTCAATTAAATAAAAAATTTGCTTCAACATAGAGCACAATTTTTTTTTCATAAATGATCACTATGGTAATAATGAGTTGAAATTTGTAAAGTGGCCCTCCTATTTTTAGCCAAGTTTCAATAGTTACAAACAACTTTTTTCTGAGAGAAATGATAATTGGGGTATTCGCAACAATGTCGTAAGTGTCGTATTGTTGTTTGCAGTAAACTATAAAAGCTTGAACAAATTTTGGAGGATTTGAAACCACAACCAACTGTTTTTTAAGACTGTGGAATTTCATAACATGACTTTTATGGTACTTTGATCCCGTAATATATACTTAACTGTTAAAAGTTTAGGATATACAAAAAATACGATACTTTAGCCGCAGTTTTAAATACAGTATTTTGACCCACTTTATAACTTAAAAAATACACTGCGCACTTGCTTTTTAGTGAAACTTAAGACAAAATATTTTGATCTCTTTGTTCTTTTATAATATTAGTATATTAGTATTAAAAGTTCCAAACTACGTATGTACTTACACTGGAGCTGATGTATGAAATTATACTTCTTCTGATTTTTATTATTTATTTTCTCTTTTTCCACTGTAATATTTAGTGGTATTTGATAAATGAAAATCACTTTCTCAACTTTTAATTTTGTATTTCTTTTATTTCATCACAGCTTAAGTACTTTTTTCCTTACCAATTGTTCGGGTTATAACAGCAAACTGTTCGGGTCCCGATCGCACCTGAAAGATTTGCCACCAAAACAGTGCTAAGTACTATAACAACTAACTGCTATATGGTAACTAATATTAGTTTCGTTCCTGAACTTTTCTGGAAAAACCTGTAAAACTGTCAAAAAGCAAAATTGCTCCCAGAGAAAGAGAGAAAAACCAAAAAGTACGGCAACGGTTTTCGGGTAAAAACTGGTAAAACTTCAAATACACCGTGGGCGCCATTTTTTGCTTACATGGCAGTTTTTGATCATTTGGCGATCTGCTAAATTATACGCAAATACACAATCAAATTAACAAAAACACTTAAAGAACTTGAAACTTCTTCACTACGATATATTTAATAAGTTAAAAATGCAGATGTATTTTTGTTTTTGCTTATTCAATATTCAAATTGTTTGAACAGCTGATGGTTTGACATTTTACCAGATTTTACCAGCAGAAATTCTTCGTGTAAAATCTTGCAACTTCTGACAAGGAGAGGACCGATTTTACTCTCCCATTTTTCCCCTACTTTGCCAGAGAACCGCGTACGGGAACGCTTTCTGGTTAGATTCTGTAAATTCTTGCAACTTCTTGTGAGTTAGGGAACGCAAGTATTACACGAAGGGCGAATTAACGCATTCGTTAGCAACACAAGGCCACGGCTTCTATGATTTGCTGGTTGAGTCAGAGATATTAATTCATATATGGCAACCTTTTAAAAAACTAAACCCATATTGCACATTATAGGCCAAGCCCTTTAATTTGACACCTCTTTTAGAAAATCAAACCAACGGCGCATGTCTGATGACCTGGAAAAAAGCTGCTTCGGCTATTTCAGTCCTCTTTTATTTGGTACCAAAATTGTTTAATTTGGAAAAGCGGTTTGTTTATTATTGCGAAAGGACTTTTATTTCGGACTTAACAAATATTTGGCCAAGTTTAACTTTTATTGCTGGACCTAAAAATAAAAGTCCGGATTTTTAAGTTATTATTGGACCTTTTCCCGGATTCTTGTTCAGGAGGTCCTGGGATCAAAGGAACATTGATAACTTTATTCTAGGACAATATTTTGCCCCGGACTTTTATAACGTCGAAAAAAAACTTTCATTTTCGGTCCCTGTACACTGTAGGAACGTTTTCGTTTTTATTTCGGGATCACTTGACCACATATCGACAGAAAAATGGTATGCTAACGGCAAAATACTTCACTAAAAATCACGAATATACTCATCGTTCGAGATAGGTAGAAAATTGTTTACAATTGTAGAAAAATCCATAACACAACTGTACAAGTATATTCGTTGTGTTACGGAAATAGACTACAATTGTACAAAAAGTTCAGTAATTACAAGTACGGTACTTGTAACTAAAAGTTGCTTTGTGTTACAAAATATCTACACTTGTTTAATTTCTGAACACTTGTAGGACTTCCCAATTTGGCACAGGGCGAAGACGACGTCGTTACGACGTGGCTCTGGTGAAGTCTTTTGGGTGAACTGGAAAAGAAGTCGTTTTTTCCATACAAAATTCAACGTCGTTCCGACGTCGTTTTTTCTCATCGAATCGAAGTCGTCGCGACGTTGGTCTGGTGAAGTCGTTTGGGTGAATTCGAAACAAATCCGTTTCTCGAACCCACAAGTTTTTTGAGGAACCTTCGGTCTGGGTTGGACAAATTCCACGCCCACATTATTATATACCTAAATATAAATAAAAGTCATTCATTTGAATAGTAAACCGTTTTTATTATGAACATTTTTTATTATGACAGAATATGGAATCCACAATGCACACTTGTACTCAGAAAATTAAGCCGCCTACATCTTGTTTTCAGTATTCGTAATATTCTTCATATTATATTTTTATATTTTTTGTTATAAAGGTACAGTTTACTCTATTGGCCTTATTAATAAAAAATAAAATTTGTGGGTAAGACGTTTTTTTAAATTTGGTATAAAACTGTACTTTTACTTTAAATTTGGTATAAATTTTGAGCATCGTTTTGCAGTTCGCCGGTATATCGTTTTTGCGGGCTGCAGGGGAGTCGTTTGTGCGGCCCGCCGGCGAAGTGTGCTTTTCATCCGACGGCGAGTTCGCCGGCGAGTCGTTTACTGTTGTTCGTACGCGTATATATTGGTAGACCAAACAGCGAGAGTTCATATATGTAGCTATAATAGCATCGCTGCCTTCGCGAACGTTCGCTGGTGTCGTTTTCGTTCATAACTGAAGTAAATGCTGCGCCAAACATTCGTGGAAAGTTGGCGCGCAGCGTTGCCACAGACACATTTTTTTTCCTACCAAAATTTCATACTTATACCAACCAAAACCTACCAAACATTTTTTTGAGTTTTAATATTTTTTTTTTCAATGTCAAATTTTTTAAAAACATAGCTAACATAACATTTAGTAAAACTAAAACACAGCTAGTATAGTACAATAAAAACAAATTAACTGCGTATAACGATTCATTTTACTGTAAATAAACACATGTCGTCATTAGATACGAATAAAGACGTGAGCTCAAAAGTTGACAGCGAAAAAAGACGCGTAAAAATTTCGGGGAAGAAGAATTCTTAGAGCCCGTTACTCAATGTCTGGTTAACACTAATCTTCGGTTAAACATCTTTATCGAAGTGTTCGACTCCATGCATAACACAGGGAGTTGGTAACGTCCATAACTATGTTTAACCGTAGTAACCGGCCCTTAACATAGGCGAGGGCAAAGAAAGACGCGTTAACCTCTTTGAAGGCGAAGAAAAACGAAGAAGACTTATTTTCGCGGTCAACTATGTTTGCGAGTATACGAATTCCCAAAAGAGTTTTTTCCGGAATGCTGTTGAATCCATGTTTACGCGTCTTTTTCACAAAGTTTTTTTCCCGCATCCTTTCTCGCCGTCAAAATACCCGAGCGTCTTTATTCGTTTCAAGTGACTATATTATTATTATTACGCCGGAGATACCCGCGTTGCGGCCTAAGAAGATATATGGTGCTAAATCCTAATTGTAATCGATCCAAACTTAGGTTGTTTAAAAAGCTCAGCACTTTGGACACAAATTTTAGATGGAGAAGACAATCCTTCTCCAAAATGCATCAATCTACTATTCATGCTTCGTGGACAGGCACGTATAATATACTCAGGGTTTTCCTTCACCGGCGCACAAAACCTACATCAGTCTCTACAGAAAGACCCTTTAATTCAATCGGTACGTTAACTTGCAGTGTGCTGTCAGGTAGCCAGTAAGAGTTTTAAGTTCAAGGTATCTTTCGGAGTTCCTCCTGAAAAATTATGAATCTCTCTGATTGTCTTATTCCCTTCGACTTCCGCCAGTGTGCAGCAATTCCCAGCTAGCTTATAAGTAGGTCTGCAGTGTATCCTTTAGATGTACCGCAGAAAGGCTCGGAACCATGCAAACGCATTTGGACTCCACTCTTTGCAAGACAGTCAGCCGTTTCTTTGCCTTCAAACCCTATATGTCTCTGAACCCTCCACAGCGGTCCGCAATTGTTGGCTCCCAGGTGGTTCAAGAGTTCACAAGCCTTGATGCCGTTTAAACGACTCTAAGGCTTCTAGAGTTGCCAGAATATCTTACATAATACTTATTCTGGCCTCATTTGCATTCTACGATTAAATTCGCGAACACAGACTTCGACTGCGAGACCTCCGCCCAGAATATTGTTGGATACAAGCCCATTGACAGACTTTCCTGGAATATTGGTCCAAGTACGCCATAAAGGATATATGGATGTTCGTATTGTATATTGGCAATAATAAGGGTATACGTTTGTACTGAGGAATCAGGTTTGCGGCCGCGGTTATACGAACGCACCGGTGAAATATTAAGGTACAAAAATTGCTAAAATGTTTGGAGATACATATTTCCTATTTTTCTCAAATAACTATTTCTCGTAGTCCCGAAACCTACCAAAATCCAATCAAGCCTACCAACCTACGAAATGGAAAAAAACCTACCAGTTTTAGTAGGAAAAGTCCGTGTTTGGCAACACTGTTGGCGTGGCTAGTGCACAGTATATACAGTAAATATATAAAAGTGCAAAAACATTGCAAATTATTCTCTATTATAATAGATACTAATACAGATTATCATAGTTCAATGTTTAACTTGTTATATTACACCGTAAATGATAATGAACTGTTAAAAGCTGAAAACGCTTGTACTTAAACCAAATTTACGTAAAAAGGCACATTCTTTGACGTTTCTTCGAGTAGTGAATTTCTATTTTCCTTAGAAATTGCGAGAAGAGCAGGTACTGTTATAAACAAACACTTTTCTTATAATTTATAAGATAATTGCTATTTATTTTCTAATATTCAGATATCCATCTTGTAGCCAGAGGCAGTGGCATGTGAGGCTCACCTAAATCTCCTCATCATGTTGGAGGAGCTCCGGATAATGGACGATTTATACAGTAGCAATTCATAGCAATTACTATTGAATGTGTGTATGATTCATATTTGGGAAATTCTATACTTTGATGTTTAGTATTTTTGAGGAGCTCCGGGTAATGGTCGCTCAAACTTGGGTGTGGTTAATGAGCTGACTGGGCGAATGCGCTGGAAGAAATTGGAGTCTCTATAACAATACAAAACTTGTGTGTTTTTTTTTGGAATAAAGACTTTAATATATTCAAAATTATAGAATTTTACTTGATAAATTCACAAAATAACACAAATCTTACGTTTTTCATAAAAATATAATCTTACAGGGGATATATTTTTTTTTAATTTAAACTTACATTTAAGGGAACTCTGCTCAGTGCTATAAATACGATTTGAGTTTTCCAGTTTTTAGAAACACAACCGTTAATTATATACTCAAGTATTGATATTATTCTTAATTAAGCATTGATATTATACTTACCCTACATTTTGTTCATAAATAACACATAATAACTTAGTTTATCCTCGTTTTTCTAATTATGAGGGAAATTCCCCACAGTTAGTGTTGCCATGCGCGCAAATCGAAGACGCTCCACACACAACCTAAAAGTACTCTAGTACCCCTCGGGGACCAATTGGTGAAAAACTGCGAATACGTTTATTACTGTATATACTGTGCGCTAGTGATACTATTCTATGCGAAGGCAATTTTGTTAATTGCATAAGATTTGCACCGTTAATTCGATTTTCGAAAATTAGGTGTCAAATGAAAGGGCTTGGCCTCTAGATATGAAATGAGTTTTTATTTTTTTGAACAGGATTGCCACCTCTTTAAAAATTATAAAATCTACACGGTTCGCTGGATTTAAAAAGAAAAATAAGGTGTCAAAGGAAAGGGCTGGGCCTGAGGACGTACAATAAGGATATATTTTTTGAATAGAGTTGCCGACTGTCTACAAAATTATAATATTTACATCCTTCGCATGATTTTGAAAAATGAGGTGTCAAATGAAATGTAAGTGCGGAAATAAATATTACTTCAATATGAAATTTAAAAAAAATATTCCAAAAATGGAACCCTTTCATTTGACACCTAATTTTTATTAATCCAAGGAACAGTCCAGATTTTAAAATTTATAAAAATATGGTAACCTTGTTCGAAAAAAGAACCCTTCTTTCACATCTTTGGATTCCTCTTAGATAGCCTCTTCGTTTGACACCTCACTATTGAAAATCGGGTGAACAGTGTAAATATTATAATTTTTTAAACAGGTGGAAACCCTATTCAAAAAAATAAAAACTTATTTCATACTTAGAGGCCAAGCCCTTTCATTTGACACCTCATTATTTTTAAATAACGCGTAGGATGTAAATATTATAATTTTTCTATATTCAAAATAAATTTCACATTATTGTACGTCTTCAGGCCCAGCCCTTTCATTTGACTCTTAATTTTTTTAATCCAACGTGCCGTGCAGATTTCACAACTTTAAAAAGGGGGCAATCCTATTCAAAAAACAGAAACTTATTTCATATCTAGAGGCCAAGCCCTTTCATTTGGCACCTAATTTTTGAAAATCGAATGAACGGTGCAACAACACCAACAAAACAGTGACGGTCACTTTCCTAGTGACGTGACGGCAACCCAACTCAGGTTCCGTTCCATAATCGATCCATAAGTCATAATCGCACGAACTAATCAAGGCTGTCATAGAATCCATCGTAGTCCGATTTTTCGTGAAATCTACGAAAATGCTATTAACCCTTTCGGTACATCTTTTTAGATTCGGGCTTTAAAAATCCAATTTTTTTATTAAATGATCCTTAATACATAATATAATAACATTCAATTGAATTTTTTTCAAAATGCGATTCTAAGTGTTTTTTGGAATGATGCCATATGGCATCATTTGTACTAACTGGTGTAAAAAATATGCAAAGATTTTTTAATATGCTATTTTATTTTATTCATATCAAATTAAATAACACCACAAAAATTTAATAAAATAAGTTAGAACATGCATAAATTTAATAATTAATTTAAAAAAATTACCAGTTGCAATTTCCCAGTACAAATATATCGTTATTTGCTGGTGCGGATTTCAGCTCCTTCAAATATTATTGATGCCATATGGCATCATACACATTTGAAAATATACCACGCGTTTATTAGCACTTTTTTAAATTAAATTACAAGTTCTAGCAATATTTGACACTATTTTGGAGACTATAGCATATATATTTGTTTTTAATTTATTGGGTTATTTGGTAAAATATAGTATTTTAATGTAGACCTTTCTAAGCAGAAGTATATCGATATTTTAGTAAAGTTTTAAAATTGAAATCTTTCATCTACTATGGATAAAAATAACAATACCGTATTAAAATATAGTTTCTAAAACTTCCCATTACAGCGTTGCATATACAAATATAATTAAATCTGTGAGTATTCAAAAAAGCATCAATATAGCGAAAGGGTTAAATTCGAGTAGCTACGAACGCAGTGCTTGCTTTGAATACACCTAGTGTGTCGATTTGTATGGGGGATTTTGTATGGGGGAAAATAAAAGTCATTTGACCGCATTGTAATAGTAATATTATGATGTCTTAGGTCTCAGCCAATTGTTATTGGCCACGAAAGATTAATTTAAAACTTATCTTTAGCCCGCGAAATTGAATCAAAGTGTATGAATTTTGAAAATGAAACTTTGGCTTGTAATATCTATGGAATGCGTTATTGTTATAAACATCACGATATATCAAATTAAGGGCTATTAAATTTAGAACCTCACGTTCATTTATCATTTTTCAATAAGTCTACACGTTTTTAAGATATTAAAATAAAAAATAAGAAAACTATGATTTTCCCTTATTTCAATTCTTCATTACTTCAGCAACCAAGTGAAAAATACAAAAAAGTGAGACGAGATTTATTTCAAACCTTTTAATGTTTATATAATATTAAAATGACCATGGACTTGGTCACGCCGATTTGGTCAGTTTTCAAGATCGTGGTGAATGAATGTATTGTCAAAGATTAGGAATCGTTCGACAAGTTAATAGTAGTTTCAAACATATAAGTATTTACATACATTACAATTAGGGTGAGAAACGCCCATTTTAAGTCCATTTTTGCAGTCTTGAAAACTGGTGCGGAATGGTTTCATTAGTCGCCGCAGAAGCACATCTTTCGCGGTTTCTAAATTTGCCGTTATATGAAAGTAGGGGACGTGCAATAAGTCTTTAGATATACGTAAATATTTTAGTTAATTCCATTATGTGAAAAAGTGTCTGTAAGTAAATGCAATAGTCTTTAACATATCCTGGGAAATCCTTTTGCGGACTCTCCAATTGGACGATATTGCTTTGCATTCAGCTTGAACGAAAAAAGTCACTCGCTTACACAGTTTTCTGTAATCCGGTTCTTTTATTTAAAGGTTATTTATACAATTGAAGAGACATTTTTTTTAGAAAAAAACTGGAAATCCACTTAAGTTTTTCGATATAACTTTGGTAAATGTTACTCGATCGGTGCGTAATAATTAAAAAATTGAAGGCGAAACTTAATGTTACTGATTTTTGATAATAATATGACTAAAATAGTTCAGATTATAAACAAATTATTTAAAATAAAAAAAATCTTGAAAAAAATTTTTTATCATTTTCTTATATTTGCAATTTTTATATTGTATGCATAAACATAAGTAAACCAATTAGTGTGTCTAGAAGTTGTGCCTGTTCAGTGTTTCCATACTAATTTGCATAAACAAAATTTTTCCGCGATGATGGAAAATAATGGCTATTCTATTAGAGCTACCGAAATCGTTCCTAAATTTGCAAAAAATCGCAAACTATAGCTAATATTAAAAAAAGGATTAGAATATTTGGAACTAGCGATCTAAATGCACGCCAGCAATATTAATATTGTTCTTTACATCTTTTGACTATAGGCCAGTGCAATTATCAAGAGAACAATTAAAATTTTCTTGAAAATAGATGAGTTTGAGATTAACGATAAGATAAAGGGCTGCGCGAAATGATACTTGACTTTATCTTTTGCGTTAAAGGATTCATTAGCTAATAACATGCACCAAAATTTTTAGCTAAACCCAGAATTTTTAACAAGAATTGGTCTTATTCGACTAGTGTGCTGTGGGTCACTTGGCGGTCGATGCGCGTGCTCTTACAATTAAAATGAAAGACTAATATTTCGCAGGCTTGTTGTTGACTTCATGATACAATATATTTTCACTATTACCAAGGGATTTGAGAAAAATTAGATTTTCGACCCGCCCTAATACACACGTTCATAGCAGTTCAGATTCAGTGATCGCTTTTTTGTAGATTTTATGAAAAATCGGACTACGATGGATTCCGCCACCAATATGTTTTTTCCTTTGACAAGATGTTGGAGAATCGCGGCAGCACAGCCCTATACCTACTCTATGCTCTTACGCGCATATGCTAAATTTCTCGCACCTAGATAAAGTCCTTGACAAAGCAGAAGGCATATCTTCAACATTATAACTTAAAGTAAAAGAGTTTAAGATATGCAATAAAAGAATACAACAGAACAAAAAATCTCAAAACTATTAAACATAAAAAATTTGCACGAATAAAATTCATAATTTAAAATAAAATAAAATATCGCAATTGTTTTTTATATGTACATTAGACTGCATCACTCCCCATACAAAAAAAAAAAATCGGTACTATTTTTCCATTGGAATTATAAAATCTATTATATTTTAAGACGTCCACCAAAATATTTCGGAAAAATATTAAGATTTAAGTGAGCTGGACCGATTTGAAAATACCTCCAAAAATGGAGTTTTTTATGAATAAAAAGGGTTTCTTAAAGATTTTTTTTTAGAAAATTCCCTCAAATGACAAAACGGTTTAAGCTTAAAATATTTGCATAAAAATATTTAAAAAAAATAAAAAAAAAATTTTAACGGAATCGTAATGATGAGATTTTTGATGCAGTTTTTTAGCTTTTTTCAAAGATTGGTATGGGAAAAACTTGAATAACTGAACCTAAACTCTTCCGATTTAGACTTAAGAGGTGTCATTGGAAAGGTATTTTCTTACCCTTTTTATTTCTTTGCTAATAAACTCATTCAAAGGATGGAAGAGAAATGAAGGATGAACGAACTTCATTCAAAGTTGAATTAAGATGTGTTGGTATTCGAAAAAACAGGATGGGACACGAAAGACGTTTTCTTGGCCAGAAATAAAAACAGTGTGAAAATACCTTTCTACTGAGATTCCATAAGTATACATCAGAACATTTTTGGCCCAGTTATTCAAGTTTTTCGTAAACCAATCTTTGAAAAAAGTAAAAAACAGCATCAAAAATCTCATTCTTACGATTCCGTGGAAAGATTTTCAAATATTTTTATGCAGATTTTTTAAGCTTAATCTAATTTGTCATCTGAGTGGACTTTTTACAAAAAGTTCTTTAAGAAACTATTTTTATTGATAAAAAACGTAATTTTTGGAGGTATTTTCAAATCGGTCCAGCTCGCTTGAATCTTAATATTTTCTCAAAATACTTTGGTGGACGTGTTAAAATATAATACATTTTGTAATTCCGGCGGAAAAACCGCAACTTTTTTTGGTGATGCAGTCTAATGTACATACATATTTACAAAATGAATCTTAAAGCACCCACAGTAAGTCCTAAACATACAAATGACTAATAAGAAAAATAGTAAATAACAGTAATGTGAACAAGTATGTCGAGAAATCTCTAAATAGTAGCGAAACTGTATCTGAATAATAACAAGTAATTTTTAGCAAAAAATACAACCGACTTTAATGCTCATTCAGGTCGTTCTGGTTACGTAGATCCGACTGTCCTCCCTTTTTTTTAAATCGTTAAAAAAAATGAATACGTATTCTACAGAAATCAAGATACATATTTAAGGATTTTAAGTAAAAATAAACAAAGGAAAACTTGTTCGTGATATCTCGACCAAGGTGTATCCATGATACAAAAATCTGAAGGTAAAACCGCTGAGAGGCAGCCTGAACATTTTTGAAGTTTGCTAACATTACAAAAATGTTTTCAAATTTCCAATCACAAATGCATTCTCATTTTCAGTCTCAAATAAATGAAAATTTCAATATTTTCAACTATTTGTTTTTTGTTTTACTTTTATTTGGCATTTGAGTTGCTCTCAAAATAGACAAACTTCAAAAAATAAATGATGGCCGACGAATTCAGCAATCGGTTTTACCTTTAAATATTTGTATCATGGGTGTATTAAACAAGGCGTTATTGACAACTCAGTGCGGCTCTCTGTTAAGTTACTATTATGTAAAAAAAATATAAACAAACGATTCAAAATTCATAATTTTTTTTTTCAATTTGACTTTATAGGATGGTTCTTCTGAGAGCAATATCAAATTCAATCACACTTCGTTAAATACATTTTGATCTCTACCAAATAATATACTTCCTCTGTAAATATTTTATGAAATGTTCCAAAATTTGCTCCTAGCGCATTCACTGTTGATCATTTGATTTAAATAGTTTGTCATACATTTAATACTATAGTTTCATCGGAGTTAATATATTCTTCAGTAATTAATTATATTATGTTAAAACATAAGCTTATAAGAAATTATTTAGTCTTAACATGTGTATTTTATATCGTGTTCCAAAATTCGCTCCGAGCGCGTTTTCTATTGACCTTTTGATTCAAATATTGTTTGTCAAGCATTCAGTAGTGAAGTTTGATCGGAGTTTATATATTCCTCAGTAATTAATCATATCGTGTTCTAAAATTCACTCCGAGTGCGTCCACTATTGATCATTTGATTTAAATAATTATTTGTCAAGCATTCAGTACTATAGTTTGATCGGAATTTATATATTCTTAAATAATTGATGACATTTTATTAAAATATAAACCTTTAATAGGGTACAAATTGTGAAATTATTTGGCTTTAACATGTATAGTCGGCCAGAGACAATTGCAGAAAACTGCAACTACTCGTGAAAACTTACAATAAAAGCAATGCAGATGAAAGTAATAAATTCTATTATTAAAATTAGATCCATATATAACAAATCATTTATTTGAAGTAAATCGGAATATATTTTTACATATAAGATAGTTTCCATTTAACTCAAAAGGTTCATATTTCACTACAAAAATTTTTAAGATCATTTCGAATTGCAAAAATAGCGCTAATTAGTTGTATTGAAGTATAAAATATTTTATTACGTTCATGTTTACTTACAAAGCGCATAACAATATTTCTCTTGCCATTTATCCGATGTTAAAATTTTTCACCACATTATTTTGCTGCACAGCACCCTGAATGCGGCAAAACAGTTGCTCGCAACCCTCAAGTCCTTTATGGGGACCAAATTAACAGCCACAACAACAAAAACCTTTTCTACTGGTATACTGTGACCGAAACAACTCGCGGTGATGGCAAAACTGAAACTGCGACAAACCAGCTCAGTATATCCAGTAAGAAAACTGTGGTGAAGTCCTTTATGGGGATAAAGTTTCCAGAGGTGAAATTTTAGGTACCACATAATTTCTTACTCGCAGGGTTGCTTTTCAGCACTAATGATACAAACTTAAGAAATATTAAAAAATGCATATAGTGCATTAATATTTGAAATAAATACCATATAATCTATGTATTCTGATTAATAATATAAAAAATGTATTAGAACCATAGTTTAATGTTATATTTGATACAAATTAATTTTGCTACTCGGACCGCTCTGTGCATTGCCACTGAATACTTAAAATTACATTCCTGGTCCTTGTTCTTTCCGTATTGCATCGTGGTGAATTCACATTTCTCAGAAATTTGACAACAAAACAAAAAGAAGGGAGTATTTTATTTGCTAATTTTTCCGATTTCTATTGTTTCATGTAAATTTTATGACTTTGTCAGATATGTTGAGGCAAAAAAGAAGGCGCAGTTGGAAAATGAAGTTATTAGTATGAGGTAGTAGCTCAGGCACATTTGGTAAATTATGCCGATAAGCAAGATGGAATTTGGGAAAGTAAGTGCCTGGTTGCAGCATATCTATGTATTAAAAATGTAATTAATTAAATTGAATTGTGTTTAATAGAAATGTTATAAATCGAGTGGCGTTATTTAAGATGTGCTCCAAATATTTGCGAACTTTTTTTCGCCTAATCAACGTGCTAAGTGACAAGATAAGATGACTGCCACCACGGCCGGTAAAAGCCCGAAGCAAAGGGAAAACAGGTCAGAAAACGTGCTACCCTGATCAAGTGTAGCTGAGAAATATCAATACGTGCCCGCAGAATGGCTTTTGTGATCTGTATCTGCGGTATCAACAAAGTTGCACCAAAAGGGCGTAAAGTTTTACTGTGGTTCCGTCTTCGCCACATTAACAAAGGTTTGTTCATCGAGTTGAACAAGGCAACCATTAATATGCTCCGGATTGTCGAACCCTATATTACATGGGGCCAAAGTTGCCAACTTAGTGCTTTTTGAAAATTAAAACGCCAAAACTAATGGTTTAGTGCCTAGTGCCCTTTTTAGTGCTTTTTTGTGAACTAAAATTTCTGAATTTACAAGAATCTATAAATTTAAATGCACTAAAATACAAACCAAGATTTATAAAAAGATGAAGTTGCAAACCCACGTTCTTACGTTCTTGTTAAATTGTATTCGCGTTGAAAATGCTAGCACGCATATAAGTTAAGTATTTATTTTTTTATTTTCTTGATAATTGATTGATTACACAGTTCGAAAATTTTTTTGCCAACGGAGTGCATCGGTTTTTATAGATTTTTCTGTGCTGAATCCAAATCTGGCTGCAGAATTTCTCTACAACGTCAGAATTTTGAGATATCCTAACCTCTAAGTGTAAAAGCACGATTTTTCGCAATATTTGAGGTTATATTATAAAACAACAAATATTTTCGCTCATTTCTACTTAGCGTATCATTAAGTATTACTCTTCCCCTTTAAAATTCAATTTCGTTTGTTGCGATTCGATTGTTCTTTTTCCAGATTTATCAGTTTTAATGTGTGTAAGCGTGAATGTGTGTTTATTTACACATGTAAATATTGTTTATTTTTTTAATTTTGCTTACCACAAACTCATGATTCAATAATACAAGGTTGTGTAATTTGTGACAGCTAAAATTTGACACTCCTTTATCTAGATTTGTATTTTGGAAGTAGGAGAAAGGGGAAGATTGTGATCGCATTTTGCGAAAACGGTAGTGGAATGGTACTACAAAAAGGACGCAAAGTATACAATTAGAAGTAAAATGTGTATTATTAATTCTATGCGAATTTGCAATATATTTGGTGTTTTAATTGAAATACTAATCAATACATAAAAATATGCAATTTTGATTTAAGTTATTCGTCATTTCCGGGAACAAATCTAGAATACCGACCGTTCAGCTATGCAAAAACGAAAAATGCAGATCAATAGAACTTTTTATGCTCATTTCAACCAACAATGATTTGGCCCAAGTAAAAAATGAAGAGGTTCTAGAAGGTTAAAGTTCAGTTTTTAGATATTTTAAATATTAATATCTTATGAACTTAATAACCGATTAAAAAACTAATGACGTCACCATAAAGGTAATTAATTTGTTCTTCAGCTGATGTAAATAATTTATAGCTTTGTGTATTTTTAAACCAAAACCACAAAAAAACGAACAAATGTAATTTTTTCATGAAATAACCTTTTTTGAAAAAACTGCATAATTAATGGTAAAGAAATGTATATTATTTAGAGAGTACAAGTTATTATCTTTAATTCGATATTACATATTTTATTATGATCTACTTTTGGGTTTCAACAATTTAGTGATAATAAAAAATACAAATAAACCTCTTATATCTTCTTTATTTTTTACCTGCGCCAAATAAATTTGGTATCGTTGAAATCAGCGTAAAAAGTTCTATCAATCGGCATTTTTTTGTTATTTTATAGCTAAACTGTCGCTATTCTAGACTTGTTCTAGAAAATTACACAAACGAAGGTGACGCCAACGAATATTTAGTATGAAGAATTTTTGGTTTTACTACTAATATAACTAAAAACTGTAGAGTGAGCAACATTCTACACAAGTAAAGGAGCCGATTTTATGTGTGGGAGCGAGAAGACTGTTTTATTACAAAACCTTTCTATTATTGAATCATGGCATAAACTGTTATGAAAAAAGGGTATCCTTTGATAGAAAAAAATTTAGTGCTTTTAGGGCGGTAAAACGCTCTTTTTTCCAAGGTTTGGTGCTTTTTGAAACTCAAAAGTTGTGAATTGATCTACAAACGTGGAATTGTCAAGCACAACCATAAACGTGTCCCAAACTCTGACAACTTTGTGATCGAACGCAAATTGCGCAAAGCGCACGATATTCAGTACGTTGATTATTTGGCGCACGAAATATTCACTGTTGGATCCCACTTCAAGAAAGCTTTTATTAAATATTTATTCCTGGTATTTATTAAAAAAAAAATCAGGCCAATATTAATGTATGAAATGAATTAAATAAAAATCTAAGAATTTATTTCTTGAATATTTTGTCATAGAGCCGTTATTAAATAAACACATAACTGTGTCGGGCGTTGGTCCTGACATATATAGAACTAATGCATTAGAGAAAGATAATTATACAAGCTCAACGTGCTAATTTAGGTATACTTAAAGCTTAAACAGACGACAGCATTGATCCGGATTAACTCGGACTGAGTCCGGATCAACTGCAGTTAATTCCCGAGTTGATCTGGATCAACGCTGCCGTCTGTTTATGCTTTTCATATGTATGTATTTACCTGTTACTCGCCTGGCATATACCTTAACTGCGAAAATAATGACAGTTATAATTTATTTGGATGCATATTTTAGCTAAATGTTATTTCATCGCCTGGATAAAAGATCGTTGCATGTTACTTTCGGCAGGTTTCGGGAAATCACCATTGAAGTTTGGAATGCAATTTCTCAGAAACACGACTACAGATTTTCTCCAAAGTGTCGGAGAATGCTATGTACTAGTTCACGAAATTCTTAAATTATATTTTTTTTAAGTTTAGTGTCAGCCATTTATGAGTTTAATAAAATTTTGTCGTATACGCCATTTGTCAAAAATGTTGCAGTCAGTTTTAAAATGTGATAAAATTTTTTATAAATTAACGACACTTTTCACTAATCAGCCTAATCGTGAGTTTCGCCCAAACAAAATTTCGCCAGAAATGTTTTCACCCACCCGTTGTGAATACACGGAACGAAAAGTGAAAAGGTTGCCTGGTTCGAGAAAACGAAACTCATGATAAGGCTGAATATGTCGGAAACTAAAGCAGATATTTAAAAACAGATGACGCTATTTGAAAGATCTTGATTAGTTTAGTACGACAGCATTACTAACGTAGTTTGTACCAAATGATTTCAGTCAATTACTCGGAAACTAAAGAAGATATCCAAAAAACTGTTAACAAAAAAGCTAAATATCTAAATTTAAAATATATAACTACATCTTTAACTAAAAACTTTGAAAGTGACGCTTACGGAAATTTTCCATCCAAGCGACGATATTTGAATGCTACTGGCATAATTTCGAGCCTGTATGTAAATTTTCGAGAAAAAGTTAAGAAGTATATTGATACGCTGAAAAGATATTTTCGCAGACTCATAATTTATTTAAAGTATATCATCAACACTATTTCCAATTCTATGTGAAAAATCGCTCCCATAATTTAATTTGTGCATTCAATATATTTCACAATTAACTTACAATACTAAATTAAAAATATTTCTGAAACGACCTCGACACAGTAAAATAAAAAAAAAACAGTAAGTAAAAGTAAGTAAAATAAATATTCTTAATATGTTTATATTTCATTTAAACCTGAGATGTTCAATCGCACTGCAATATTTTTCTGTCCATTTTTCCAGTGCTAAAATAATTTTCACCACATAAAATTGCTGCACAACACCCTTATTGCCGAAAAAGCCTTGGTTGCAACACTAGTCCTTTATGGGGACCAATTTTGGTGAAAAAAAGCTAAGTTTGTTTACTGGATATACTGAGCAAACAGGCATGAAATCGCAGCACACACTTTTCTTTCTCTACCTAGCGCAGTGACAAGAATGATAGAATAGAATAGAATTTCTCTCAATCTTGGCGCAGTGATCGACATGCCATAGCTTACTGAGCGCTGTGTTGCCGTTTTAGCCCTTTGGTGGCAGATTTAGCTACCACATACTTTTTTTGGCCACCTAAATTTGAAATTGCCCCTAGCCCTTTTTTTAGCCCTTTGGAGAATTTATTCATACATGGCGTGAAAAAGTTGTATATGCTTAATTTGATCTCTTTTTTCATTTATGTAAGATATGAATTTTTAAACTAAGAAAGACTGATATACATATATACATATATGTATTGTATGTTCCTTACGTTTTTATACATAAATACTGTAAAATAGTTAGGGCTGTTCACTTATCTATTAGCGATTTAACTATAGTTTAATAATATAAGTTTACGGCCCTTAATATGCTTAATTTGTTAAATGGCCTATCATGTCGATTGACCGTGTATGTTCTTGTGGTGTGATTGAACCAGCTGCTGGTGCGATTTCAAAAACTATTTGAAAATTTTATGATTGTACCAGCATGCTGGTGTCGTGAGTGGTGAAATTAGCTCAATTTACTAAGTAACAAGTATTTTGGCGGAAATTTCCTGCGCTATATGAGTCAAAGCAGTGTTTGTGGAAGATTAAGTTCGCGATATTGCAGTTGTGAATTAAAAAAAAAAAAAAAAAATGTTTAACAAAATGGTAGGAAAATTGTGAAATTTCGGCTCTAATCATTTTGATCTTTCCTCGACCTCATTTGTAAAGAATTAGATATTGTACCAGCATGCTGGTAAGTTATATGCTTCAAGCCTGATGGTACGATCACTTGATGGAGCCAGCAAGCTGGTGTCGTATATTTCCCCTTTTATACAAAAAGGTTTAGCTTTTTACCCAGTGTTCATTGTTTTTCAATACCATGACTTATTCAAAATGTTTGTGTGTATACTTATATATGTATATGTAAGTAAAAAAGTTAAGCTACCATTTGTAGCCACAACGACTTTTGTTAGCTCTTTTTTAGCCCTTTTTTTAAAGGAATTTGGCTACCACTAAAATTAATTCGCGGCAACACTGGTGACCACACGCCCATATACAAACAGCGGTAGCGGAGCAATGATTTCCACGCACACA
>NW_023458555.1:79503318-79538803 GCF_013731165.1 Rhagoletis pomonella | reverse complement strand
CCTGTCATCGCAACTGACGGACGCTTTGGCTGTCCCGTCAGGACTTTTGGTTTTAGGTGCTCTAATTTGAAGCACACATTTCAGGATTTTAATTGAATTTTTATTGAAATTTCATTTTTTGGATTTTTATAATTTTTTGGAAATTTCTCTTATTGTTTTTTTTTGAGTAGAGGCTCAAAATGAAGCCTCTTTTTATTTTTTAAAATTATTTTTTGGTGCTCTATAGTGCGAAGCACACTGGCAGGATCGCCATGTAAAGAATAATATTTTTAATTTTAGTATAACCGCAAGTGTGAGCGGAGTAAATTGTATTGATCTTTATTTTGTCAGAAGTTGGGGAGAAGCGGTGACCATGCCGTTGATGACAAAGACTGCTTTGTCGGCAATCAGGCATTGGGTGGTCTTGGCATTGAAAGTGAAATGGTTTAAGTGGTAATGAACTGAAGTGACAAAGAATGCCATCAAGGTCTTTTGATAATGATATTTGATATTTATTTGTGCGAGTTGAATTGTGAAATGATTTGGGTTAGTTTGCTTCGACTTGTTTGTTCTTTAAAAGTCACACTGCATACTACACACTACAGCACATTTAAAACTCATTAGTGGTATTCACCAAAGTGAGCAAGTGGCCTGGCACTCTGGCAAAACAGCAGATGAGCTTAAGCAACGACTGTTGACAACAATTTTGTGAATACGACTATTGTAAACTGGTTTGAGATCGTTAATATAAAAATCGTTTTATACATACACTTGATTTATTAAGAAAATGATTCAAAATCAGTTTTACTTACTGACAAGGTTTAGTAACAAATTTGCCGAAAGTGTGAGCGTAAGTACTTACTCTACAAGCAAATAGTACGCTATACATCGAATACATATTGTGCATACAGAAAAATTACTAGGAAGTTAAAAACGTCATTTTTTATACAAAAAACGTCCAAACGTCAACAAGATACAAAGAACGTCCAAGTGACGTTAAAAACGGCAACCTGGCAACACTGGTGGTAATACTGACTTTGTGCACCAAACAAAGAGCGTAAATTTTCCTCATATACACAATAAGCCATCGTTCGGACTTTGCTCCGATAGGAGTAGATTTGTTCCGTTTTGTCGAAATAATTTGAAACCTAGTCCTCTACTCCGCTCAACTGAAAATCCGTTTTGTTGCATCAACGAATCTACTCTTCAAATAGAAAGGAGGTGGGGTTTTTAGTAGCAAACTAAAAGTTATATTTTACCTTTTTATCGACACGTTTGTTATATTAGTGAGCTACAGCACCATTGCAAATACACTTAAAGGCATTTTAACTTTAATGATAATTGCTGGCTAAGGCGCCTTTACACGGGTCGATTTTCTAGTAGATTTCTGTCGCTCAACCAAAATCGACCCGTGTAAATGACATCTCAACCGTAAAATGTAATTGCTTTGGCTAGTCGATTTTCCAGTCTACAGAAATCGACCCTTGTAAAGACAGCTTTAGCCCCTTATTTTGTCCCAGAATACCGTGATACGAGGAGAAATGAATTGTTTTTTATAAAGATAAGAAATGCACATCTACTACAAGAACTTGATTTTTACCCCCATTTTTGCAGCCCGAACCCAGCAAAAAGCGCTCGATGAAGGTAAGCTAGTAATCAGTATTGCTAAGGTTTTTTATTTAAAAAAAGCACCAAAACACTGAAAATAGCGAAATTTTCCCAAAAAAGCACCAAATTTGTATTGCTGTGTTAAATGGTATTTTTGCATATAAAGCTGTACCTGTGTTCAAATATTTTAAGTAATCACGCAATGTCACTTGAAAATTTTTCAATTTATGCGCAGTTAATTAATTTAATTAGCAAAATATTTTTTTATTCGTAAAACAATTTGCAAAACTTTACTTGGTTTCTCTAGCGGCTTTATTTTCATGCAATTGCTTACCTTTGTACAAATGCGCACACCCAGCTAATTAGCAGAATATTCTATGAATTCCGTGATAAAGACTCTGTGGAAATATTGCGTTTGTTTTATCTGGGCGCATATTATCCTGAGGAGAAGCTCGGCCAAACACTAACATATCTGTAAGTGAACGGATAAAGTTTGAATTTTTTTGTAGTTCTGACTAATGATATACTACTTCAAATCGTTATATCTCGGGTTCTTAACATCGTTTTAAAGCGGGCTTACATTTCTATATACAAGATGGTAAAGATTGTCCTAAAGCTAACTCATCTATTAACAGTTGACCACTTTGAAGTAGATTTACATAGTGAAGACCAGTAAATTAGGGATTTAAAATTACGCCATCGTAATCCTTGTTTAATTCTCTATAAAAAACATGTTTCAAAAAATTGGGCGTTGTCAAGAACTATTTTAAAAATATTTTTTTTATGACGAGATGCTTTTTTTTTGTGAGTCAACAATTTTTTGTAATTTGTTTTCGAAAACTTTTGATGAGATATATTTAGCAAGGTGTTAAACATCGTGAACTGTTGATATTTTTATGAGAAATAGCGACATTTTTCGTATTATGTCGTTGTTCATCACATAGTTACAGTAAGGAAATTAGTAATTTTTTATACGATATTTTTCGTTTTGTGCCGTTGTTCAGTAGTACTAGTGGAGTTCTTTTAGTTTAGCTACTTAGGAGTTCTTACTTATTTCGTATTTTTTCAGTCGAACCCTTACTAAATCTTTAGAAAAAGACATAATTTGAAAGCTTACAAGTTTTCCCTACAGAGTTACTGCAATAATAATATTGCTAAATTACGAAACACAAAATCTTTAATTGGTTTCACCGAAAAATATGAAATTTTTAATTGTGTCGATATTGCAGAGGACCATCGATATGTACATATACCTAGAGTGAAATGGATATTATCAATATAAAACTATGAACTCTTCATAGACTATTCCACTAGCCTAAAACTTAAAAAAAAATATTTTAACACAGAAATTAAAATAAAGGACTTTAATTATATTTACCTACACATAAAAGTCTTAAGGTGGCTTTTTTCAACGATAATTAAATTATCCGTCATACATGGACTTTTATTTTAGGACAGAAAAATAAAAGTCCTAGTATAACTGTCACGAAAAGCAGAAGAAATATCTATCAGAAAAATATTTTTATTTATGGTTAAAAAAATAAAAGTCATAAAATAACACATTAGTTGAATTTAATTGTATAGGTTAAAAATTAATTTGTTTCTTTTGACTTTTTGGTAAAAAAGTAATAAAGTAACAATCTGAAGATAGTTTTATGGAAACGACTCATAACTGTTACAGTCCCTGGTAAATCTTTCATTTCAGGTTATAACTGGTGTGTTGAAGTCATTAAAACCTCTAATTTGGCTTGGTTGGCCAATGAACTGGAATTGAATAAAGCCTTGGTTTACTTGAGACAGAATGATGTCAGTCAAGCGATTGAAACGTTACAAGTGCACAACAATAAATCCGAAGAATCTTTGACGGCAAGTGCCCTTATAAACCTATCATTCATCTACATAAATGTGAGTAATTTTTTTTATATAAAGTATTTAGTTATATGTATCTTTTTGTAAGCTCAAAACAAATCGTAAACATTAGTTAGAAACTGTTGGTGCCGTTTTCACAGTGGGGGGTTAACTCAAATTCGGCAGTTAACTTTAAATTTTTGTACTGAAAACCTATAGTTAACTGCCGAAAGAGAGTTAACTCGTCACTGTAAAAACGGTCTTTAACAGGTTCGACCGCAAGAAGTTGACGGGAGGTATGTGGGAGGGGTGTTTGGGGGTTTAAACCTCCCTGTGGGAAGGAAATACGCATAACAATTTGCCATCATTTAGTTTAAGATAATAATGGTAAAAAATATTTTAAGATCTCAACAATTTATATTGAACTTGAGGCCGTTTCTAATGGTCCATACCCCAGTGACCGCGGTGAAGAAGTCTGATGAGGAGATGTGGTGATAGTGGCTATGGGTAAATTATTGTTGTTTTTCCACAATATTTTTCCATTAAAAACGGATTCAAGTTCAATAAAAATTGTTTAGTATAATTGCTAAAATGCCATAAATACCAAAAACAAATTTTAAGATATCCGTAAACATTTTGTATTGAAATATCCTAATCGTGACAACATTGTTTTTCCTTGCAATTAAAGGAACGAAGTTTATTGTAGATTCCGCGGCTAATGGGTACTACCTATTTAAAAAAAAAAAAACGAGACTCATTTAAGTTCAAATGAACTCTGTGAAGGGAAACCAATAAATATATAAAAAAATTGCATTCAAATATTCTGTTTTAAAAGATATGAGTTGGATTTTGACCCCTTTCGATGAATGAATGATTGCGTGCACTTTATAAAACTTCAGTTTTACGAAACATACGTTTTATATCAAATCCCATATTTGAACGTTACACGGTTTTGGTATAAAAATGCATTATTTTTAATTTTCTATGCTTATTATTTATTTTTTGAAACGTGCAAAATTAAAAAATTACACTAGCGAGTATTGTAGTTTATTTTATTATTTTTATAATTTTCAGGAATCATATTTTTGTACAATAATTCAATGTACAGTTGGTGTACCACAATAACCAATGTCAATGACACTTCTTTTTGCAACGTTCAAAAATTTCCTACAGGGTTCGTATTTGCACACACATGCTCTGCTCACACACACGCCATAAACACATTCAACTTGCACTCACTGCTCATACATATGTGTGTGCATAAGTGGAAAACAAACTCTACTCACAGAAAAGTGTGTGCTGTTTGTTATTAAGCACATGCACATGTGTGTGAGCCGATTTTTGTACAAATTTCAGCCCATGCACATGCACATAATATATTTTTAAAAGAATTTGTTTATCCCACTAGAACTTGAAGGGAGATCTCCCTATGTGAGGAAGAAAAGAGTACTCCCCTTAACCTGATTTCTGAGCAATAAGAGAGATTTGTCGATTTTGTATTCCTTTATTACTCGTTTAGGAGTCAAATAAGAGATCTCCTAAGCGAGCGACGAAATAATGCTCCCTGAGGCATGATTTGGGAGCAGTAAACGAGATTTCTTGGTTTTTTACTCCTGTATTGCTCGCTTAGGAGCTTAGTGAGAGATCTCCTAAGCGAGCAATTAAAGAATGCTCCCTGAGGCATGATTTGGGAGCAATAAGCGAGATTTGTCGGTTTTGTACTCCGTTATTACTCGCTTAGGAGCAAAAAGTGATGTCTCCTAAGCGAGAAATCCAAGAGTATTCTTTTTGATTGATAGGAGAGCAATACGCACCTCACTCAAAAGAAATTTGTGTTTTCGAAAGAATTTATCATACAAAAAAAAACAACAGAAAATATTTCTTATAGAAGCATAAGGAGGACACAATAATTTAATTTGGATTGCACACAGATTTTGATAAAAGTCCGTTGGTATGTACTTCAACTTTTGTTTAAATATATTAAGTATGTATTGTATTACTTATAAATGCACCGTTATATACTTTTCAGATTGCGCAAATTAATGTCAGCATTTAAGTGTTACCCCGGGGTTTAAACATCGCATGGGTGACAAAGATGTCAGATAAGCAAAGTCACCTTCACAATTTCCCCGCTTGGTGGATTCCTGGACAGGCAAGCATCCTTGACACCCAGGAAATCATATAGGAGTACATACTTATATGTTCATATAGGTGCATATAATTCAAATCTTATCTTACCGTTTTATTATTATGTTTTAATTTCATATGATTTCTCTGCAATATAATTCTAAATTTAAGCAATTATGTAAGACGTATCATTTATGTTTTATTTTTAAGATCTTGTAATATTGCACAAATGCACGTGATTAAAAAGTTAAATAAAAAAATTTAATAAATAGCAAAATCTATTTGGCTAATGTAAAATGCTCGTTATCATTGCACTCTTATTACTCCTACAGGAGGCTTTCGGGATATCTCTAATGGGAGCACTCCTTTATTGCTCGTTCGGGAGGAATATGGGATGTTTTCTATGTGCACTCCCTTGTTGTCGTTTTGGGAGGTTTCTGGGAGGTAACTATGGGAGTACTCCCGTATTGCTCTATTAGGAGGTTTGTGGGATGATAATTCTGTGTGTGCTCCCCGATTGCTCGTTTAGGAGGTAAAAGGGATTACTCCCCCTCCTAGGACATCCAATGTTAAAGGGAGTATACAAAATTACATGCTTATACACAGAAGCATAGGGAGCAATGGGGAGTATTCGTATACTCCCAAGGGAGTACTCACCGAGCAATCGTACGATGCTCCCAAGTTCTACTGGCATTAAACGTTATTTTTTGAAAGACAATTCAATAAAAAGTGAGATGTTGTTTGTTTTTTATATTACAGAGAACATATTAAAAAATTATTGTAAGATTTGAGTTAGAATTCGAAGTGTATAAGCAAGGCGAATTAATATAAGGTGATAGCAGGCATCGACTCGGACCACTATCTTGTTGCAGCCAAAATACGCACCCGCCTCTGTGCAGCAAAAAATGTGCGCCCAAATATGCAAGGAAAGCTTAACGTCGAAAAGCTGCAATCACAACAGACAGCCAGCGCTTTCGCTACTCGACTCTCACACCTGCTCTCAGAGAGCACTCTTCAACAAACCGACATATGCGAGCAGTGGAACCACATTTCCAGCTCATTAAGTACCGCCGCCGAAGAAGTAGTCGGATTTCAGCGAGCCCGAAAGAACAACTGGTACGATGAGGAGTGTCAGGAAGCTGCAGAGAAAAAATATGCCGCCTACACGGCCACGCTGCGATCGGGCGCAACGCGCGCTATGTGGGACCGCTATAGTGAGTTCGAAGAGCTTGAAATGCTGGCCGACAGGAGGAATGCCCGAAAATTTTACCAGAGAGTTAGGCGACTTACGGAAGGTTTAAAGACCGGGGCGCACTCCTGTAAGAACAATAATGGCGACCTAGTAACTGATGTCCAGAGCGTACTTAAATTATGGAGGGAACACTTTTCCGCCCTACTAAATGGCAGCAGCACAGAAAGTTGTGGAGAAGAAGAATCCGAGCCCGCAGTCGATGATGACGGAGTCGACGTTCCACCGCCTGACTATGACGAAGTACGTATAGCAATAACGCGGCTGAAAAACAACAAAGCCGCTGGAGCTGCCAGCCTGCCAGCTGAGCTATTCAAGTACGGCGGCGAGGAGTTGATAAGGTGCATGCATCAACTCTTGTGCAGAATATGGTCAGATGAACGCATGCCCGACGACTGGAATTTAAGTGTGCTCTGCCGAATCCACAAGAAAGGTGACCCCGCCATACGCGCCAACTACCGCGGGATCAGCCTTCTAAGCATAGGTTACAAGGTCTTATCGAGCGTATTGTGTGAAAGACTGAAGCCCACCGTCAATGAACTGATTGGGCCTTATCAGTGTGGCTTTAGACCTGGCAAATCCACCATAGACCAGGTATTCACAATACGCCAAATCTTGGAAAAGACCCGCGAGAAAAGAATCGACACTCACCACCTATTTGTCGACTTTAAAGCCGCTTTTGACAGCACTAAAAGGAGTTGCCTATACGCCGCTATGTCTGAATTTGGCATCCCCTCAAAACTCATACGGCTGTGTAAAATGACGTTGAGCAATACCACCAGCTCCGTCAGAATTGGAAAAGACCTCTCCGAGCCGTTCGCCACAAAACGGGGTTTCAGACAGGGCGACTCCCTTTCATGTGACTTCTTTAATCTGATGTTGGAGAAGATAATAAGAGCTGCAGAACTGAACCGCTCAGGAACAATTTACTACAAGAGCGTGCAATTGCTGGCTTATGCCGATGACATCGACATCATCGGTAACAAAAACCGCGAAGTCTGTTCTGCCTTTTCCAAGTTGGATAGGGAAGCAAAGCGCATGGGTCTGGTGGTAAACGAGGACAAGACGAAGTATCTCCTGTCATCAAACAAACAGTCAGCACATTCGCGCCTTGGCACCCACGTCGCTGTTGACAGTTACAATTTCGAGAAAGTAGAGAATTTCGTTTACTTGGGAACCAGCATTAACACCGATAATAATGTCAGCATTGAAATCCAACGTAGAATCACTCTTGCCAACAAGTGCTACTTTGGACTGAGTAGGCAATTCAGGAGTAAAGTCCTCTCTCGACGTACGAAAACCACGCTCTATAAGTCACTCATCATGCCCGTGCTGGTATATGGCGCAGAAGCATGGACAATGACAACATCCGATGAGGCGGCTCTTGGGGTGTTTGAGAGAAAGATTTTGCGGAAGATTTACGGTCCTTTACGCGTTGGCGACGGCGAGTACCGCAGACGATGGAACGATGAGCTGTATGAGCTTTACAACGATATGGACAGAGTGCAGCGAATTAAAATACAGCGGCTCCGCTGGCTTGGTCATGTCGTTCGAATGGACACCGACGCTCCAGCTCTGAAAGTATTCAACTCGGAACCCGCTGGTGGTAGCAGAGGAAGAGGGAGGCCCCCACTGCGATGGAAAGATCAGGTGGAGAAGGACTTGGCTTCACTTGGCGTTTCCAATTGGCGTCAGTTGGCACAGAGGAGAAACGACTGGCGTGCTTTGCTGAACTCGGCCAAAATCGCTTAGGCGGTTACAGCGCCAAAAAAGAAGAAGAAGAAGAAGATAGCAGGCGTACAAAAACAAATATTTACATGTATTTTGTTTTTGCTTTGGCGCCATAAACTGTCAAAATCTGTAAGAGTGTGTGTAGAAATTCAAACAAAATTTTTCAATTTGATATCAGAAGCCGTGCGGCGAAACACATACACAAAATCAGCCGAGCTAGTAACACCACCTTATATAAATTCGCCTTGTGTATAAGTTTCTCTACGCATAGCACACACATGTGCGTGTGCTTTACATTAATAATAAAATTATAGTTTAAAAAACTAAAACCTCCCTATTATAATTGCCATTCGTACTGTCATCAGGTATGTAACTTGAGAATAGAAATCGCTGCATCTTTTAGGCGCATCAATATTACATAGTTACATCCCGAACTAATAAAAGGAAGGTAAAAATAAAGTACACACATGTGCCCGTGCTTTCTACCAAACGGCACACACATGTGATGTGAGCAAGTTTTTAATTTTTTATATGCACAGCACACGTATGTGAGCGTAAAATGTTAGGATGTGCTGCACATGTGTGTGCAAATACGAACCCTGATTTCCTACCTTAAAAAAAAAAGAATAAAAATAAAAGTTTATAACAAATAACTAAGTGGTTATCAAGTCAAGGTGCAGGATGGTATATTCAGAGATACATAGTAGTTGAGAGTTCTAGCTTTAATTAGGGATGCAACATCGCTCTTAAAAACATCTATGTTCCCGCAACAAACATCGATGTTAAAAAATATCGGTTATAAAAACGATACATCGATGTTTTAATATCTCATCTACTACACGTTCTAAAATGCAGCGTGAAATATTTTTCAAGCTCGAAAGAATTAGCAAAAGCCGCAAAAAAAAAATATCATTAAAAATCTAAGCGATTTTTAGCCGCTTAAAACGTGCACCTGTTTTATTAGATTTACATACATATCCAGAATTTTTTAAAATATTCGGGCTATAAACTTCAAAATTTAGATGAAATTTTCTTGAATTTTTCTAAGTTCTGGTTACGGAGTGAACCATATTTTTATAAAAAAAAATAACAAAAAAGTTTAACTTAAACAAGTAAGAAAGTCTAAGTTCGGGTGGAGCCGAACAAGTATTAAATATATGTTTTTTTCACCTTTCCAAAACCTACCGCTAGATGGTAAGACGGGTTGTATCAATTTTGAGTAAATTAGCGTCCTTAAATTTCGAAATATTGCAGTTTCAAGCATTTCTGAAATTTACCGTTATATGAAAAGCGGCCGTAATTTTAGTCCGATTTCAATAATTTTCAACGTTTTGCTTTTACGGAGCAAGCACAATCAAAATATCGAGTTTGGTACAAATTGGTAGAACGGTTACCGATATACATATATGTGATAATAAGTTTTATCATAAACGTATTTCTTGGTAAAGAATTGTTGCAAGCATCAATTTTGAATACATTAGCTTTAATATTTACTGATTTATCGAAGATTTTGTATTTCTCTAAATTACCGTTATATAGGATGTGGGCGTGGTTATTGTTCGATTTTTTAAATTTTCGGCCGTTTAGTATGCTGTATCAAGGCCAACAACTGTGCCAAGTTTGGAAGAAATTGGTTCAGCGGTTACCAAGATATACACATGTAACTATAAGTGGGCGTGGCTACGCCCATTTTCCCAAAATTTATAATATTCTTCTTTTGTTTTGTCTGAAAATTATTGGAAATATGAATTTTGAGTGAATTATCTTCAGTAGTTAGTAAAATATCGCAGTTTTCGTACTTCTGGAAATTACCGTTATATGGGAAGTGGGCGTGGTTACAGTCCGATTTCGCCCGTTTGCAATACCAACCTACCTTGGATTAACGGAAACCTACATACCAAATTTCGTTGAGATCTCTCAATTTTTGCTCGAGTTATCGTGTACACGGACGGACGGACAGATGGACAGACGGACGGACAGAAAGACATGGCTTAATCGATTTCTCTATTCATTCTGAGCATTTATGTATACATTTGTCTATATCTATCTCGATTCGTTTTGGCTGTTACAAACAACCGTTATGTGAACAAAATTAATATACCCTTGTGCACAAGTGCGCTCGGGTATAAAAACGACAAATATTTAACAAAAATCAGCATGCACTCACGTTTGATCGCCAGTGTATGTATGTTCATATAGAAACTTCCTCCAAGCAGCATATTTCAATACAAGTATAAGTATGTTGCTATAATTATAATGTATCTTAAATATGTAAATCTTATTTATTTAAATATGAATAAACATTTGGAATGAGTTCAGAAAAGAAGCTTTAATAATCTAGACCTCAAAAGCATGCTTCTATCCTGAATGATGGTTGCACCAGCTTCCGAGAAAAAGCGCTCGCTTGCCACTAGTCGTTCGGCATAATACGAACGGAGTGGGTGAACGATGTCGAAGTTTTTCACTTTCCTATGTTTTAAAAAAATCTAGGCATCGTTAGCATCCCTAGCTTTAATATAAGCCATGGAGGTTCTATCACCTTTTGTTTCTTTGCCAGAGCTTCTACTTAAATATTGCAAATAGCGTGATTTTTTCACACTTTGACCTCGTTTTTCTGCAGCTGGTTAAAACTTTATGCTTACGGATTCGTAATCAGTACAGCTTTAACATTTCCCGTCCCCTGTTTAGTTATAAGTAGTTTTGCAAAATAATTCAGTGAATATCATCATACATTTGTAGGCATGGGCCGAGAACGAACTCACAGTGGGCTAGCTTTTCTCAATATTCATCGCAATATGGATGTTAATGTTCACTCAGTATTAACGCTCTCCTACTGACGTCACCGAAATTTCCCTATTTTAATGACGAGTATTCTTTCAGACACCAATTTTCCAGATCAAAATGTATATATTAGATATATATTAATAAACTTTCTTTTGATTTGAACTGGAAATTTAATCAATATTTTAAGTACTCATTAATAAAATAGTCTTCTAAATAAACTATATCACTCCTTTAATAATATAGAGATGTAATTCAAAATACACGTTTTTGGAGATTTTACCATACATTTAGTAAACTTGATTAGGAGAATATGTTCAGCCTAACAGATAACTAAACTTTTCAAAAAATGCCTAAGATTGAAATAAGTCTGTATATTATTAAACCTGTGATCAATGTTATTTAAGCTCTGGAAACATGTTGTTCCTTCGGAGTCTGTCAGACTACCACGTCAGTCGGAAAGGGTTAAAAGAATTTTTATTTATACCTCAATGAATTGCATGTGACTTTTCTTTGAGTTGTGCTGAATTATATCCACAATTAAATACAATATGCTGCATACTCTAAATAAAACAATGATATTCTTGGTTGTTACTAGTGACTTTACTTAAACCGCCCCCAAAGAGAAATCCTGCGGCCGGCCCTAGTTCTTAAAGATTTTGTAACGAAAAAATCTCAGTTATACATATAGATATCTATTAAACTGGTCCAAAAAGTTAAAGTTATTTTTTCATATAATTTTCATTTTGTTTGTTTTTTCTTAAAAACTATCTAAATGAAATTTTATGTAATTCGGAGCACAGCAACCCCCGCTGACTTGCAGTCAAAGTTATCAGAATAATCTTTGTGCAGTTCGCGTGCTTTGTTAACTTACTAATTTTACTTCAATATAACGCGGTATTACTATACTCCCTACAGTAAATATTAGCGCATAATATTTAGTAAATCAGCATTTTTAGTTTGTTACAAGGTAGTCAGGACTTTTTCCAAAGGACTATATATTATAATATATTTTCAAAACTTTATAAAAAATATGGATATATGGGCAATTCTCAATTAGTTCGAACTTTCGAATGACTCGACAGTTTTTATTCGAACACATTATTTTCGCTGGTATTAACAAACATCAGGTTACATCACGGTTGCCATCCGTCCCGTTTTCGGCGTGACTGTCCCTGATTTTAGAGCTATGTCCCGGTCCCGGTACAACACATGCGGGGACGCAAAGTTTCCCAGTTTTAGGAAAGAAAAAATGTTAGACATCTCGTTGTAAAAAAATTTGAACTCTTAAAATATGTACATTAGGGTGGTCAAATTGTTCGGACAAAAGTTTTTCGATGAATCGCATGGTATTTCTAAAGACAATTCTAAGAGAAATTGTAGAAGAAACTACAAGTCGAAAATGAGTTTCTAGCCTGCGCATTTTTAAAAGAAAAATTTACTTGTTCTCAAAATTTTATTTTTTGTTTAATGCCGATTTTGCAAAGTGATCACCTTTTGTTACAACTATGTAATAGATACAAGATGGCTATATTTTGGGTTATAACATTTTTAGTTGATTTACCATATTTACCGTCCAAAATCCGTGTCAAAATTATAGACGCACCACATAATGACAAGTTTTAACAATATATTTTTTTATCATTTAATTTTAGTTATTTTTTTCTCTACAGATATGGTTTACTCTTTAAAAAAATCGTATAAACCTAAGTTTCAAACTTTGTGCAATATTATAAAAAATAACAAACTTTTGTAAAAATTAAAACCTTTTTAGAAGATTTTGAGTATACAGTTTCGTGGTATATTTAATTTTGTTTATTAAAACAAAGTGCAATTAGCTAAGATTTAACGTCAATTTTTATAATTTTTTTGTTGAAAAGAAGTAATTTTTGTATGGAAGAGGCACTGTCGCAAAAAAAATGGCAAAAATCAACGGTAAGTCCTAGACGCCGAGGTTTTCGAATCCAATTTTTGTTCTTAAAATACAATACCCGTTTCGTTTTAATGTTTTCAATCTTCTAAGTTAAAAATCCACAAAACAGATGTATTTCGCTACCTAAAGGTGAAAACGTGTCAAGTCCACTTTATTCAAAATTTAGTTTTTGATGCAGAATGGCATATAACGCGAAAATACATCGATTTTTAGTCTCTCGTGAACAACTTAAAAAATGGACTTGGCACATTTTCACCTTTAGTTAACGATTTGTTTTTTAAAAATGGTTTATACAAATAAAAGAAATTTAAGAAACTTAAATACGGACATTTTGTATGCAAAAGTTTTAAGAAAAGGTCAAAAAACTAATATCCTAGCCATGGTTTCTTCTATAATCTCGCTTAGAATTATCTGCAGAATCAGGAAATACCATGCGATTTATTAAAATCAATATTGACTCAGCCTAATGTACGAACATTCATATACTTACATATGTATATTTTACATTTGCTATTTAATCGACAAGTACCAGGTTGACCGAGCTTTGCCCGGAGTGCATATACATTTTAAAGATTTCAAGATTTGGATAATTTTGGAAATAAACAAAAAAAGGATTTCGATATATATTAAGTAAATTCCTTACTCTAAAATTTAGGTGGTAAGCGTATATGTACTGTGCACATTAAAAATGTTGATTGAAATTAACAAAATAAAAATTTGTAATACATAGAAGCGTGGCAACCCTGATGAAAATATTTTCTGACAAAAGTTCTCAACAATACCTTTCTTTTGATATCCATATTGCGATGTTTTAGATAAATTGTGTAGAATCGAAAATAAGTGGCAACCTTACACTAATATCCCCAGAGATAACATTTTGTATATAGGGAAAGCATTGTTTAAGAACACTCTCTTGGTACCAATAAATAGTAATATTTAACCTTTTTTTTCTAAACAAAAAATTAAATAAAAATGCGATTCAAAATAGGTGGCAACCTTAAAAAAATATTTTTAAATTAGGGTCCTTTAAAATACCTTCCATTTTATACCCATATTATGATGTTTTAATTAATTTGTAACTAATTTCGAATAGGTGGCAACCTTATACAAGACTTCTCGGAGATAATGCCTATTCAGATAACCATAAAATCCTAAACATTATCTGTGTACAAAATTTCATCAAAATCGTTAGAGCCGTTTCCGAGAACCCTATGGATATACATATATATATATACAAGAATTGCTCGTTTAATGTAGTAAGATAAAGTCCAAAATTTTAGTGACGAATGGATTTTAAACAAAGAATTCAAGCCGTGGCTGCTTAAACAAGACGAGTGCACAAAGTATGTTCGACAATTTTTTGTTTAAAAAAATCTGCCAAAAATCAACGCGATTTTTTACCTACTTCAAACTGGCACTTATTTAGTTATACAACAATGTCAACTTGTAGTCAAATTTATTGAATTTGCTGAGTTTTGCACGAAGTTTAGATACATTTTCATGGTTTTGTTGTAATATGAGCTATGTTTTTATAAAAAAAAAATAGCCACAAAATTTAAGTAAAAAGTTACATATGTACATTGTGAAAAATTCCCCGTGCCAAATACACATGTATATAGAGATTTATAATTTATAATTTGGTGTGATTTTATTTCAATTTTAATTTATATTTTCAATTATTAAAAAGTATTGACATCGAAATTTTGCATTATGGAAGCTTTTATCTATGAAATTTTATATTGCTTTCTTCTTTTAATTAGAAAAAATTCAAAAATACAGCATTGAAATTGATGTCCCGGTTTAAAGAATGCAAAAGTTGGCAACCGTGGGTTACATATTATCTGTAGATTATGGAAATGCAAAAAAAGCACCACCGTACATATTTTCTAGCCAAATATGCACATAATTCAGAAATAAAATTGGGAGATTTTCACAAATAAAAGTGTGACTCTCCTATTATTATTTTTTTTTATTTAACGTTGCAAAATTTGGTGCGTTGATTTTTCATGTTTGAGTTTATAATGAACTGGTAGTATTTTGAGAGGAGAATCGAATTCAGCCCGCTAGAAGTACAGTATATTTTGCTTAGCTGCACATCCTTCTTTGCACGAAAAACTTGTGCACGTAACCGAAAAAGGCACTTAAGCAAATTTTCTTTACTACTTCAATGAGGTAGGTATCCGAATCCCTATGAAACCAAATATTGGCGGAGCACTTACCATGTAGAAATTACTGCAAGCGAAATTTTTACCGAATGTTATCTAATTATCTATATAACTACATAAATTGATAGCCATTTTCGTTGTTCTGCGAGATGAGCAAAATAAATAAAAGGTTGTAAAATTAGGTAATTGTAGGGCCAGTGCAGGTAAACGTAATACTTTCATTGATAATTGATACTAGTCGCACTATTTTTAAGGCAGGTATCGCCAATGTGCAGGTATGTTGAATGCATCTATCGGAGCAGTTTCCTTATAAATGTTAAAAATAATGCTTTTGATGCGCATTTTGGGGTAGGTATCTTAAATGTGCACTTAAGCATAGAGGCAGCAAAGCAAATATACTGTATGTGCTTGCAATAGAAAAGAAGTTATGAATGACGTGACTCATTTTTTTAAATTCTGACACTCGCGGCTTCTATAGTATACTGTAGCTGATGCGTACCTAATACTCAGGGCTATTACGGAATCCATCGTAGAAGATCTGGGAATCGAATCCCCGCTACGAATATGAAAAAATTGCTATCAATGAATCCGAGTGAACTCGAAAATATCGTTGTCAGCTTCGAATGCTGATTCGATATCAGTTCGTGCAAAGGAAACTATAGACATTTATGTATGCCATTTTGCTGACGCTGTCCCAGCAGTAGCAATGGCCGAGTGAGCAAAGCACCAGACTGCCAATTGAGAGGTCCGAGTTTGAGTCCGAGTCGTCGGGCAGCGTAGCTTTTTTTATTTAATTGTTTTTTATTTTTTCAATAAATATTTTTTTTTAGTTTAGATTTTATTCTTTTGAAGAGAGAAATATATTTTTTAATTAGCTTTTATGATATTAAAGTAATTAGGTTTATTTCCTGATAAATTGTTGTTAAACTATTATTTCACGAATCATAAAAAATATTAATTTATTAAATAGCGTATAGCGGATGAATGCGTGTATGTACACATATCGCACACCGTCTTCAAAAGAGTCACAACTCAAAATAATACGTTCGTCAGAAAATGCGAAAAACTATTTCGTAGCACATGCTAATCATATGGGCAAAGGCGACTGAAAGCTAAATAAAAGCTCTGCGTACATTTTTAGCGCCTAATCTCAAAAATGCCAAATTTTGAGTTGTGACTCTTTTGAGGTCGGTGTGCGATATGTACATACTACCTAAAGGTGAAAACGTGCCAATCGGTATTTTACGTCTACGTTTACACAAATATATGGAATTATATCAAACTATAACAAATTTGAAGTATAATAAATATTTAATATTAACAATAATGCAGCTTTTTTTATTATTTTTGAGATTGAGCAATTTTTAATTCTGTTCCGACAGCATAAACTCGTCATAGAGTATCTGTACGAATCTTCAATACGAACGGATTCAATGAAGGCTCTCTACGAATTTCGAATTTACGTTCGTAGCCATTCGGATTCTGTGATAGCACTTCGTAGATTTTACCAAAATTGAAGCTACGATGGATTCTGTGATAGCCCTGAATATGTTCACGTAGAAATTTTAGCTCGAGTTTAACGTTTTGAGTTTATGAACAACTGTCAAGTTTTCTCATTGGGGTGTTTAATAAACTCAGAGTTTAATTTGACTATTTTTTGTTTACTTTTTCTTAATCACATTTAGTGTGCCCATAGTGCGAAGTAGCTGTGGTGTAGAATACCAACGGTTTAGCTATAAACGAATAAAAAATGTACCGAAATAGAACTTTTCATGCTGATTTCAACCATACCAACACTATTTGGCGCAAATAAAAACTAAAGGCAATAAAAGAGGTTAAAATATAACTTTTAATTTTTTTTTTATATTTATAAGATTTCGGAAACTATCACAAACGTATTGATGCTTATTTAAAGATAATTTAATTACCTTTTACCCGACGTATACAGTAAAACCTTTTTGAAAACAAAATTTTAAATAAACGCCATTAAAAAAATATATTTATATATTTTTTGGATATTGGGTATTTCTGGCTTAAAAATAGAAAAATGGAAAAAAATTATATACACCAAGTGAAATACCTCTAATTACCTTTATTTTTATGTCATTAGTTTTTTAATAGGTTATATTACGCAGAGGATATTAATATTTAAAAAATCAAAAAATTTAACTTTAACCATTTATATCTTCTTTATGTTTCACTTCCGCCAAATAATTTTGGTTGGGTTGAAATCAGCATAAAAAGTTCTATCGAGCGACATTTTTGGTACGGGAAGAGGCTAACTATAGGCAAGTTGGTTGCAGGTTTGGATTATGAAAGACACAAACCAAATTCGGTCAAAAAGAGGGTTGCATTCGCTTTAACTCCAAATAAAAGTGGTGTTTGAGGCGAGTTAAATGAAAATTATTTGTATTGCAAACTCCGAATTAATGAGTAGTGTTTAACGTTTAACTCCAAAATGGCCCATAAACTCGAGTTAAAGGCTCAACGTGAAAATAGTATAACACTGTTATCGGACAACTTTTATAGTGTTGTTGTACAAGATAGACGCATGTTGTATGGGGTTTGGTAGGACATGGTATCAATAGGGCAAAGAAAGGATGTCAGATGAAAGGATACGCAGAATTGTCATTTAGGCGTGACTCGCCAAATTATGTATATGGCACGAATGCCGCACTTTCAGTATTAATGACAGGAGTGCCGCTCTGTTAAAATGATGAGATCTGTATCGTTTCGATACTCAAAAATGATTGTCATTTATTTCAACTTTCATTTGTTTATATAGCTTAAAAATACAATACAAACTCTAAGTTCAATATACTTAATTGACCTACTTAATTTCTACTATTGCTCATAATGATTTATGGTAGTCATGTGCAATGTGATTCCTCACTATTAACACTCAAAAAGCTTTTGGTAACACATTGTACATATTTTGTTTCGTCAGCAGTTATTTGTATATGCAAAATTCCTTGAGCACACTTTCTGTTCATAATAGCCGATCACACTCAACATTACCCAATTCTCATATTATAAGCAAAAAATATAATTAATAAAAATGAACTGCTTTGCATATAGCTAACACATATTGTATCAGGTACATGCACAACAGTGTTCTGGAGCATAAAAATAATCAATCTAGACGTGGCAGGCTTATGTTCTCTCATTAAAAGATAGTTAAAAAAACAACTTCTTTAAAAGGTTACGATGCGTGCACAAAAGTAAATAAATAATATAAAAAAAAATTTGCAATAAAGGTACAACGCTTTTATAAATGGACTAAAAAGTAGAAAATAATAATTCTCAATCCCATAGAATTTGTGTTGATAACTTTTGATTTTGAAATTTTAGCAAAGGTCATTATAAACAACTAGCAGACCCGGCGAACTTCGTCCCGCCCAAAATTATTTTTTTTATTGAAACATTTGGTCCAACGTTTTCGCCAGCAATTCACCTTCACGTTTGGTTTTGTGGTCGACAGAAGGCATATCCTCCATTGCCGTCTTAGATAACCTGACTAAAGCGTTATACCTCTGCTACCACCAGCGGGTTCCGAGTTGAGTACTTTCAGTGCTAGAGCCTCGCACTATGTCCATGTCGTTGTAAAGCTCATACAGCTCATCGTTCCAACGTCAGCGGTACTCGTCGTCGTCAACGCGTAAAGGCCCGTAAATCTTCCGCAAAATCTTTCTCTCGAATACTTCAAGAGCCGGCCCATCGGACGTTGTCATTGTCCATGCTTCTGCGCCATATTTCAGCACGGGCATGATGAGCGACTTATAGAGTGTGGTTTTCGTATGTCGAGAGAGGACTTTGCTCCTGAACTGCCTACTCAGTCCAAAGTAGCACTTGTTGGCAAGAGGGATTCTGCGTTGGATTTCAATGCTGACATTATTGCTTATGCTGGTTCCCAAGTAAACGAAACTCTCTAGTTTCTCGAAATAGTAACTGTCAACAGTGACGTAGGTACCAAGGCGCGAATGTGCTGACTCTTTGTTTGATGACAGGAGATACTTCGTCTTGTCCTCTTTTACCACCAGACCCATTCGCTTTGCTTCCCTATCCAACTTGGTTGGTTGGTTGGTTTAGGTGGATTGTCGCTCAGGTGACAAGCAATTAGCAAGTTTGCCATTTTGATTCCACAACTCGTGCAACCTACAACCATTTGGCGGCTTTAATAAATTTCAGTACGTCATACAGAGAGAAGCAGCTGCACTCTGAAATATTCTGCAGGAATGGTTTGCCGAGTGTATTTAGCCTCATCCTTGCGAGGGCTGGACACTCGCACAGCAAGTGTTCGACTGTCTCTTTTGAGCCCGGGTCATCGCAGCTGCGACAGAAACTATTGAAGGGCAGTCCTATCCTTTCGGCATGTACCCCAACGGGCCAGTGCCCTGTGCACACTGCAGTAAGTTTGTAGGCATTTGTTTTGCTCATTCCTAAGAGAGCTTTGGTTTTGAGTGGGTCGTAGAACACCCAGAACTGCCGGGAAATTCTGTAGGATCCTGTGCAGTTCCACCTCTGCCTGGCCTTCGAATGATAAAATTCGGTAATTTTTGTCTTAATCTCCCTGAGCGAGGCGCCCATGTCCACCGCGTGGGACATATCCAGTGTGGAGCCGGTCCTTGATAGTTCGTCCGCTGCCTCGTTTCCGTAGATGCCCCTATGTCCCGGGACCCATATTAGGGTAATTTCGTATTGATCAGAGATATAGGCCAGCTCTCTCCTACATTAATCCACTAGCTGAGATCTAACAGAGTTAGAGGAAAGTGCCTGAATAGCCGCTTGGCTAACCGAGAGGATGTTCACTTGCGTTCTCGCGGGTACATTGTCTTTGATGTACCTTACTGCCTCCTTAATAGCAAACGTTTCGGCCTGGAAGACGCTTGCATAGTCTGGTAGGCGGAGGGTTAATTTTAGGTTATATTGCTCTATGAAGACCCCAGCACCAACTCCGCATTCCATCATTGACCCATCCGTAAAGACAGTTAAGCCCTGCAAGTACGCGAAATCTTCCTGATTCCAGTCACTGCGGCTTGGGAATTTCGTGCGGGGTTTGTGGTGAACCCAGGTCTTCGACAGGATATAGTCAGTGGGCAGCGCTTTAATTTTAGACGGTATTGCGTCTAGGATGGAACCGTGCCCGAACGGTCTTTCCTTCCAGAGCCCCAGGGCACGCAGTCTGATGGCGCTGTTAGCAGCTGAATTCTCGATGAAGATATCTATAGGTAATAAGTCAAGAAGGACGTTCAAAACGTCCTTCGGACAGGATCTCATTGCGCGTGTTACGCTAGCGGCTGCTGACCTTTGAATTCCGCCTAGCTTTTTAACTACGTAATCCTTAGTAAGGGCTGGCCACCAGACCAGCGCCCCATAAGAGATTATGGGTCGGACTATAGCTGTGTACATCCAGTGCACAATTCTTGGTTTCAAACCCCATCTGTTGCCCAACATTCTCTTGGCCGCATAGAGAGCCACCGTGGCCTTCCTAGCACGCTCAATGTTTGGTTTCCAGTTAAGTTTGGGATATTCACCTTGGGTATTTCACCTTCATTGACAGATCCAGTTCCGTTTCTCGGAACCTTGGTTTATTAAAATTTGAAACTTATAAAAGGCAGAACAGACTTCGCGGTTTTTGTTACTGTTAGGTATGAGTATTTATATAAATGAAACAAGTAACCATGTAGATCTACAACACTATCATAACTAGCGAGTAAGAGAACCAATGTTAGTACGTAATCGATAATTAACGAATAAAGAAAACAGTCATTAACAAGAAGTCAAACCGCTCACACATTTACTCGGGTACACCACATAATTGGCGACGAGAATAAAACAAACAAACACAAAAAAAAAAGAGTGTGCACAAACTGAAGAAATTAAAAGTGCCGTTACATAGTGAACAAAAAAAGAAGCAAAATATCAAATTGCTGTTTTAAATAAAACAAATTAAAAACAATAAAAACACTGCATAGTATGCACAAAGTGAGAAGGTGGAGTTTAGTGACTCAAAAACATAAAAATAAAGTATAAAAATGCATAATATGCGACATTAACTACACATATAAAAAAAAAAAAAACGGATAACTTTTTTTTCTTTTTCACATATAATTGTGTGCCACATAAATAATCACATCAAATATCAAATAAAATAAAAGTATTTAAAACTGTACGAACAAAAAACATACATACATATTAAAATAAACACAAAAAAAATAAAAAATCCAACATCATAAAACGCAACATCAATAAGTATTTCACACATACATAGTATGTTCGTCCACTAGAGATAACAAGTACACCAACATCAAATATCCCGTTAGCTGAAATACATAAAACGACAAAAACCAACAATCATGCCATCAGACGCTTCAACTTCCAAGGTAAATGATGGTACAGTAACCATTTTCCAGTCTAGCACAATTCCACAGTTCGTACCGCAAAACGAACCGTGGACACTGTGGAAAGAGAAACTGGAAATACACTTCTGTGAAATAGGGTGCGAAGAAGACAATAGAAAAAAAGCCATTTTGCTGAAATCTATTGGGTCAACACCTTATGCTGTACTTCATAGCCTATGCAGTCCTGCCTCACCAGTGGAAAAAAGTTACAAAGAGATTTGCCAAATTTTAAAATCTCAATACACTCCTCCAGTCATTGTGTTTAGAGAGCGAAAAGCTTTTCATATGTCGGCAATGAAAGGTGAGGAGAGTGTTTCGGATTGGTTTGCGAGAGTGAAACAGCTTTCACTCAACTGTCAATTTGGTAATCAACTTCAACATTTTGTACTCAACCAATTCGTAATGGGTTTACCAGATCGCCTTTACGAAAAAATGTGTGAAGAAGATGAAAGCTTAACAATAGAGTCAGCTTTACGTAAAGCACTCATTTGGGAGACAAAATTCACATCAAACAACGAGCAACACGTAAATTTTATAAAAAACAACAATCAATACAACAAGCAAAAGAGATCAACACAAAGGAGACACAACAATCATAACAACAACAACGCCAACAACAATAACACCAACAACAACAACAGCAACCACTTTAAAAACAACAAAAACTGCAAAAACAACCATAACAACGATATCAAAAGGGACCAAAACAGCAGGCTGGGTGGTAACCAAAACAAAACACAAACATGCAAACATTGTGGCTGGCGGAATCACACTTCAGAGCATTGCCGATACAAAAACAATAACTGCAATAAATGTGGAAAGATTGGGCACCTAGCATCTATTTGTAGAACAAGACAGGTTAAATATGTATCTGAATTAGATCGTTATAATTTAAACAAAAATAATACTGATGATGATAATGATAATAATGGTAATTTTTCTGTCTTCAGGGTTGCTGGTGAATTGTGCGAGGACTCATTTAATAATTACAGTGTAAAGATCACACTGAATGGTATTCATCTAACAGCAGCATGCGACACTGGAGCCCCCTGCATTCTAGTTCCAGTAACACTGTACGACAAAATAAAAAACACGGTAAGTTTAAATAAATGCAAAGATACGTATGTTGATAACGGAGGTAATTTAATAGATACATTAGGAGAATTTTTGGGTACAATTGTCTATAATGGCATTTCAAAAAAGGTTAAGACAATAGTCACAAACAGCAATAGTTCACCTTTGTTAGGTAGAAGTTTCCTGAGCGAGTTCAACTTTAGCCTTCGACAAGTAAATGTTGTGTCGGATCAGAATTCCTTGTTGGTCCAAGAAATCAAAAATGAGTTTCAAGAAATCTTTGATGGCAAGTTAGGAGCCTTCAGACATGCCAAGATTTCGTTACCGATTTCACGTGATGCAAAACCGATTTTTTGCAAACCACGTCCTTTACCTTTTGCTTGGAGAAATAAAATTGAAAAAAATTTAAATGAATTAATAGAAAATGATGTAATTGAGCCTGTTAACAATTCCAGTTGGGGAACTCCTTTGGTACGCATACTAAAACCCAATGGAGATATCCGAATTTGTGGCGATTATAAGGTCACAGTTAATAAACATCTTTTGGATTTTAAATATCCGTTACCCCTAATTGATGAAATTTTTGCTTCACTACAGGGAGGTGAATTATTCACTAAGTTAGATCTGTCAAATGCATACAATCAATTGATTTTAGATCAAGAATCTCAATTGATTTGTTCGTGGTCAACCCATATGGGAACATTTAAAATGAAACGCTTGCCATTTGGTGTTAAGCCGGCAGCGTCTATTTTCCAAAAAAACTATAGAGGAATTACTTAAAGGTATTCCGAATGTTGTTATCTACCAAGATGATATTACCGTGACGGGTAAAGATTTTTCCCAGCACTTGAAAACATTAAAATTAGTTTTGAGTAAATTAAAGGATGCAGGATTGAAGTTGAATTTATCTAAGTGTGAATTTTTCAAAGATAAGATTTCATACTTAGGGTTCACAATAGATAAATTTGGACTTAGCAAAAATCAAGACAGATATCTTAGTGTTCTTCAAGCGCCGATACCCAATAATATTTCCGAGTTACGGGCATTCATAGGAATGGCTAATTATTATTCACGCTTTATTCCTGGTTTTGCAAAGAAAATGTGTCCTTTATATGAACTTAAAAAAAAAAACCTTAAGTTTGAATGGTCGATAACCAGCAACAAAGCTTATGAGGATATTAAGAAGGATATTTCTTCCGATCAAGTTTTAGTGCATTTTGATCCAAATAAACCGATCATTGTCACTACTGACGCTTCTAATACAGCTATAGCAGGTGTTCTTTCACACAAATATGGAGACGGAACTTTAAAACCTGTAGCTTTTGTTTCTCGAGCTCTTTCCAGTGCAGAAAAAAATTATAGTACTTTAGAGAAAGAATCTCTAGCTATTGTATTTTCTGTCACAAAATTAAGGCAGTATTTGCTTGGTTATGAGTTTGTCATCAAAACTGATCATAAACCTCTTGTGAGTATATTTGGAGAAAACAAAGGTTTGCCAGTTATGGCCGCTGCCAGAATGCAAAGATGGGCATTCATTCTTTCGGGTTTCAATTTTAAAATTGAACACATCAAAGGTGTTTTTAATTACGCTGATAATTTATCGCGTATTCCTCAGAATAAATATTCTGAAAATAAAGAAGATAAGAATTACATACACCTCATAGAGAAACAAAATTTTATAGACTTCAAAGACGTTTCAAGAGAAACTAGGCGTGATGTAATATTATCAAAAGTCTGCGAGGCATTAGAAAACGGTACGATGAAACAGTTGAAGGAAAGTACTTTCATTCCGTACTGTAACAAAGAACTTGAACTTTCAGTGGAAAGAGGATGTGTATTATGGGGGTATAGGGTAGTAATTCCTCATACACTCCGTAAAGTAGTGCTTAGACAATTGCATGAGTCGCATCTGGGAATTGTCAAAACAAAAGCGATGGCCAAATCATATGTTTGGTGGCCTAAAATAGATAATGACATAGAAGTTCTAATAAAGAATTGTAAAGCCTGTCAAGAATTACAACAAAGTCCAGAAAAAAGCATTCTAATTCCTTGGTCTCCCACAAACCGAACTTGGAGTCGCATTCATATAGACTTCGCTGGACCGATTCAAGGTTATTTTTTGTTTATAATCATAGACTCACATTCTAAATGGGTAGAAGTCTTTAAAACCAAAGACATTACCTCTCACTTTGTTATTTCAAAACTACGTGAAACTTTTTGTCGTTATGGCATTGTCAATACAATAGTCAGCGACAACGGTAGACAATTTGTCTCAAGTGATTTTAAAGAATACATTCGGTCAAACAAAATTCACCATGTCTTAACGTCACCTGGACAGCCATCAACAAACGGATAAGCTGAAAATTTTGCTAAAACTATAAAAAAATCAATAAATGCTAACTTGCATGACAACAAAACAGATTTCGATGTTATTCTCAATAGGTTTTTAATGGATTATAGAAATACAACACATTGTTCCACTAAAGAAACTCCAGCTAAACTTTTCCTAGGCAGATCACTTAGGACTAGATTTGATATGATCAAACCTCGTATACTTGAAGAATAAATCATGAAATGCCAAGAAAAAAATATACAAAATCATTAAGGAAAAAGATTTTTAGAATGCAAGTCAGGTCAGGAGATTTATATTCGAGATTATACTAATCCTAATAAACCAAAATGGACACAAGCTACGGTTAAAGAAAAGGTAGGGACTTTGTCATACAACTGTATTTTAACTAATAACCGGATAATACGTAGACATCTGGATCAGATTAGACCTCGTTGCAGTGACATATCCGAAAACAGTGTTGATTTAACTGGAATGCGGGGAGAGACCGGTGTTGTACGTGAAGAAGGTAATCATGTATCTGACGCACCAATGTGCTCTTCAGACAACTTACCAGCAATTTCGTTAGGAATAAATCACGAAAACATTGAATGTAGAAACAACGAAATTATTCCAAATGAAAATGGGTGTAACGAAGAGTTTGAAGTTGTAAATACAAGAAGAAATTTAAGACCAAGAAAAGATGGCAAGGTCACAAAGTAAATTAGAGAAAAACTTCAACTTCAACTTTTTATATTGTTGGAATGGTATCGTTGAGTTCTTAATTATACTATAAGACAAAAAAAAAAAAGGTTTATATGTATATCTTTATATAAAAAATTTATATATATTGAATGCATAATTGTGAAATAAGTTGAAATAAAAATAAACTAAATGTATACAACTAACAACTTAAGGAGGAGCATGTTAGGTATGAGTATTTACATAAATGAAACAAGTAACCATGTAGATCTACAACACTATCATAACTAGCGAGTAAGAGAACCAATGTTAGTACGTAAGCGATAATTAACGAATAAAGAAAACAGTCATTAACAAGAAGTCAAACCGCTCACACATTTACTCGGGTACACCACAGTTACCTATGATGTCGATTTCATCGGCATAAGCCAGCAATTGCACGCTCTTGTAGTAACTGCCGTCCCTAAATTGGAGCGCTAAGCGTTACGTTATCCATTGTCAACGAGTGTCAGCGCGCGCTATCCCCAAATCAACGCGTCGTAATTTTTGACGTTTTCTCAGGCCCTCTCGTTTTTATTCTCGTTTCCTCTTTCACTTGTTTGTCCTTTCTCTTTCTTTCCGTCTTCTGCATCCAACTTCAGCACGTAACGCCCTGTCAAAAATGAAAATTCCATTTGCTCGGCGTTAGCGCCGCGTTATTGTGGGATGCTTCATACAAATTGTATGGGCATGAGGATTTTTGACAGTTGCTTGGCGCTTGACGCGCCAATTTAGGGATGGCAGTAAGTTGTTACTGAGCGGTTCAGTTCTGCAGTTCTCGAGATCCCCTCTTATAAAAAGAAGGAGCTCTTCTTTATATAATTAGTGTAGGTAACACAAGGAGACACCGATTTTGATGCGAAAAATATTAAAGATGTTTTTGATAGACATTTTCGTGCTGATTACGAATACGTAAGTATGAAGTTTCCTTCAGCTCCAGATTTTGAGAAACACTTGTAAGAAAACAAAAGGTGATAGATATTAGTCTGTAGTTCTAGCTTTAATTTAAGCCTAAGTGGAAGGTTCTACCACCTTTTGCTTAATTGCGGTAGATACTCAAACTTCCCTAAATCACTTTCTCCTGTTCATCAAATGACTATTAGTGACCATCAAGCAAAGGTACAGGAATTTGCAAAGATAGTAGTCGAGATTTTTAGCTTTAATCTAAGCCTAAGTGGAAGGTTCTATCATCCTTTGTTTCTTTGCTTGAGCTTCTCTAATCTAATCTAAAAAACGCGATTTTTTGACACTTTGACCGGGTTTTTCTTAAAATCTGGAGCTGAAGGAAACTTTACGCTTACGGATTCGTAATCAGCACAAAAAAATCTGTCAAAAATAGCGTTAACATTTGCTGCATCAAATTTTTTCCATTTTTGTTGGGCTGTGTAATAAGTTTTGTTAAATAGCGAATACCCGCATGTTTTCAGCGCTTTCAAAAACCTTTTGAACTGTAAAACAATGAATCAATTCTATTCTACGCATATCTATAATATGGGTATCGAATTTCAAGCAAGTCGCACCATGAATAAGATTTTTTCCAATCTCGTCCACCTATCAGAAAAAATATCCTATATATTAATCCCTGCCAATAAGGCACCTACGTGTCGAATTTCAAGCAAATCGGACCATAAATAAGACTTTTTCGAATAGATCGGTCCCTGGTCCACTTAACGGAAAAATTTATCCTATATGCTAATCTAGGCAAAAGGCGACGTACGTACCAAATGCATTTTTTTAGCGTAGCTCGACCCCTGCACCACCTATCGGAAAAAATAAAACTGTGTGCACTCCTCCTTCTAAACACCTTTCCAAAAAAGCAGCAACCATTCGAATCGGTTATGAAACATAGGACAAAATTGGTCCCAGTTGATTATGCTTACCATGATAAAAACATAGCAAGGTAGAACCGTTCTCTCAATTTGTCGGCCATGATTTTTTTTTGAAGTTTGCCAACATTTTAAAATCATATAAAAGTGAAAATAAAAAATTGAAGTTCTTCGAAATTGTTGTTGCTTGAGATAGAAAATGAAAATGTGTGTGTGAGTTTGTGAGTAAATTTAAAAATTAAATTGTTTGGAAACGTCAAGAATTTTAAAAGTGACTCTCAGCGGTTCTACCTTACTATATTTTTATCATGATGCTTACAATGAATTTCACAATTATCCTAAATTTTCCAAGCTTCACATCCTAAAAATCATGCGATAAAATGCAAAATTTCGTCGAAAAATTCAATATTTTCGCGTTATTCCGGATTTTCCGAGTTTTTCACTTAGATATTTCTATTTTTCCATTCGAAAGCCAATCCGAAGGAATCGCACGAAAAATTCCATACCAAAAAATCAATTTTCGATTTCCCTACTTTCCCGGAAGGTTTTCCCAAAATTTTCTTTCTTAAAAACCTTCTCCTGGCAATTAAGAATAACTAAAAAAAAATTTTTGCCAAATCGGCTCAACCGTTCTAAATTGATGCATTTTTGACATCATTTCTATATCTAATAAATATTATAAATGTGAAAGTTTGTATGTTTGGATGTTTGGGAAATCATCACGCGGAAACGACTGCACGGATTTGCATGAAATTTTGTACGCAGATAGCTTATGGCAGATTGGTTAATAGGCTATTTTTTTAAGAGTTGCCACCTGTTAAAAAAGTTTCATTTATTTAATATGCGGGAACGACTGAATGGATTTGCGTGAAAATTTGCACACAGATAGCTTATGACCCAGATTGGAAAATAGGCTACCTTTCTTAAGAGTTGCCACCTGTTAAAAAATTTCATTAAATTAATACGCGGAAATGACTGAATGGATTTGCATGAAACTTTGCAAGCAGATAGCTTATGACCTACAGTGGAAAATAGGCTAATTTTTTGGAAGAGTTGCCACCTGTTAAAAAGTTTAATTAAATTAATACGCGGAAACGACTAAACGGATTTGCATGAAATTTTGCACATAGATAGCTTATGACCTAGGTTAGAAAGTAGGCTACGTTTTTTAAGAGTTGCCACCTGTTAGAAATGTTTAATTTAATTAATACGCGGAAATGAGTGAACTGATTTGCATGGAAGTTTTCACACAGATAGCTTATGAGCTAGGTTGAAAAAAAGGCCACTGTTTTAAGAGTTACCACCTGCCAAAAAAGGTTAATTCAATTAATACGTGGAAAAGACTGAACGGTTTTGCATCAAATTTTGCAAGCAGATAGCTTATGACCTACAGTGGAAAATAGGCAAATTTTTTGGAAGAGTTGCCACCTGTTAAAAAAGTTTTAATTAAATTAATACGCGGAAACGACTGAACAGATTTGCATGACATTTCGCACAGAGATAGCTTATGAGCTATGTTGGAAAATAGGCTACTATTTTAAGAGTTATCACGTATTAGGAAACTTTAATTAAATTAATACGTGGAAATGACTGAACTGATTTGCATGAAAGTATGCACACAGATAGCTTATGACCTAGACCGGAAAATAGGCTACTTTCTTAAGAATTGCCACCTGTTTGAAGATTAAATTTTGCTCAAAGATGGTTTATGACCTGGATAGAAAAATAGGCTACTTCCTTAACCGGTTTTCCGATCAGAACTGAATTTAGCACACTTACTACGGATTTCGGAAGGATGGTCTTAGACTGAAAGTAAGTCCGATAACTCAAAGCCCCTCCCATACAAATTGGAATTTTCATATTACATACATTACTCTGGAAGTATTTGTGGGAGAGAACTGAAACTTGGTATAGTGATATGTATGTGAAATCAATGTTGGCATTAATCGATTGATGTTTTAATTAGTTAGTTAATTCGATTAAATTCAATCTGATTACAGTTAATCATGATTAATTTTAATCCGACTAAACGGTTAACCGTAACCGCGATTAAAAAATTAATTTTTAGTCATTAACTCTTAATTTTATCAAGTAGGTTTGGTGATTAATTAAGTTATGCTGGAATTTTCCTAATCCAGTATGGCTAAGTCGGGTTTTCTCATCAATCTAAGCAATTTGGTGTACATTTTCATTAAGATATATGTATACCAACAAACGCTTTACAAACTAGGTTTGTAAAAGTTCCCAGTTTATGTATTACTAATAACAATAATTATTATTTTTTTATATTACGCGCTTTTTATAAGCGTAAAACACAAAATAATTACTATAACTGGTGTTTGGTTTCAAACTCGGACAAACTAGACTAATTAATCAGATTTTATTTTTAATTGGATTAACGATTAATGTTTTAAATTAATTAAACGTAATCGCAGCCAGCGATTAACGATTAAAAAAAATGTTATCATTAAGCGTACAGTTGATTACGACTAATTAATTTTAATCGTCAAAGGCGATTAACATTTTAATCGTTAATTTTTAATCGTTAATCAGATTAACAGTTTGCCAACACTGTGTGAAATCATGTTCATATTCACGGAGAAAAATGGACGTTTTTGGAAAAGAGGCGTAGCACCTCCCATACTGACTGAAAGTTTCATATTGCATATCTCTTCAAATGTTTGGGGTAAAGCACTCAAGCTTGGTATGGAAATACATATGTATGCATGTATGTATGTGAAACGAATACCATACTCATGGACAAAAATGAGAGTTATTGGAAAAGGTGGTGTGGCAACTCCCATGCAAATTGATTTTTCTATGCTGCATATCTCTGGAGGTGTTTATTGCAGAGGACTGGAACTTGGCACCGAGATGTGTATACAAAATTAATTCCATACTCATAGAGAAGAATTTGTGTTATTCGAAAAGGGGACATGGTTCCTGCCGTACAAATTTACTGCTTTATACTGCTTATCTCTAGAGGTGTTCATGGTAGAGTACTGGGACTTGGTACTGGGGTATGTAAAATCAATTCTAAATGGAAGAAGATTAGGGTTATAAGAAAAAGGGGCGTGGCACTTCTACTACTTTTTCTTGCCACATATCCCTGGAAGTGTTTGTGGAAGACAGAATAAATTTCATTAAATGGAAAAGGGAGAGCCGGGTTCCACCTTATAATCTAAAGCTCTCTTGAGGCAGTTGCTACAGTAATGAGAAGTGGTATTTTATCAAGGCCAGGTTACTAAATTTGAGTTTGAAATATTAACTCGCCGTGGCACCTCCAAGAAGGTTTCACGTTCACGCGTCGTATACCTAGAAACATTTTAAGGTAAACTTAGAGGGAGGAGAGAGGAGAGTTTATAATTTCATAGTTTTAAACGGCCTAAATACCTTAACTCGCTTAGAAAATAACGAGCTATAACGAAATGGGCACAGAAATAAAATCTAACATCATTAAATTATTTTTCCTATTTGTATAAAAGCGCTAGGTGAAACCCGCGGGTATAAGCTAGTATATAGATAAGGAACAGCCGTGCGTAAATCACGGTTTCCGAATGAATTTCAGTTTTTTTTTTGCAAAAGTATAAATACATATGTATCTTTTCCTGTCGTAAATATATCGATGGCCCTGTACAATAACTACACAATTCAAAATTCAAAGAATTAAAACTCGTACTATGGTTAAGTGGCTCATGTCTTTAATTGTTGTCTTATTCATGTATAAGATTTACAACTTATTTAAGTTAGGATTAGACATGGGTTAGCCAAGGATTAGAGACATGAGTCTCTTAACAGTAATAAGGGATTTGATTTTTTGAATTTTGAATGGGTCGTTATTGCCGAGGACCATCGGTATGTGAGTTCATATATTTCGATAATGAAATAAATTCAAGCATAAATACGATTTTTAGTTACATATACATATGTAACACAATTTCAGCGCATATTTTTTTCGAAAGAATTCTTTTTCCTGTTATCAATACATATTTGGAATCTGAGGATAATCGGACCATAAACACGATTTTTACTAATAACTCGACTCCAACGCCACTTGGCGGCTCTTTTTTTTGCAATGGTTTTGTTTTTCTATTGTCAATACATATCTCAAGTATGAGGCGCATCGGACCATAAATACGGGTTTTACTAACAACTCGACTCCAGCGCCACCTAGCGGTTGTTTTAATAGTTATTCTGTTATTCGGAAGGTAGACAAATTCAAAAAACAAATATCATAAAAATCGGTCCAGCCGCTCCTGAGTTATAAATGGTGTAACTAACACGACTTTGTTTTATATATAAAGATTTATGAGATTGAAAATGAAAAGCGTGGGGCGCATGCAATACAAAGCATTAGATTTCATTGACAATAGTAAAACTACATAACATAGACCTAAAATTTCTACAGAGAAAGTACAAATTTGAGATCCATTTTAAGCGGTCGTTATTCATATATCCACATACATACATATACTACCCCTCATATGAATTCGGTATATTACATGCGCCCCACGCTTTTCATTTTCAATCTCATAAATTGTTTATAATGACTTTTGCTAAAATTTCAAAATTAAAAGTTATGAAAACAATTTCTGTGGGACGAGAATTATTATTTTCAACTTTTTAGTCCATTTATAAAAGCGTTGTATATTAAAAAGTTTTTTTTTATATACATATAAATAATTTATTTTCTACTTTTTAATTTTAATTCAACGATATTAATAGATTTGTGCACAAACATGTATATACATTAGCGAGGGCCGAAAATCCGCTTTTTTAGAATTTTGATAGGTAATAGCAAAAATATGGTTCACTATGCTCTAACAACAATCTGTGTGAAATATGACAACTTTTGGTAAATATCTTAGCCTCGCCCAAGTCCATCAAAGTTCAATATGGCCAAAAAATAAACATTAATAAATAAATTAAGTAATACATTTTTTTAGTAAAATTGCAATAATCTTCGAAAGTATTAGTCCCACATAATTAGGTATATGGAGCTTTTTTGTAGAGAACCGAAGTTAACTAAGAAATTTTATTTTTGAGCTTGAACTTTGATGGACTTGGGCGAGCCTAGGATATTGACCAAAAACTTTCACATTTCACACAGATATTTTTTAGAGCATAATGAACCATATTTTTGCTATTACCAATCAAAATTCTAAAAAAGCGGATTTTCGGCCCACGCTAATATACATATGTATGTACATACATACGAGCAACAATTAATTTCATTTAAAGAAATGGGGTGTCGTCCATTTCCGCTGTAGCGTACGTAGTGAATACGGCGACATCTACCTCTCGAATGAACGAGGTTGATGTCTAAACTTAACACGAACTTTGCAAAGCAAAGCTTTTATAGCTGTCTGGACCCACAACATTGCAAGTTGATAAAAGCGTTGTACAAACTTTGAGATCGATTTAGAGCGATCATTATTCATATACCCAGCAGCTTTGTTGTTTTTCAGCCGCGTTGTTGCTATTCGTTCTTCACTGGAAGGGGTTTTTACGTGGCGGGTCCCAAACCCAGCGCACAATCCATTGCTGGGTCGGGGGTGGTTTCGCAACCAAATACATGTTTATATAGCGAGCCGCTTGCTCCAAGCAGACACCCGCTTGCAGCCGCACCTACTGGTGAACAGACGCTACAGACTTCAGTGAGCCCTTAAACCGAATAATTCGGAGTGGCCCCACCGAAGCTCCCTCTCTTTCTGCCGTGTCCCAAGGCTCCACTCGGATTGGTTACCGCATCTTACACATGGATTGCTCACGTTGCCCAGAGTGCGCGAATGAGGACGGTAGAGTCGGGATTGATGATATCCATGCAACTGTAACTGCATATCCAGCGCAACGACTATACCCCATTGCACTCCAAACAACAAAGCTGCTGGAGCTGACAGCCTGCCAGCTGAGCTATTCAAGTACGGCGGCGAGGAGTTGATAAGGTGCATGCATCAACTCTTGGTCAGAATATGGACTGGAATTTAAGTGTGCTCTGCCCAATCCAAAAGAAAGGTGATCCCGCAATTCGCGCCAACTACCGCGGAATCAACCTTCTAAGCATAGGTTGCAAGGTCTTATCGAGCGTATTGTGTGAAAGACTGAAGCCAGTGTGGCTTTAGACCTGGCAAACCCACCATAGATCAGGTATTTACAATACGCCAAATCTTGGAAAAGACCCGCGAGAAAAGGATCGACACTCACCACCTATTTTTCGACTTTAAAGCCGCTTTTGACAGCACGAAAAGGAGATGCCTATACGCCACTATATCTGAATTTGGCATCCCCTCAAAACTCATACGGCTGTGTAAAATGACGTAGAGCAATACCACCAGCTCCGTCAGAATTAGGAAAGACCTCTCCAAGCCGTTCCAAGCAGACAGGGCGACTCCATGTGACTTCTTTAATCTGATGTTGGAGAAGATTATAAGAGCTGCAGAACTGAACCGCTCAGGAAGAATTTACTACAAGAGCGTGCATAAAAAACCGCGAAGTCTGTTCTGCCTAGGGATGCCCAATATTCACCGATATTCGATTTTATCGATGATAAGACGTAAAATATCGATGCTTTATAATCGATTGCGGACTATGTAGAACATCGGCACATCGATACCCTGCACACATAATCGAAGTGTCGATGATTCGAGATATTGACTTAATACATACATACATACATATGTAGTAAACTCCTGCGCAATTCCATTTAAAGGGCCTAACAAGACATCCGATCGCCGCGCAAATACTTTCCCTCCTTTACTCTCATCGTTCGGGTCAAATGTGAGTAAGCATAAACCAGTTTCTGCAAGCGTACGTAAACTACCGATCAATAGCAAGACGAGTAGAGTATTTACTTTGCCTTCCGCAACTACTGCGAGTAAAAGGTATTTGACAGTAGTGTATTCTACTGGTAGTACTTGAGTATTTTCGAAGAAAACATATATTTGTGGCAATAATGATAGAAGAATTTTCTGGATCGTGCATTTGTGGTATCTGAATAAAACTAAGGACAGAAATGTAGTGGAGTGATGAAGAGAGCGACGAGCAAAACGTACTTTCAACTAAAATGCTGATATACATACCTAAGTACATATGTATGTATGTGCATAGATACGTATGTGCATCAGGGATGCCGTTTGGATCTAAATAGATCCAATTGGATACATTTTTAGACGAATTTTTGCGGGATACTTATTTTTTCCGGTCAGTATAAATGTGGATACTTTTTTAAATAGTGTAGTGTGTAGTATGCAGTGTGACTTGTAAAGAACAAACAAGTCGAAGCAAACTAACCCAAATCATTTCACAATTCAACTCGCAGAAATAAATATCAAATATCATTATCAAAAGACCTTGATGGCATTCTTTGTCACTTCAGTTCATTACCACTTAAACCATTTCACTTTCAATGCCAAGACCACCCAATGCCTACTTGCCGACAAAGCACTCTTTGTCATCAACGGCATGGTCACCGCCGTAAAAAAATAATTTTAAAAATTAAAAAGAGGCTTCATTTTGAGCCTATACTCAAAAAAAAACAAAAAAAAAGAGAAATTTCCAAAAAATTATAAAAATCCAAAAAATGAAATTTCAATAAAAATTCAATTAAAATCCTGAAAAGTGTGCTTCAAATAAGAGCACCTAAAACCAAAGTCCTGACGGGACAGCCAAAGCGTCCGTCAGTTGCGATGACAGG
>NW_023458555.1:79500464-79503218 GCF_013731165.1 Rhagoletis pomonella | reverse complement strand
ACTGAGGCTGATCGACTTCGCCGGGGCCCGAAATATGGTAATATGCAGTACTAGGTTCCAGCATAAGAACATCCACCAAGCTACATGGCTGTCTCCAGATCGAAAAACGAGAAACCAAATCGATCATGTTGTGATAGACGGAAGGCATGCTTCAAGCGTTTTGGACGTACGTACACTCCGAGGGCCAAACATCGACTCGGACCACTATCTTGTTGTAGCCAAGATACGCACCCGCCTCTGTGCAGCAAAAAATGTGCGCCCAACAATGCAAGGAAAGCTTAACGTCGAAAAGCTGCAATCACAACAGACGGCCAATTTATTCGCCACTCGACTCACACACCTGCTCTCTGAGAGCACTCTTCAACAATCCGACGTACGCGAGCAGTGGAACCACATTTCCCGATCATTAAGTACCGCCGCCGAAGAAGTAGTTGGATTTCAGCGAGCCCGAAAGAACAACTGGTACGATGAGGAATGTCAAGAAGCCGCAGAGAAAAAAGATGCCGCCTACAGGGCCACGCTGCGATCGGGCGCAACGCGAGCCATGTGGGACCGTTATAGGGAACTGAAGAAGGAAGCGAGACGTATTTGCCGTAATAAGAAGAGAGAGGCCGAAATACGTGAGTGCGAAGAGCTTGAGATGCTGGCCGACAGGAAGAACGCCCGAAAATTCTACCAGAGGGTTAGGCGACTTACGGAAGGTTTCAAGACCGGGGCGAACTCCTGTAAGAACAACAATGGCGACCTAGTGACCGATGTCCAGAATATACTTAAATTATGGAGGGAACACTTTTATAACCTACTGAATGGTAGAAGCGCTGAAAGTAGTGAGGAAGACGAACCCGAGTCCCCAGTCGATGATGATGGAGTAGCTGTCCCACCGCCTGACTATGACGAGGTACGAATTGCGATTACGAAAAACAACAAAGCTTCTGGAGCTGACGGCCTGCCAGCCGAGCTATTCAAGTACGGCGGCGAGGAGCTGATGAGGTGCATGCATCAGCTCGTATGCAGAATATGGTCAGATGAACGCATGCCCGACGACTGGAATTTAAGTGTGCTGTGCCCAATCCACAAGAAAGGCGACCCCGCCATACGCGCCAACTACCGCGGAATTAGCCTTCTAAGCATAGGTTACAAGGTCTTATCGAGCGTATTGTGCGAAAGACTGAAGCCCACCGTCAACGAGCTGATTGGACCTTATCAGTGTGGCTTTAGGCCTGGAAAATCCACCATAGATCAGGTATTCACAATACGCCAAATCTTGGAAAAGACCCGCGAGAATAGGATCGACACACACCATCTATTTGTCGATTTCAAAGCCGCTTTCGACAGCACGAAGAGAAGTTGCCTTTATGCCGCGATGTCTGAATTTGGTATCCCCGCGAAACTAATACGGCTGTGTAAAATGACGTTGAGCAATACCACCAGCTCCGTCAGAATAGGGAAGGACCTCTCCGAGCCGTTTGATACCAAACGAGGTTTCAGACAAGGGGACCCCCTTTCGTGTGATTTCTTTAATCTTATGTTGGAGAAGATAATAAGAGCCGCAGAACTGAACCGCTCAGGCACAATACTTTATAAGAGCGTACAATTGCTGGCGTATGCCGACGACATCGATATTATCGGTAAAAACAAGGGCTACGTCTGTTCTGCCTTCTCGGGATTGGATAGAGAAGCAAAGCGAATGGGTCTGGTGGTGAACGAGGACAAAACGAAGTATCTCCTGTCAGCACACAAACAGTCAGAGCATACGCGTCTTGGCACCCACGTCACTGTTGACAGTTACAAGTTTGAAAAAGTAGACGACTTCGTTTATTTGGGAACCAGCATTAACACCAATAATAATGTCAGCCTTGAAATCCAACGGAGAATCACTCTTGCCAACAAGTGCTACTTTGGGCTGAGTAGGCAATTGAGAAGTAAAGTCCTCTCTCGTCGTACAAAGATCACACTCTATAAGTCACTCATCATGCCTGTGCTGGTGTATGGCGCGGAAGCATGGACAATGAAAGCATCTGATGAGGCGGCTCTTGGAGTTTTCGAGAGAAAGATTCTGCGAAAGATTTACGGACCTTTACGCGTTGGTGATGGCGAATATCGCAGACGATTTAACGATGAGCTGTATGAGCTTTACAACGATATAGACATAGTGCAGCGAATTAAAATTCAGCGGCTCCGCTGGCTTGGCCATGTCGTTCGGATGGACAGAAACGCTCCTGCTCTGAAAATATTCAACGCGGGCCGCGATGCTGGGAACAGAGGAAGAGGAAGGCCTCCTCTGCGTTGGAAAGACCAGGTGGAGAAGGACTTGGCTTCACTTGGCATTTTCAATTGGCGTCAGTTAGCACAGAAGAGAAATGACTGGCGTGCTGTTTTGGACTCGGCCAAAATCGCTTAGGGGGTTACAGCGCCAAATAAGAAGAAGAAGAAGAATGGCCTACACAAATGTTATCCCAAAACATGTCTACAAATTCTGAACAAAAACTGTGAAAATTTGATGAAACTTTGTTGATTTTTTTCAATCTTTCAAGTGTGGATTTATTTGCAAGGTTTTTGTTTAACAATGAGCTACAATTTTATAAAAAAAAATAATTAAAATTATTTAAAAAAATAAAATAAATACCGGGTGACCGTGTAATTTTGTCAAAGATGAAGACAATGATGATAAAACATTAATACACTATATAGGTCAGTTCATATTAATGAATATAAAATGAGATCACTATCGATAAAATGGAAATCCTCAAGGGA
>NW_023458555.1:79490761-79500364 GCF_013731165.1 Rhagoletis pomonella | reverse complement strand
AAAGTCCTGACGGGACAGCCAAAGCGTCCGTCAGTTGCGATGACAGGAAGGAAGCCCGGTCCCCAGCCATTGACCATTGAGGAGTACCGGAGGCGACAGAAAAGCAAAAACCAAAGAAGGAAGAAATAATAATCCCACCAGTAGCAAGAAGGAAGAGGCGTGGAGGCTACACGCAAAAACTAAGGAGGGAAAAAGCCATCCTCCAACGTGAGCTGAACACAGAACCAGCACCACCCTGGGGAAGATCGTGCCAAATCTGGGAACGCATAGATGAAATAACGTTCCTCATCAAACAATTCCTGGACGCCAGACCAGGACGGACAACACAATAAGAGAAAAAAACCCATAGATGGTATTAATGAAGAGCTCCCTATTCGCACTCATAGGGCCAGTAAGCGATAATCGCTCGGGGCAACTAATTTTTAAGAAAAACAAATTGAAATTGTAAATAAATAATAAGCAAATGAATTGAAAAAAAAATAATAAAAATAAAAAAAAATTCTTTTAAAGAAAAAAATCTTATCTTAAAATCAAAAAAAATGTAATTTAAAAATAAAATTTCACTTAAATGAAAATTTTTTCACTAACGAAAAAAAAATATAAATTTTTAATTAAAATTGATTTAAGTTAAAATTTTTTTTGAACTTAACAAAATTTTTTTTAAGAATGGGCAATACCGACTCAAAATTAGAAAAGCCCAACGCTAACGTAATAAATGAAGTAGAAGTAACAGAAGAAAAAATTAATATAGAAACAATAGAAATATGTATAGTCATAATTACGATTGTAAGCGTTATAAACTTAGCACTACATGTATACGCTATGCACAATAAAAATTTAAAAAAGAAATATCTAAGTATGGCAAACCAACTAGATAAGGTATAAATAGGAAAGAAAACTCCTCTTAATATTAATAAAAAAAGAAAAAAAAAATAAAAAAATTTTGAAAGAATAAGAACCAGAAACTAGATTCACTTAATAATTTTATGTCCATGGATAAATGGGAAACAATAATAAAATCCATAGAAACTAATGCAGTAATAATAAAAAAATCTTATAAATGCATTACACAAAACCGTAGCATAGAGCAAGACACAATCAGAAAACATTTAGGCATTATAACAAGTTCAATAGAAGATGTTAGAAAGACAGTAGCAATAAATAAAAACAGATTTACACAAACACATAAGAACCAAGCATTAAAAATATTTTGGGAACTCAGGGATTTATTAGTTAAAGCCCTTAACCGTCATAATATTCAGCAAGAAGTTCCACACACTATTGAAGAACCAATACAAATTGATATCAATATCCTTATAACACCTAATATACAACAACTTTTGATAGAAGATAATATTACTGAAGAGGAAGGACTGGAAGAAATCAACATAGCACAGACAAATATAGAATTTATAAATACTGCCACCAGGTTGATTCCTGAATTCGATGGAAAGCCAGAAAATCTAAGATCATTCTTAGATGCACTTTCTTTAGTAGACACACTAAAAGGCAACCACGAATCAGTAGCCGTTAGTTTAATAAAAACTAAACTAAAAGGCAATAGCAGAAACCTCTTAGACAGTGAGACGACAATTCAGTCTATCATAGCAAAACTAACAGCATGTGTAAAAGGCGAAACCATTGAAGTAATATCGGCAAAAAATTTTAATATTAGACAAAGTGGTAAATCCGCTAATACTTACTGCAATGAGATAGAAACACTGACCAAATCCTTAGAAAGCGCATACATCGCTGACGGCATACCCTGTAGTCAAGCCACCAAATACTCAACCCAAGTAGCAATAAAAGCAGTGACCAAAAATTGCACCATAGATAGAGTAAAACTCATCATGGAGGCAGGTGAATTCAACTCCATGAACGAAGCAATAGGAAAGTTTGTCGGAAGTTGCACCGAAGCAACTGGACAACACAACACTATCCTACACTTCGGAAGATCAAATAAACCCTGCCATGGAAACAGAGGAAATGGTAGAGAAAGCTACAGAGGTGGTAACAGAGGAAACTACAGAGTAGGAAATCGACAAAACAACAGAAGATACAATAACAATAATGGTAATAGAGATAACAACTCCAACTATCGTGGAAACCGTAACCGAAACAATTATAACCGACAAGAAAATGGTCGAACTAATAATGTTAGAATAGCTAACAATAACCAAGAACATTCGGAAAACTCTCACAGTCCCCTAAGATCAAGTCAATAGAAAGAAAAGTGTATAATCTTAATCTTAACTTGAGAATTTTTATAAAAGTCCAATTAAATGACACTAACAATACAATAATATTATTAATAGACACAGGAGCAGATATTTCACTAATAAAAACTGCACACTTTAAACAAGATCAAATAAACACACAAATCATTACATCATTAAGTGGAATAGGACAAGGTAAAATAAAATCAATAGGAACTACACACTTCGATCTGAAGTACAAAAATTTCTTAGTTCCGCACACCTTTCACGTTGTGCACGATGATTTCCCAATACCTTGTGATGGAATCATCGGTATGGATTTTATCAGAAAATACAATTGTATTCTAGATTTCAACGAAGATTTTGATTACTTTGTACTACGTCCACCTAACTTTCACCAACACATAGAAATACCAATAGCAAATACATGCAATGAATACTTACCCTTGCCAGCAAGATCAGAAGTAATACGCCAAATAAAAATTAAAAGTACAAGTCAAGATATACTTGTACCAAAACAGGAAATTCATCCAGGTGTATTTATAGCTAGCACTCTTGTAAGAGCAAACAAAGCATTCATTCGCATTCTAAATACAAATTTTCACACAGCAAAATTTGAGGAATCAAAAATCATAACCGAACAAATTAATGATTATGAAATTGTCACAAATAACCAAGTTAATAATAACAGTAGAGAAACAGAAATCTTAACCATATTAAATAAACAATTTCCAAGTCAATTTAAAAATACCTTAACAAACCTTTGTTCAAAATTCACTGATATTTTTGGTTTAGAAACTGAACCGATAACAACTAATAATTTCTATAGCCAAAAATTGCAAGTTAAAGATAATACACCCGTATATATTAAGAACTATAGAGTACCGCATACTCACAAAGATGAGATTGACAATCAAGTGAAAAAAATTTATAGACGATGGAATAGTCGAACCATCACACTCCGAGTACAACAGTCCAATCTTACTAGTACCAAAGAAACCACCAGGCTCTAAAGAAAAAAGATGGAGACTAGTAATAGATTACAGACAACTGAATAAAAAACTCGTCGCAGACAAGTTTCCATGCCACGACATCCTAGATCAACTTGGCAGAGCAAAATATTTCTCTTGCTTAGATTTAATGTCTGGATTCCACCAAATAGAACTGGAAGATAAATCTAGAAATCTTAAGTCATTTTCAACGTACAATGGATCATATAGATTCACTAGACTTCCATATGGACTAAAAATAGCACCTAACCCATTCCAAAGAATGATGACATTTGCTTTCAGTGGTTTAAAACCAGATCAAGCTTTCTTATATATGGACGATTTAGTCGTATTAGGATGCTCTGAGAAGCACATGCTTTCAAATTTAACTATTGTCTTTGAATTATGTAGAAAACACAATCTCAAACTACACCCCGAAAAATATTCATGCTTTAAAACGGAAGTAACATATCTAGGACATAAGTGTACTGATAAAGGGATACTACCAGACGATAGTCAATATTCAGTAATCAAGAATTATCCACAACCTACTGACGCAGATGGCGCACGAAGATTCATAGCCTTTTGCAATTACTATCGAAGGTTAATCAAAAACTTTTCGCACCATTCTAGACACATTACGAGACTAACAAAAAAAAAATGTACAGTTCGAATGGACTGAAGATTGTGAAAAAGCATTTAATTATTTGAAGAAAGCATTAATAAGCCCAACATTACTGCAATACCCTGACTTCGGGAAAGAGTTTTGTATAACTACAGACGCAAGCAAGTATGCTAGTGGGGCAGTTTTAACCAAGGAATGAAACTGATTCAAAATAACGTTCCGGTTTGGGTTTCGGTTTTGCCAAGTGTTTCGGTTTCGGTTTTGGTTTCGTTCTTCAAAATTTATTTCGGTTTTGGTTTCGGTTTCGTTCCGGTTTCGGTTTTTCACAGAAATTTTGTTGATATTATTTAAATCACAATGTCTTAAACGTTGAGGAAAGAAAATCGAAAATTACAGTTCATTGATAATATCAACACTAGGTTCTTTCCCTAACAATCCGGACCGGATTTGGTAATTAGAGAATAAGAGAAACATTTTCTTTCAAAAAAGGAACAAAGTTCAGAAGTACGGAAACGCAAACACCCACATTTCGTGCCCACAAGTCGAGAAACAGCTGATTCACGTTGTTCTTGTTTTTGTCACTTATACCATGTTCTGACCGACATCGGAAACATGTTTTCGTTGCTAAAACTTTTTTTTTTCGATTATTTATCGAAGTGGAAGTCATATTTTATCATCTTTAATACGCCATTTCGGATTTATTGTTAATTGCCTGGCCAAAGCAAAATAAGAATGAAAGTTAAAGGTTGTAAATGAAAAGAAAATGAAGGAAAAATGTTTTGGTTGTCGGTCAGAACATGGTATTAAATGCAAACACTTGGAAATTGAATTTTGGTTTCACAAATTTGATTTTAAGTACATAGATTGAAAATACATCAACAGGCAATTCACTTTTCCTTAAAAGCACCAAGTAAATGCAGGCAACATGTAAACACAATACAGCAGATATGCACTTTGACACTTTATCCATTTTTACTCGGAGAGAATTTCGGGCTATTTCGGGCAGGAAGAAAAATACACTTACGATCGAATACGCTCGAATTTTCGCTCTCTATTAACCATTTCGTTGAGTACAGGCATGATTTTTGGGCTATTTTGGGCACACGCGGGATCTCGCATTGCGTACGGGAAAGAAACTACTTAAATATAATTAATCGATTATCGATTCACAACAACAAAGTCATCAGCAGATTTTTGCGAAAAGTTACCTTGCCATACTTATTTACTACTTAACAAGAATTTTAGCAAAATGTTGCTGATTTTGGTTAAATAAATCATTTATTTCAAAGAAATTTTTATTTATTATTTTTGTAAATTTCTGGAAACCGATTGAAACCTTTGATTGAAATGGTTTCGGTATCGTTCCTTTTCAGGTCAAGATAACGGTTACGGTTTCGGTTTCGGTTTTGAAAAACGAAACGGTTTTAAACGGTTACGGTTTCGGTTTAGGTTTCGGTTTCATTCCTTGGTTTTAACTCAAGAGCACGAAGGAAAACACCTACCAGTTGCATATGCATCCAAATCCTTCACAAAAGGAGAAAGCAATAAATCCACCATTGAACAAGAATTAACAGCAATTCACTGGGCTATTACACACTTTAGGCCATACATATACGGTAAACAATTTCTTGTCCGTACGGATCACAGACCACTAACATACTTATTTTCAATGAGAAATCCTAGTTCTAAATTGACTAGAATGAGACTTGATCTAGAGGAATATGAATTCACAGTTGAATATCTTAGGGGCAAAGATAATTATATCGCGGATGCTTTATCGCGAATAACAATAGACAATCTAAAAGAAATTACTGAGTCAGTAGCTAAAGTACTCAGAATAACAACACGTTCAATGACACATAAAAAAGACACAGCATGCACAGGTAGTAAATTAAATAAGCATCATCAAATATATAATAAGCCCAATATATACGTTCCTTTAAATAACACTGACGTCAGGAAATATTGTAAATTAAAGATTACCCCTGAATGATGTTACATCAAAAGAGGTAAATCGATAATTGCGTATATATATATATATCAATGATTTATTTACTAATGAGAAATTTGACTTAGGTCAATTTTTATCAAGGCTCGGTGAAGTGGCCGGTAAATACAAAATTGATAGACTACAATTGGCACCAAACGAGAAGAATTTCGAATTTATCTCGATTGTTGATTTTAAAAATAAGGGCAATGAAATATTAAATCAAGTAAAAGTAGCGCTACTGAACAAGGTAATCCAAATTGATGTCAATGCTAAAATTAAAAATATCTTAAAAAGATATCATGATGACCCAATTGAAGGAGGTCACTGCGGAATTTATAGAACCACCGAAAAAATAAAAAAATACTACTATTGGAAAAACATGACTAAAGATATTAAAAAATACGTAAAGTCATGCCATAAGTGTCAAACTACAAAAACATTAAAACACCTGAAAATCCATTGACTATTACAAAGACACCGGTACAAGCTTTCGATACGGTATTCGTTGATACCATCGGTCCATTTCCAAAATCGATTAATGGAAATGAATATGCAATCACTATAATATGTGACTTGACAAAGTACCTAGTAACAATACCTATACAAGACAAATACGCAAAAACAATCGCAAAAGCTATATTTGAACATTTTATTCTCGTTTATGGTCCAATGAAGACGTTCATTTCGGACATGGGAACAGAATACAAAAATGCGATACTTACGGAATTATATGAATTGCTCAAAATAGAAAAAATAACTTCTACAGCACATCATCACCAAACCCTCGGTACTATAGAAAGGAGTCACAGAACATTCAATGAACATGTTCGCTCCTACATATCAATAGATAAAACCGACTGGGATGAATGGCTTAAATATTTCACATACTGTTTCAACACGACACCATCAACAGTACATAACTACTGCCCATATGAATTAATATTTGCTAAAATACCTAATAGTTTCGAACAATTTAGAGAGATAGTTAGAATTACCCCATTATATAATGTAAATGATTACGCTAAGGAAGCTAAATTTAGATTAGAAGTAGCTAGTGTAAGGGCGCAACACTTAATAAATAAACAAAAAGAAAAACAAAAATTAGCTTATGATAGAAATACTATACCTTATAATTTTAAAATAGGAGATTTAGTTTTATTAAAAAATGAATCACGACATAAGTTAGAACCTCAGTATAAAGGTCCATTTACCATAAGAGATATACTTTTAAGAGGAAATGTACAAATAATAGACAATAAAACCAATAAAAACCAAATAGTTCATAAGAATAGACTTAAAAAGTACAATAATTAAAGAAATAATAATAAAAGGAAAAACAAGAAAACAAAAAGAAACTGATAAAAGTCAAAAACAATATTGTAAAAGAATGTCCATAAAACTACAGTCATATGAACATTCTTATTAAAAAGGGAGGTGTAGCGTGTGGTATGCAGTGTGACTTTTAAAGAACAAACAAGTCGAAGCAAACTAACCCAAATCATTTCACAATTCAACTCGCACAAATAAATATCAAATATCATTATCAAAAGACCTTGATGGCATTCTTTGTCACTTCAGTTCATTACCACTTAAACCATTTCACTTTCAATGCCTAATTTCCGACAAAGCAGTTTTTGTCATCAACGGCATGGTCATCGATTTTCATTAAAGATGGTAGAAAGCATTACGTTTTCTGAACGTATAAAGAATTGCTAAAATTACTTTAATTAGCTTAAAAGGATGCTTTAAGCAAGATCTTAATATACATATCGTCCTTTAAAGTACGTATCAAAAAATGCAAAACCGCGTATGTTACGTTGCATAAATTATTTTCTAGAGAGTAAAAACACTTATATTCCAAAATGGTTCTCTTTTTTTCTAAAGCAATCGCATTTCTGGCTAGTATATTTTAGGACGAATGGATAAGGATTGAGCCAAGAGCTTGTGTGAGCAAATCCAATTTTTTGCAGCAAATGTCAGTTACGCGGTTTTGCAGAATGACGATACGCGGTTTTGTACTTTAAACGACGATATACATATATAAAGTAAATTATACTGTTTCTGTAGTAATCTTTTTCTTATCACATATTTTCATTTGTTAATTTAAAAAGAAAGGAGATTTTAATGTAGTTTAAAAAACTAAATTTGATTTAATTGATGAGAGTTTTATGAATTTCACTGAAAAGACTTCAAATACTCTCTAAAAAAATTACATACATACCAAATTTGTCGCAAGAGCAAAATTACACATAAAATGTTTAAAATAAAATAATGTTTATTATTAGTAGGAAATGAGTAGTCCACTTGTAAACAGCGTTATGTGATTTTATAATAGAAAGCCATAAATTTGAAAGAGCGACTACGACAACAAGTAACATTTAAATTTAATCTTTTTTATTATTACCTGAAAATTTGGATAAATTGGAGCCTTATAAAATTGTAACATAACATAACATGTCATAAGATAACACTAACAGTCTATACGACCTAAAGCAGCTTTCTAAGTTCATCAGAAGATTGATATTTTTGAAAGTTCTTAAATAAGTACGATAGCGACTTTCGGAAGAAGACTTAACATTTGATGCAATTTTTTTCAGAATATAAAAAGATTTTGCACTCTGTTGTTAGTGGACATGAAACTACTTTAAATACTGGTACGTAATCCGCCAAAACTAAGAATCGAAAAAATTTTACATAGCGCACATTTGTGTATTTATGTGTATATTTTAAAGATCTCAAGTTCAAAATCAAATACTGAACATCTTATACGTATATTTATACAGAGTGTACTTGCTATTTATTATATTTACTTTGCAAAATACTTATGCACAAAAAATGTACTTTATAAATTGAAATTACAAATGTTTGATTTTATGCACATGTATTCCAAGTCCTTAGGATGGGTTACATTATGCCTTTTTCATGAAATGTAAAAAAAGAAAATTGGATACATTTGGATACATTTTTGGCTTGGTCAGGGATACATTTTCTTAAGACGCAGCGGCAACACTGATGTGCATAGATACGTATGTGCATAGATAAGTATGTATGTGCATAGATACGTATTTGCAGTGTTGCCATCTTTTGATTTTCAAAAAGCACCAAAAACTTGGAAAAAAGCGTTTTACCACACTAAAAGCACCAAACTTTTTTGAATCAAGGGATACTTTTTTCATAACATAATACCGAAGTACTGCACATTAAAACTGGTATATCTCGAGAAAGAAAAATCTAATCGCAACAAACGAAAATGATGCCCTTATTAGAAACGAGCAAATAATTTGATGTTTTCATTATATAACCTCAAATATCGCTAAAAACCGTGTTTTTGGCACTTTGCGGTTAGGGTATCTCTAAATTCTAGTACTAGAGCAATTGTGAAACCAGTGTGGTGGATTCAGGACCAAGAAACGATGTGTTTTACTCAGGTGGTAAAAAAAAAACAAAATTTGTACAAATAATTAGAAAAGAAAAAAAGAAATACTTAACTTACTTGCGTACTAGCATTTTCAACGCGAATAGAATTTAACAAGGTGAGTTTGCAACTTCAGCTTTTTATCAATCATGGTTGTATTTTAGTCCATTTAAATTTGTAGATTCTTGTAAATTCAGTGCTGCCACAGCTTTAAATATTTCAAATTATATTCAACAATTTTTATTCAGCTCGAGGCCGTTTTTTAATGAAAATTTATTGTGGAAAAGCAACAATAATTTGAAAAAATGGTAGAAGTGATAGCTATTTCGGAAATCACCACATTTCCTCATCAGACTTCTTTCAGTAGG
>NW_023458555.1:79477401-79490751 GCF_013731165.1 Rhagoletis pomonella | reverse complement strand
AGATCAGGTGGAGAAGGACTTGGCTTCACTTGGCGTCAGTTGGCACAGAAGAAAAACGACTGGCGTGCTTTGCTGAACTCGGCCAAAATCGCTTAGGCTAGGGATGCACAGCAGAGGTGCACGCAGTCGACGTCGCGGGCAAACTGCGTGCACGCCAGCGTGCTAGGCGAGGTGAAGTGAGCTGTACGGAGATGGCATCGTATACATATTAACCACTACACACTTCTTTTCAAATAAAAATGCGTGTATGTATGTGTACTTTTGCGACAACTGAGCCAATGTGGCATCAGGCCACCAGAAAAAGCCAATTTTTCCAAAACAAAAGCGCCAAATTTTTTTGATTCAGTAAAAAGTGTATATACATATCCATTTCCTCACGTTTTTATTAATAAATTAATTTCAATACATTTATAACAACGCAAAACATACTTAATTTACCTATTCCTCACATTTTATTCAGTAAATGAATTCCATCTTAATGTAGAATATTAGTGTATAGAGTATACATACTAGGGATCCCGGTCTTTTTTAAGTCCCGAATATCCCGGGTTTAGTCGATTTAACTCCCGGGATTGTTGGAAACAATTTTTTTGTTATCCAATTAAATTTAGATCACAAATATCCCCTCTCAAGGGCAAATTAAGAATTTTTTGCAACCCATAATGCTATAATTTCTTTAAGATCGCATTACCATCAAAAGAAGGAATAAGTTTGCTTCGCTCGAAATGGAATAGGTGATGCACTTATATATTTATTGTTTACTTAAATGTGTTAACTTTTTTATTATTACTTAAATATACTGATAATATCTTAAATTGATCTCAAACAGTGATTCAAAAAAATGTTATATAGTTACATAGGCAGTTACTGCTGTACCAAATACAGTCACTTACAAAAATATTTTGCATCGATTTTTTTTGCAATATTCAAAATATTTTTCATGGTATTTTTTTGTTAATTAAAAAAATATATATAGCTCATTTTACAACAAAAATCATGTAAATCAAAATTTCACTCTTTAGAGAAAGTTGGTTTAAGTTCACCAAATTATCATAAAAATATCTAACTTTTTAATCATAATTTTTACAAAAAATTCTATTATGCAGTTTTATAGCCCATTCAATTTAATACAATAAAGTGCAACTTTAAAGTTGCTAAGAACTCCCTCGATTTTTGAATTTTTTGTACTGACGATGTTGGGTATTTTCTTCCTTATAACGAATTTTTTTGTAGCAAAAAAAAATATAAAATGTCAACGGGATGTTTTCGCAACTTCAAAATTGCACATACATATATCGCTAGCTTAGAAAGAAAAGTTGCTAAGTCCCATTTTAAAAATTTTACAGGAGAGGAAAAAATCTTCCTATAGCCATTTTCTTTAACTACTTCGCAAGACTTTGAATCAAACATTTCGCGCGTTTAAAGCAAAGCAAAACTCCATAAGAATTAGAAGGTTTGATATTTATTAAAAGATGTCGTATTATTTTCGCCTTATCGGATTTGCGGTGCTTCTTTTGGACTTAGCAAATTTTCCGTTTATTGCTTATGAAGAGGAAAAAATAAAACAAGTACCTTTATAATTTTCGAAACGATGCGTATTCAATTTCTCTAGCCTCCTATATCAAAATATGAGTTTTCATAAAAATTGGACTTAGCAACTTTTCACTCTAAGCTAGCGATATGTTTTTTTAAATTAACAAAAAAAATACCATAAAAAATATTCTGAATATTGCAAAAAAAAATCTATGCAAAATATTTCTGTGAGTGACCGTATATGCATTTGTACTTGTAGTACAAAAAACTATGTTATAAATTAATGAGGATATGTACATACATACATATATGTTTGTCAAATTTTATGTTTGTTTTTTTGTTGATTGAAAATACTGATTTATCGCCTTAATAAATATGTAAATGAATTACAATAAATTGTACTTTTTTTTGTTATATCAATCTGATTTAAAATACTATAATAGGATGATCACGGATATGTTGCACTTTTGCCTGAATTTCGGGACAATCCCGGGATCCCGGGATTGTATTTTCAGATCCCGAAAATCCCGGGGTCGACAAAACCCCGAAAATTGACATCCCTAATACATACATACATATGTATCTATGCATTCGGTGTGCTTAAATTAAAAAAGCATCACTAAATACCGCACCAAGCATTGAATTCCAATTATGTATTTTGGCTTTTTGTTTCCCAAAGGCACTAAAGTTAGTGCAAAATGGACGACCTTGGCAACAGTGAGCTGCCAATGCTCAAACAGTGATGCCAGACCAAGTATTGAGTAAATGCACTATGCATATTTTTCTTTTAAAGCAAAAGTTCTAATTGGCGAGGGTATTGATTTTTGATTCTTACATAGAACACTGATACGATTCACAAACTTATCTTAGGACTTAATTAAAATAATCAACATTATTTGTAGACGAATATATTTGTGTTCGTATGAAATAGTAGCTTATGTCGGGAGGCTGGCTTTAGTAAAATGTACCATTTCCTATATTCTTTAAACTACAAGGAATTTTTTTTATGAAACTTTATACGAATATTGACTTGCTAGCATCGCCATTAACATTACCGCCTTTTACGTTTATTTTCCAAGAGTTCTACAACGACTCCGCGCCAGTGAGTCTTTCGCAATCGTATGCTGCGAATGGTTCATTATACTAAAGCCAGTCTTCCGACATAAGCTACTATTCTATACGAACACAGATATGTATACTTCCTAATAGGCTTGTAAAATGCCCAATACCCAAATCCCTCGCATGAATTGTTATCGGTAATAAATTGGGTACGATCAAATCTGGCATCGCTGCAGCAGGTCAGCGCCAATGAAACAGTGTTGATATTTTAAGTACAATTGTACTTTTTTCAGTACAATTAATTTAAAAATGTACAAAAGTACAATTTGCCGATTTTAAGTACAATTTCAACATCAAAAATACTTTTTGTGCCAAACGCTCAAATTTCTTCTAGCACTTTGATTCTTAATCCGTTTACATTTAAGTAAATGGATATACCTATATTTCATATTTGCTACAAAACGAAATTATGAATTGTAATTTCGAATGTAAACGTGATTGTGAACAGTAATATTAGTGATGTGCGTTATGGTGATTGCGATTCCTTATCACCGGCGGGCGAAATATCTCTCATCGCTATTTATTTTGAAAAAATCTTTGGAAATGCAATTTACCTAATGGCGATCCTGCAGAAATCGAAGTAATTCAGCAATTCGGGGGTTGAAAGTAAAAAAATATATGTAAATTCCATGCGTTGAAATTATAAATTTCTCTTGAGCATTTCCATTTTATCGATAGTGATCTCATTTTATGTTCATTAATATGAACTGTATTAATGTTTTATCATCATTGTCTTCATCTTTGACAAAATTACACGGTCACCCGGTATTTATTTTATTTTTTTAAATAATTTTAATTATTTATTTATAAAATTGTAGCTCATTATCAAACAAAAAACTTGCAAACAAATCGAAACATGAAAGAGTGAAAAAAATCAACAAAGCTTCATCAAATTTTCACAGCTTTTGTTCAGAGTTTGTAGAAATGTTTTGGGTTAACAATTTTGTAGCCCATTCATTCTAGTATAATAAGGTGCAAGTTCGAAGTGTCTAGAAAATACCATTGATTTTTTGATTGTTTGATATTTTGATTTGTTTGCGGTTTTACGCACTTTCTTCCATATAACGAACGTTCGCATTTTTAACCGACTTCCACAAAAGGAGGAGGTTATCAGTTCGTCGGAATATTTTATTTTTTTATTTTTTGTGTATGTTACCGCATAACTTTGCACCACGTCAACCGATTTCAATAATTCTGCAACGGAAAGGTAGTGTCTCAGAGGTGGTCCCATACTAATTTGGTTTATATCCGATCTTTGGATCATGAAATATATAGATATATGTATTTTTTTTTTAAGTCGGTTTTTTTTGCTAAATATTACTTGTATGTTATATAGATGAATGCGCGTGTAGCGTTGTTGTTTTTTATTCCAATATTTTAAATTAAGCTTTATTTTATAGTTTTTCTTAGACAATGATAAATGATGTACACAAATTTCAGTATGGAAAAAAAGTGCAACACCTTCAACGAAAAAAGTTTTCAAAAATCTACGCGAATTGAATGTACTATCTCGATCATTTAAACATCTCGAACTCGCCCACCACTAAAAGTGATTATTTAAATCTAAAGTTTATATTAAATGATATTTAATTTTTGCTTTAGAGATGAAATTTCGACAAATTTGTTTAAACAAAAATGTTAAGCGCATATGCAGAATGTGGAAGCGAGATTCTTCTGCTTGCGTTTCTATGTTTATATCATTTATCAGTTTAAGCACATACGATTAATTGTAAAAAAAATATTTTTAATTGCGGATCCGAAAGAAATATATATTAGTTGCATTGAGTTACGCAAAAATAGTGCCGAAAATCAATCGATTGTGCTGAAGGTGCCGGCTGCTTCCGAAAGGGCCGAAAATGGCACAATGCACACTCATTTTCCATCACTGTCACATACAATCTCACTATTCTGTTGACTTCGTTTTCCCCTTCCGATAACTTTTTGCTTCCGCGCTTGCCCAGCACCGCTGTGCAAAGGTTTGCACGCGCAGCCGCCCGCGACACATATGTGCTGATTTGGGCATCCCTAGCTTAGGCGGTTACAGCGCCAAATAAGAAGAAGAAGATTCATATACCCACATGCATATGTACGCACATACATATATTACTTTTCATATCAATTCAAGTCTATTACATGCGCCCATATATGTAATACAATACTTCTATATTGGCAGTAAGCTAATTTCCAATGTGTAAGCATTCCGAAATCAAAGCGAGACAGTCTAGTACGGTTTTTGTGTATGTATTAGGGATGTTTCGAATGCCATGTTTTTCACATTCGCGAATGCGAATGTTAAGTCATCGTTTTTATTACTTAAAAATTTTGTAAATTATTAAAACATTGAACGAGTGCTTAGCCTACACAGTGTTTAAATCTTGTAGTCAAAGTTCAAAATGGGCATATTCTATTTCAAAAAAAGTAATTTCGCTGCCTTTTCTCTGATGAGGCGATTTCTTAGAGGCTTGTATATAAGGCCGGCTGCACTAAAAAATTGCTCACTTGGAACGGCGGGTTGAGCGCCCAAATATTTGCGGCCCAGATCTGTCAATTTGTCGTTCTCTTGTTTAGTATTCCACGAATCGAGAGGTTTTTCTTTAAGATAGGCCTTCAATTGAGCTTTTATTTAAATTTTTTAATGTCTCCAGATTTTACATCCGAGCCTTTGCTTCCGCTGGAGGAATCTAAAATTAGTTCTAGGTTGCTTATACGACTTTTAGCAGTATTTGTTAAAGGCCCAACAATGTTGCTTGATATTCTACTTAACCGCTTATAGCCTGAAGCTAAAAGCCGGTTATTTCCCGCACCCTTGTTAGACAAACTTCGTCCATTTCAACAACATTAGTGTGGACACTCTGCCCATGTACACATTCGCATTCGCAAACCATTCGTATCATTTAATGCGAATGCGAATGTCGAATGCGAATGTGTAAAATGATGCGAATCATTCGCATAACGAATGCGAATGCAAATATTCAACATCCCTGGTATGTATTGTGTACGTGAGTGCCGTTTTTGTGTATGTGTTGTGTATATGTTTATTTATAAACGTATGTGTTCCTTTTCTTTTGTACGGTTTTATTGATATATCTGTACTGTAATGTTTTCGGACTGGTACCGAACAATGAAAACACTCTCAGAGTTATATTGAATGTCAAAAATTTATTTGGATCAATTTGCCGACGGTAATGTCGCGATGGTCGTCAAAATACACAGAGACTAAAAATTCGTCAGACTTTATGAAATATCAAAAGGTCTTTTTGCTAATGCACATAAGTACATACATATTTACATTTTAAAGAAATAGAGCACAATGCATATGTAGAAAGTACTAACAAAATATACTTATAAATAAGTACACAGTTACATGTTAGGAAAAAAGAAAAACAATAGGTGGACTGTAAAACCAAATGGTTAGCGGTACAATCATACGATCGCTGCTTTGAAGACTTATATACATTTCTGCCTATATGCATGATGTTGGGTCATCAAACACTTGTATATATGGGTTGTATGTATGTATGTATGTAATTATGTTTAAATGGTATGTACATAATGAGCTCAGCGGTTCTCAATCCATGACGAGACCTCAGGGGTTTGCAAACAGTTTTTAAGATGTAATGAGTGCTCAAAGGTTCCCAAAAATACAGCCCCCTGAACGACTCGTTCCGAAAGGCAATTTCGCCACCTTTGTAATTGGACGTTTGTACTCCCCTTTGCTTGTCTTGACCGTGACCACACGAACTAAGTTGTCTTCTCCTTTGTGCACGTTGATAATGCGCCCTAGAATCCATTTTGATGGTGGGAGATTAGGTTCTTTCAATACGACCAGTTTTCCTATTTCGATGTTTGCCATTTACTCCTCTGCTGTAAGGAGGTTAAGTACTCTGTGTGCCAGCGTTTCCAGAAGCCTTGAACCATAGCTTGCAGATGACGCCAATGCTGTTTCAGATTAGTGAGTCTATTTAACGAAGATGGCTCCGGAATACAAGTATACGGTTCGCCAATCAAAAAATGAGCCGGAGTAAGAGGATCGAGTTTTGTATCAGATATGCTGCACAGAGGGCGATTGGCATAGTACCGTACTGTATTCTTCAAAGCTAAGTAGACCGTCTCCAACTACCTTTCTCAAATGTAATTTAATAGAGCGAACTCCCGTCTCCCAAAGCCCTCTAAAGTGTGGTGCTGAGAGTGGGATAAAATGCCATTTGCCGCCTTCGTTTGCCAATGATTGAGCAACCTCTTCCCGACTCTAATTAAAGATTGACAGCTGTTGGAGTTCGTTTAGCGCTCGCTTTGCCCCATGAAATGTGGTGCCATTATCTGAATAGAGGTCACTGGGTTTTCCTCGGCGTGCAATAAACCTACGGAAAGCAGCTAAAAAAGCATTGCTTGTTAAGTCTCTCACCAATTATATGTGTAATGCTTAAGTCGAGAGGCAGACAAATATGGAAAACCAAGCCTTGCCAGTTTTTGGGTTTCTTATCTTTGAATATTTAATGCGCACAGGGCCAGCGTAATCAAGCCCGCAATGTAGGAAACAACGACTGGGATGAACTCTTGCTAACGGCAGATTACCCATAAGTTGGGCACTGGTAGCTCTTCTCTATTCGAAGCATTTTTTGCCACTAAATACTACTTTTCTCACCAAATTTCTGCAGCCCTAAATCCAGAATTCTTGACGAACAAGAGCGAACGTTGCCTCCACTTCTGAGTGGCACCCTGAAATTGTGCATATGGAAACTGTGCATACGAAATAATGCATATGAAAAAAACCGAAATAATGCATATATGCACAGTTTCGGTTGAAAACCGAAATAATGCATATGAAAAAAACCGAAATAATGCATATATGCACAGTTTCGGTTGAAAACCGCAATAATGCATATTAGAAAAACCGAAATTATGCATATGCACTCTTTCGTTTGAAAACCGAAATAATGCATATGAAAAAAACCGAAATAATGCATATATGCACAGATCCGGTTGAAAACCGAAATAATGCATATGAAAAACCCGAAGTAATGCATACATGCACACTTTCGTTTGAAAACCGAAATAACGCATATGAGAAAAACGAAGTAATGCATACATGCACAGTTTCGGTTCAAAACCGAAATAATGCATATGACAAAAACCGATGTAATGCATACATGCACAGTTTCGACTCAAAACCGAAGTAATGCATATGACAAAAACCGAAATAGTGCATACATGAAAACGTACTTCTTTCTGAGTAGGCGGCCTGCGGCCGCGCTTAGGGATTATAACCCCTACTAAGTAGAACTCTCCTTTCTGTGTTGCCGGAAAAGCAGGGCGGAAGTATTTTTGCGCAGAACTTTTTTCTGCGTAGGCGGCCTTCGGCCGCGCTTAGGGATTATAACCCTTACCAAGTAGAATTCTCCTTTCTGTGTGGCCGGAAAAGGGGGTCGGAAGAATTTTTGCGCAGAACTTCTTTCTGCATAGGCGGCCTTCGGCCGCGCTTAGGGATTATAACCCTTACTAAGTAGAATTCTCCTTTCTGTATTGCCGGAAAAGAAGAGCGGAAGTATTTTTGCTCAGAACTTTTCTCTGCGTAGGCGGCTTTCAGCCGCGCTTAGGGATTAAAACCCTTACTAAGTAGAAGTAAATAATTCATTTTAGAAAAAACGAAATTATCCATATGCACACTTTCGTTAGAAAACCGAAATAATGCATATAACAAAAACCGAAATTATGCATGCATGCACAATTTCGGTTCAAAACCGAAATAATGCATATGGCAAAAAACGAAATAAAGCATACATGCACAGTTTCGGATGAAAACCGAAATAATGCATATGTGAAAGACGAAGGTATGCATACATGCACAGTTTCGGTTGAAAACCGAAATAATGCATATAACAAAAACCGAAATAATGCATGCATGCACAGTTTCGGTTGAAAACCGAAATAATGCATATTAAAAACCCGAAGTAATGCATACATGCACAGTTTCCGTTGAAAGTCGAAATAATGCATATGAGAAAATACCGAAATTATGCATATGCATACTTTCGTTTTAAAACCGAAATAATGCATATGAAAAAAAACGAAGTAGTGCATAAATGCACAGTTTCGGTTTGAAACCGAAATAATGCATATGGCAAAATCCGAAATAAAGCATACATGCACAGTTTCGGTTGAAACCGAAATAATGTCTTAATGCACAGTTTCCATATGCGCAATTTCGGTGCCCCCTTCTGAGTGCATGTTGATTTCGTGTGTGTGTGTCTTACGATGAGTAGCGAAATATTAGCATCTTTGGGTAGCAGGATCGGGAACTTTATATTGTAGTTTATATTTGCATGTTTTATGCGGCCACCACCCCAGAGTAAACCTGACTGATCTATGAATGGTGAATAACGAATAAGCGTCGATTTGGAGTGAAGTTGTTGTAAATTCTGCAATTGATTAATATCCTTAGCGAAGGCCTGTTGCTGCACCCTTTTTATTATTTGGTTTTTGGCTTGTTTTGTTATCATTTGTAGATAGGAATGACTCAATGCAAGGTACTTGATGACGGCGTATCTTGTTGAGAAATCTAATGCAATAAGAGATTATACGTATCAATCGCCACCAAGATGAAATTTTTGCGCATAGCAACCACAGTGGATCATCAAGTTCGTTAATACATAATGTAATCACTCCCTGTTAACGAACGTTGCCCATTTTCTAGGTGGTGCGGAAAGCCAATGAAGAACTATTTCTGAATCCGTCCAACAAATGATATTTGAAATTTTCAAAGTCAGCGACTCTTTGATGAGAGTGATGAGTCCCGCTAGTAACAAGGCAGCATTCAGTTCAAGCCTCGGAACTGAAATCGGTTTAAGTGGCGCCACTCGCGTTTTAGAAGCAATTAATCGAATGGCGTAGGTGTTATCAATGGGCACCCGACAGTAAACAACGGCTGCGCAAGCTACTGTTGATGCATCTGAGAACCCGATAAGTTCCACAGGTTTTAAGGGATATGATATGTAACGTGGTATCTTAAGTTGTTTTAAATGATGCAGTTCTCCCATGCAGTTGCACCAACGTCTGCATAAGGTCTCCGGTAGTGGGTCATCCCAGCCAAGGCCGTAACACCAGGATTCCTGAAATAAAACTTTAAATAAAACTACAATGGGCGCAACCATACCTAATGGATCGTAAATCTTCGAGGTTTCGGACAACACCATTCGTTTCGTAGGTTTCGGCTCAACTACAGGATCACCAATATTCAAAAGAAATTGGTCACTAGATCGATTCCAATGAACTCCCAGTATTTTGACTGATGTTTCAGACGTTTGGGAATGTATGGATATAGGATTAAACTCGTAAACTGCCTTTGGTAATATTTATAGCAGAGGCCAACAATTGGAGCTCTACTTTCTCAGGTTGAAGTTAGCTTTTAACAAAAGTTCTATAAGTTCGTCATTCAGTGCAATAAGTTCTTCCACTGTGTCACATCCAATGGGTATGTCATCAACGTAAGCGTCGTTTTTAAGAACGCGTGAAGCTTTAAGATATTGTTCTTTGTAGTCCTCAGCGATTTGTTTCAAAACACGCACAGCAAAAAACGGAGACGGCGCAAGTCCATAAGTAACTGTTAGCAAGCGATAATGCTCAATGTTGGACTTTCGTTCATGCCGCAGTACAATGCGTTGGTAATCAGTTTGTTCTGAATCTTATGCCTCTGAACATTTTCTCAATGTCAGTTGAGAATACATATCGTTGCTGGCGAAAACGTAGGAAGACACCAAACAAATCGCGTTGGATGGGTGGACCAATATGTAGCTGATCACTTAATAAATATCCGCATGAATCTTTAAGGGAACCATCAAAAACCACCCGGCATTTAGTTGTAGAGCTGTCAATCTTAATAACTGGATGATGTGCTAAGTAAAAACGGTTTGACATGCGAACATTAATCTGCTGCTCTGGAATCAATTCCAAGTGATCCAAGTCTAGATATTCATCCAAAAAACTGTATACTGCTGTTCAAGAGCAGGCTGGCGTTGCAACTTAGCATCCATATTATTAAGACGTGAAATAGCTTATGTTAGAGTGTCATCGATGGGCTTCATATCAGCTTTAAATGGATATTTGACCACATAGGTTCCATCCTCACCTCTTTGAACTGTTGAAGAGAAACGTTTTTCTACAGGATCGTGTACTTCGATTTTGCTTTTTGATGATTGTAAATTATCCATTTCCAAAAAAAAAAGACCGAACAAGGTAATCGACATCTTGCAATGCATGACTTACTGAAACTTGCGGTGGATATTCGGCCTCAGATAAACCAGTAATTACCCAACCGAAGACGCCATTCATAGCATTCAGAGTTTCATTTATTAACTGAATCTTTTCACCTGTTAGAATTTTCCAAAGTTGATCAGAACCAATAATCATATCGACTAGACCAGGGATCCCGAATGTTGGATCCGCCAGCGATAGTTGCTTAATTTGTTCACGTGTCTGTTTGCATAAGTTAATTGGATGTGATGGTAGTGTCGAAGTCAGCTTCTGGAGAATAAGCGCTTCATCAATAAAACTGTTTTCATTGCTTGCAGAATGTAGTGTAAGAACCACACGGACGCGCGTAATGCCAACGCTTCGCGAGAAGAGCCCTGTTATTGGGATACGGGCATGTTGACGTTTTGCACCTATCAATTGCACCATTGCTTCCGTAACGAATGAGGCTGTCGACCCACTGTCGATCAGCATTTGACAATTCACCGCAGTGCCCTGTTGATCATTAACCCTAACAAGTACGGTAGGTAAAATTATTTGCGAAGGAATAGTAACCTTTTCCATAGCATGATTACTCAGGATAGGCTGACTTTCAACCTTTTGTTTAGTTATTGTATTATACACAGTCGCTACAGTTTTTTTCTAGACATCTTTCGGCTTGGCGTTGGGTTCAAAATGTAAAAGTGTGTGATGAGTAGAATAGCAAACTCGACATTTCATAGAGCTCGAGCATTTATTAAACTGATGGGAGCTGCTTAGACAATTATAGCATAATTTTTTACATTTCACAAACGATCTTCTAGAAGTCACATCAATGCTTTAAATTTAGGACAATGAGTAAGCATATGTACATCAGTGCATTGCATTGCACACTGATTACTTTGTTTCCCTTTTAAAGGATGAGCGAAATGAACCACAGCCTTGCGTCGACCTGTTGAGTGTGTATTGGATTGGCCATGCTTCCAGAGAATCGCACCGGCGAACTAAAAACTGTAGCAAACCTTCGAATGATCGTTCTGTACTTACATCGCTGGATTCTGCCCAATCTTTCTTACTTTCATCATCCACCTTGGTTAGAAGTATATTTATTAACCATGGATCCCGTTGATTAGAATTGAGAGCATTGAGTCCCCGCATAACCTCGTCTGCTCCGTCTGTTATTTTTCATAAGGTTTGTGCATTTACCGTATGACAAGTAGGAAGGGACGAAAAAGATTGTATAAATGATCGTACGATGAGCGGTTTGCGATCATACCGTTGGGTCACCCGATCCCATGCATCCAAATAATTACTATCAGTCAGAGCCAAATCTTTTACTAACTGCAACGCGTCTCCCGCTAGGTATGACTTCAAATAATGGAATTTTCGCGTTGATGTTAAATTTGTCTTTTGGTCGATGGCACCAGTAAATAAATCCCTAAAAGAAGGCCAATCCTGGTAGCTGCCAGAAAACTTAGGAGCTTGAATTTTAGGTAGATGAATGTTCGAAATGTTTTGGGTTTCATTTAGGCGCTGAAGAAATTCAGCTTGTTGACCAGCCAACTTATTGATCGAGTCCTCATTCAGTGAACATGGGAATTCTCGAGCCTTAGCCTTCAGTGCGGTAGACAGCAATGCGTGAGCAGTAAAGTATTTCTCCTCGTAATCCAAGATGTCCTCTACTGGATCTACAAACCCGTCCTGATCTTCGTACTCATTTAACTGTTGACTCAATTCTGCCAAGTCACTAAAACTTTGCTCCCATTTTTGCAAACGATTGGAGAAAAGCTCCACATTGATTGGCTCCTCAATATTTTGCGAAATATCGTACACTTGAGATATATACGCTTTAGCCCAGCCCCGCTTCCTAGTTATCACATTCATTTTTTTCTAAATTTGAAAATGTTTTATACTTTTTGCTTTTATTGTTCAGCTTAACCAATTCCCTCGTGAATCGATTTGTATTTTTAGATGAATTGTAGAACTGGAACCCGCTTGATCCGGTTCGCAAGGACCAAATTTTTTATGGTACCGAACAATGAAAACACTCTCAGAGTTATATTGAATGTCACAAATTTATTTGGATTAATTTGCCGACGGTAATGTCGCCATGGTCGTCGTGATACACAGAGACTATAACAAAAGGTCTTTTTGCTTATGCACATAAGTACATACATATTTACATTTTAAAGAAATAGAGAACAATGCATATGTAGAAAGTAATAACAAAATCTTCTAATATATAAAAATCTCGTGTCACGGTGTTAGTGGTCGAACTCCTCCGAAACGGCTGGACCGATCTTTATGAAATTTTTTGTGTATATTTGGTAGGTATGAGAATCGGATGTAAAATATATTTCATACCGCTAGGTGCAGGGGGCGTGGCACCTCCCATACAAACCGAATATTTCATACTGCATATCTATGGAAGTGTTCATGGTAGAGTACTCTAACTTGGTATGGAGATATATC
>NW_023458555.1:79454068-79477391 GCF_013731165.1 Rhagoletis pomonella | reverse complement strand
GTAGAGTACTCTAACTTGGTATGGAGATATATCAAACCAATCGCATACTCATGGAGAAAAATTGTGGTTATTGGAAAAGGGGGCGTGGCACCTCCCATACAAACCGAATTTTTCATACTGCATATCTCTGGAAGTGTTAATGGTAGAGTACTCTAACTTGGTATGGAGATATATCAAACCAATCGCATACTCATGGAGAACAATTGTGGTTATTGGAAAAGTGGGTGTGGCACCTCCAATACAAACCGAATTTTTCATACCGCATATCTCTGGAAGTGTTCATGGTAGAGTACTCTAAATTGGTATGGAGATATATCAAACCAATCGCATACTCATGGAGAAAAATTGTATTTATTGGAATAGGGGGTGGCACCTTCCATACAAACCGAATTTTTCATACTGCATATCTCTGGAAGTGTTGATGGTAGAGTACTCGAACATGGTATGGAGATATATGAAATCAATTGCATGTTCATGGAAAAAAATTGTGGTTTTTGGAAAAGGAGGCGTGGCACGTCCCATACAACTGAATTTTTCATACTGCATATCTCTGAAAGTGTTCAAGGTAGAGTACTAGAACATGGTATGGAGATATATGAAATCAATCGCATACTCATGGAGAAAAATTCGGACTATGTGAAAAGGGGGCGTGGCACCTCCCATACAAACCGAATTTTTCATAATAAGTACCTCTGGAAATATTCATGGTAGAGTACTGGAACTTTATATGGGCATGGCACCTCCCATACAAGTCGAATTTTTCTTATTGCATATCTCTATAATTGTTCTTGGTAGAGTACTGGAACTTGATGTGGTGATATATGAAATTAATCGCATAGTCATGTAGAAAATATGGAGCTATTGGAAAAGGGCACCTACCATACAAGCCGAATTTAATACTGCACATCTCTGGAAGTGTTCGTGGTACAGTACTGGAACACGTCGTGTGGAGATATATGAAATTAATCACATGCTCATTGAGAAAAATCGGCTCTTTAAAAAGGGGGCGTGGAAAAGTAATCCGCCAGTTGGCGCTGGAGTTGAGTTAGTACTAAAAATTTTTTTATGATCCGATTCGGCGAATATTCAAAACATGTATTAGAAACGGTAAAGGCAGTCCAATTGCAAAAAAGAGCTGGTAGGTGGTGCTGAGGTCGAGTTATGACTAAAAATCTAAAAAGTGAGAAAAGGTGCCGTAAATGTCAGACTAAATGGACCCGTTGAACTATTGAGTATATCGAACTCTCCTGTGTTACGATTGACCCAATGGATGTAATTTGCCAATATTATTATGCGTTAGAGCCTCATTCGAAGAAACCAGGGTTGAGTTGTGCAGTGGTAAATCTCAAATCACCACCTGTCGAAATACCTTAAAAGCCAGTTTCATGAAAGCAATTTAATGAAAATTTATTTTTTTAATTGGATTTAATATAGAACCTGACAGAAAAACATAATTTTTCACTTAAATTACTTTCGCGAAACTGGCTTTTAAGGTATTTCATCTCAGTTTATGTATGTATATTATATTTCTGTTGAACAAGGATACGCATTGATATTGAAATTGCCACTAACTATAAGATAAAGTATCTAGGGCACATTTACTATAGATCCGGCTCATTGTGGCCACCAGGGAACTTCTCATGGACATAACACTTTCGTTCGGTTATTTAAGGCGGCAAACGACCACCAAACGATAGTCTTAGCCGATGAATGTGCAGTACAAATCGTAAATGTGGATTGTTGGAGAAACTGTTGTACCAAAATGTTTAAATTAAAAATCAAATTTTGGGCGGGACGAAGTTCGCCGGGTCTGCTAGTATACTTATAAATAAGTACACAGTTACATGTTAGGAAAATAGAAAAAAAAATAGGTGGACTGTAAAACCAAATGGTTAGCGGTACAATCATACGATCGCTGCTTTGAAGACCTATATACATTTCTGCCTATATGCATGATGTTGGGTCATCAAACACTTGTATGTATGACTTGTATGTATATATGTAATTATGTTGAAATGGTATGTACATAATGAGCTCAGCGGTTCTCAATCCATGACGAGACCTCAGAGGTTTGCAAACAGTTTTTAAGATGTAATGAGTGCTCAAAGTTTCCCAAACACGGACGGTACTAGCTCTTACTGCCAATATATGAGTATACATATATGCATGCGCCCCACGCTTTTCTTTTTCAATCTCATAAATTGTTTATAATGACTTTTGCTAAAATTTCAAAATCAAAAGCTACTTTTTAGTCCATATATAAAACCACGCATATTAAAAAGTTTTTTTTTTCTACTTGTTAGTCTTGTCTGTATAAAATTTTGCAAAAGATATTAAAATAATTCAACGATATTAATAGATTCCCAGTAGAAATCGGTCGTATGCATTCTTGAAGGATGCTTGCTATATGAGAGAATTAGTGTGAAGAATTCATGCGTAGTCATGAATTGCCACGAATAAATTCAAATTCTAGCGAATTGCAAGCGAATGTGCGTTGTCGTTGTTTTAAGTACATTTCTTGATAAATTTTATATGGAATATTTGTAATATTTTCAGACTTGTACAAAAATTTTAGTGAACGGACGTGTTGTGCGATACTATTTTCAGCACAAACGGGCTTTTACAAGATATGCATTTGCGTATGTAAATGTTACTTGTTTGTATGTCCCTGTATATTAAAAAGTATCAGAAAAGTAACATTTACATATGGGGATACATATCTTGAAAGAATGCTTTAATACTGTTCCATTAATGTATTTTGTATGTTTGAAACATTAATACAGCCATATGCATACATCAGTAGTACAAGAGTATGATTAAGGTAAGCATACGCTCTGATCTGAGAAACCACGCGTGTTAAATGGAAATGAAGGTTCATTTATACTGGCATGTATACACAGCAGCAAGCTCATGCTACCAACAGCGATGTCGTATGCATAAAATTTCTACTGGGAAGATATGCATTTGCATATGTAAATACTACTTGTTTGTATGTCCCCGTATATTAAAATGTATCAGAAAAGTAGCATTTACATATGGGGATACATATCTTGTAAGAATGCTTTAATACTGTTCCATTAATGCATTTTTGTATGTTTTAAACATTAATACAGCCGTATGCACACATCAGTAGTACAAGCCCTGTAGGATCTCGAATAGACTTAGAGTACACCACAAACTAGACTGCAAGTGATGGTAACTAGTCTAAAGTTTGGCCCAACAACATGTCAAATTCTATTTACATTTAACATTGAATGTCCTAGGCTGGGACCAATTGTCCGCTTCTGCATTACATTGTAACCAATTTTGGTGAACAAAAACAAAAATAAAGCTTGCGTTAGCTGCGATTCGAACAGGGGTTCCCAGATTTTCTAAGAGGATACTCTATCTGCATGCCAATGTCGCAGTGCCTACATATCAGCAAGTCGTTAATTGTACCCGTTGTCCGCTACTGCATGACATTGTAACCATCTTTAGATCAAAACTCATACCTTATGCATTATATTCGGAACGCTTTTAGTACAATTCACCTGTTTTACATTACATTGCTTTATATTTTTGGACTATCTTTGGTCTATATACAAAGCTACTATACCTACGACTATATTTTTCGAGCAATTGGACCAATCTTTCCTTCAGGGTAGTGTATGATTAAGGTACGCATACGCTCTGAGAAACCACGCGTGTTTAATGGAAAGGTTCATTTATACTGGCATGTATACACATCAGCAAGCTCATGCCACCACCAGCGATGTTGTATGCATAAGATTCCCTGCAGTAAATTGCGCTAGTTCTGAACTAGCTCTTTAAGAGCGGGTACTGGTTTTCGATCTATCCCAACGCAATGCTTTCAATTGTCTCTTTTTACATGGCGATGTCCTACAAAATGGAAATTGCCACCTCTGCAGAACTTTCAAACTAGTTCTGAACTGGTTCAATTTTCGTCAGTTCTGGGACAATAAGTTTTTTATGAGAAAAAATTTTAAAACTAGATTTCTGGATATTTTTTCTTTTCTGAACTGTTTCCATTTTGGACATATCTGCAACAATAAGTTTTTTATGAAAAAAATTTGATTATTCGATTTTTTGATATTTTTTTAATTTTTTAATTTGTTCATTTTATTTAATATTTTTATTCTCTTATTTTATTTGTATTAAATTTTATCATTTTCGCTTCAATTTTTAAGCGGCATTCAACAATTTAAATTTATTAAATCTGAAAATCACAACTGCATCCACCGCGATTTGAACTCGCGACCAACGATGTTAGAGTCGGAGGTCTTCCCGCTGAGCTATTTAGTATTGTACGAGAAATGAGAATTTGTGCATTTACTTCTCAACAGAGCGCAACTAGCACACCAAGACCTTCAACTGTGCCGTTCTGCAGCCGTTTTGCACCAGTTCAGAGATAGTTCTGAAATATGTAGCTCGGATCTAGCGCTTTGTCAGACTGTCCAAATTTTACTGCAGGGAATTTCTACTGGGTTGATGCACACACACATGCATATGCATATGTATGCACATACATACATACGAGCACCAATTAAATTCATTTAAAGCCAGTGTTGCCACCTTTTCTTTTCAAAAAGCACCAAAAACTTGGAAAAAAGCGTTTTGCCACACTAAAAGCACCAAATTTTTTTGAATCAAGGGATGCTTTTTTCATAACATAATACCGAAGGACTGCACATTGAAACTGGTATCTCGAGAAAGAAAAATCGAAGACCATCAAACGAAAATGATGCCCTAATTAGAAACGAGCAAATAATTGGTGTTTTCATTATATAACCTCAAATATCGCTAAAAACAATGTTTTTGGCTCTTTGAGGTTAGGATATCTCAAAATTCTGGTGCTAGAGCAATTGTGAGGCCAGATTTGGATTCAGCACCAAGAAACGATGTGTTTTACTCAGTTGGTAAAAAAACAAAATTTGTACAAATAATTAGAAAAGAAAAAACTAATACTTAACTTACTTGCGTACTAGCATTTTCAACGCGAGTAGAATTTAACAAGGTGGGTTTGCAACTTCAGCTGTTTATCAATCCTGGTTGTATTTTGTTCCATTTAAGTGTGTAGATTCTTGTAAATTCAGAGCTGCCACAGCCTTGAATATTCCAAATTATTTCAGGTTTTAACTATCTCGAAGTAATTTTAGTTCAGAAAAAAGCACTAAAAAGGCACTAGGCACTAAATAATTTTTTTTGCGTTTTAATTTTCAAAAAGCACTAAATCTAGTGCTTAAAGCTCTTTTAAGCTTTCTATACATTTTGTATAAGCGTGAGCAGAGTAAAAGCTCTCTGCCCAACTCTGATTTAAAGAAATGGCGTGTCGCCCATTTCCGCTGTAACGTACGTAGTGCATAGGGCGACATCTACCTCTCAACCATAGACGTAGATTTCGCCCTATGCACTAGAATTTTTTATAGGAGCTTTGCAAAGCAAATGTTTTATAGCTAAAATGGTGTCTGGACACACAACATTGCAAGTTGATAAAAACGTTCTAAAATGCATATTTTTTATTAGCACATCGCACAGTGTCGCCTAAGTGGGCAAATATCGAAAAATTCGTTGTATGCAATGTGGATGTGTTTGGTATTTTTGTAAAGGTAATTTATCTACTAAAGAGAATTAAACAGAAATTACCCTATGAAATAAATTATGTGCCGCCGGGAAGCCACTAGAGTTGACAAATTTTAATAAGAGCATAGCCGTGCGTAAACTCTTCACGTAAACAAATGTCAAAAATACATTCTATGAAATAAAATGTTGGTTTGACGTTTTCTATTTCCATATAAATAGTAGAGAACTACAAGAATAAAAATTTTGGGAATAAAATTAAGCACAGGATGTCCTGCGGTATTCCAGAAAGAAATTTTTTTGTACCGAAATTAAAAAAAAAAGGTAATCGATTAAATAGTATGAGTTTTAAGCTTTTGAAAGAAGAAATAAAAACCTGGCAATTTTTTGCTGTAATACGTTTTTTGTTTATGCATAAAATCATTTTTTGTCAGTGCCATCAGTTCCGTAATATTCGTTCTATATGGCAATGTGTAACAATATCTTCATCTACTCAGACAGTCAGGCGGCACTCAAAGCGCTTGACGCGGTCACATGCAGTTCAAGAACCGTAGCGGGCTGCCCCAGATCTCTGAACGAGATGATTGATAAGAACGCTCTTCACTTGGTATGGGTTCCGGGGCACCAAAACATACCAGACAACGAAAAGGCGGACGAACTTGCTAGAGGGGGCACATCCGTTCCACTTTCGGAATTCCGGAAGGGTTTAGGCATGCCGATCGCTACTTGCAAGCTCATACTAAGGGACTGATCTCTTAAACAAACAAGGGACAGGTGTCATAGTCTCACAACTTGCAGCAATACAAAGCATATGTGGCCAAAATGGAACGATAACACAGGCCGACAAAATTTTTACCCAGAAACCAGACTATACCTTCCCGAAGGTTTTCGGTGCCCTGAATTCAAATCTGGCCACAGAATTGCTCTATCACATCAGGATTTTGAGATATTCTAACCTATAAGTGCAAAAAATGACGTTTTCGCCCATTTTTGAAGTTGTGTATGCCAGAGTAATTTTTCTCAAAAAAATACAAAAAAGGTGTTAAAGTACAAGTCTTTCTCTTAAAATTGTAATATCTCAGCGAAGCAAAAAGATATTTGAGCAAACTCAACGCCATTTCAAAGAGCAAGTCTTGTACTTTAATACCTTTTTTCTATTTTTTTTTTTTTTAATTACTCTGGCTTGCATACACAACTTCAAAAATGGGCAAAAACGGCATTTTTGCACACATAGGTTAGAATATCTCAAAATCCTGATGTGATAGAGCAATTCTGTGGCCAGATTTGAATTCAGGGCACCGAAAACCTTCGGGAAAGTATAGTCTGGTTTCTGGGTAAGGGGATCGGTCTTATATTGTCGGCCTGTGTAATTGGTCGAAATGCCTCCTCATGCTGAGCAGAGGGAACTTAGCTACAGCCATGGGCCTGCTAACAGGCCATATTGCCATCGAAAGTTTAACCAACATAGCCGAAGTAGGAATACGGCAACTCTTGAGTTTCGCATACTCCTACGGTTGCCAGACGTACTGATTTTATTAGTGCAGTACTGATTTTTCAACTCTTGTACTGATTTTATCCATTTCTTCAATCAGTACTCTAATGTCCTGATTTTTCAAAATTTGTATAGATTTGTACTGAATTTTCAATTCAAACAAAAAACTTTAGGATTTTCTTAAGGTTTTTACATAACGCTGCAACTTCCATTAACTGTACTGTAAAAAGTAAGAAGATAATTTAATTATAGTTGACATGTTTCAGATAATGTATGATATGTCCAAGAAATTAATACAAAAAAAAATCGCGTGTACCGTACACATGATAGAAGTGAAACTTCTTAAAAAAGGTGTGAGTACCAGGTACTCACGAAATCGGATGTGTAAACATATGTTTACGGTTCGGCAAACCATTAGGCGATTGAGTTACATATATAGGTTTGGTTAGAAATCAAACAATAATTTCATTTCATCTTATTAATTTTCTGATATATGTACATACATATAATTTATTTATTCATTTTCCGGTAACGCCACCTTATATGAATTCGCGCTTCTAGCATCCATAGGACCGGGTTGTAGTGGAAGTAATTGTATGTTTAACAAATAAATGAAAATGTTTATAATGCAATCAATAGATACTTACGAATTCGCCATTACCAAGGCATTTTTGTTTGTAAAATGCATTTATTTAAGTTGAAAGAAGACAAATTCCTTTGTTCGGCATTTATCTTCCAAGGCGAATTCATATATTCTTATCACGAATTCATATATTCATGTGGTAGCAAGAGTATAAAAACATAAAATTACCTTATAAATTAAAAGCATAAGTATCACATGTATGCGTAGTCCAATTCACGAAATCATTTCATCCATCTGAGTAAAAACTAAGTGCATAACCTCTATTTCGCGTTAATTGTAATCATGAAATGGTGTTCATTCATTCAGTTTCTACTCAAACGCATGAAATGATTTCATGAATTGGCCTACGCATAATGGTAGTAAATGACAGGATGAATTACAACAAACACAGCCTTTTGACATAATGCAAGCCGAAAACGTTGGTTCAAATCAATCCGCAAACAAGTTGGCCTTTTTGCCCACAAACATTGCAATTTTGCGAGCAGTCTCATTGCAAAATCTCATTTTTACAATTTCATAGTTTCGGCTTACGTTTATAAAATTCAACGAAGGCACGTATCTATTTGGGCTGAGTTATCCATTTTCGGTTATTCAGTGTACAAAATAAACGCAAATTAAATGAGTTTGTACAACATTGCCATTAATGTAGCGATAAGTTGTACAATAGGCATATAACAAATGTTGACGAAAAATTTGGCATACCACCACGTGGTGGCAAATATTGTACAAGTAATGAATATCACTTTTTTAGGTGATTTCGGTTCAAAAACGTTCCGCGCAAAAATGGATTTCTAAAAAAAGTCAGATTTTTTTTTAATTTTTTTTAATATTTTTATTTTTACATTTTTGTCAATTGTTATATGAAATAAGTTTTAAGTTTAAAGTATGTGATGATTTACACAATGGTAAAATGTCTTGCACAATTTTAATTGCACGCTCTGCGCAGATGTTACTTCGCTGAACTTCCTCAATAGCTGATGGTTTATTTACCCAATGTCTGAGAAAACATTCATTTGCTTTTGTGAAGCCGGCCAATGATTTCTGTAGTGTGGCGAAATTATTTTTGTTGAAAGTATGATCGGAAAACCAGATTTCGCTCCAAGCACCGCACACAAACTTACAAATAGGATATAATTGCAAACGATATTCAGGAATAAGTATAAAGGCTAAAAGTGCCAAAATAGCTCTAGAATTCCAACGGGCATTACTGAGTGCTGGTATTGCTTTAAATTTTATGTAGGGAAAACGTTCATTTTTCTCGAGGTATTTAAAAGATTCGACCAATTCATATAAGTATTGCATGTCATTTCGCCATTTAATGCTTTTAACCTTAATACACTCTTTATTTTGTTCATACTCTTTTTTTAGATCATCGTAATTTTCTATTAAATTTGGAATAAAATTGTATGAAATATTGGGCGATGATGTTTTTCCCTCTAAAAGCTCATCCATGACATGTTTTAACATCAAATCTAGCACATGATGTTGACAACCAATATACTGTGGAGCGGGCAATGAAAAGGATTTCAAAAAATTTTGTAGGCGAGTGACAACACCATGGTGTCTGCCAGTATTCACACTGGTTGTATCGCAAATTATCATTTTAATTGATTCCAACAAGTCGAAATCACATAATAATTCTTTTATTCCGTGAAATATCGTCGACGCTTTTCCATCATTCAGAACTAGTACACCTAATTTTACTTCCCTAGAAGCATTTTTCAGTACTACGACCTGATATTCCTTCTTTCCAATTTTTTTCCCGTCAAAATGCAAGCACCAGTTTTCATTTTTAAGAGTGTTTTTCAACAGTTTTTTCTTTTGTTCGGCATTTTTGGTGTAAGCTTTGTAAATTCCAGGTTGGGATGGCGACAATATCTCTACACCAGATTCAGACAACTCTTTACATATTTTTGCGGCCTTTCTAGTGCTAACGTTTGCATTCATAACTAAATTAACAGCTGGTTTCATAGGCTTCTTTTTTTGTAATAGGCTGGCAGGTGGTTTGTAGGTAATATCATCATCTGATGACACCTGATCATCGTCCATTATGGTTGGAAGTTTGTAATCATCATCCAACGGCACATTATCGGTTTTAGATATTGAAATGGGGAAATGCTCCGATTCGTCTGATTGTTGCTCTTCGTTGTTTGAAGTTATATCAAAAATTTTATTAAAACTATATTTATTACGGCGTTTTAAAAAGTTTTGGTACGACTTTATTAATCTTTCCACATTTCTTTTAATAGACCTTAAGGTAAGTGTTTTAAAATTGAGTTTCTTCCACAATACTGAAAGTTCACTAACGATAATTTGTGTTCTTCTTTTCTTACACTTTATTTCCTTTCCAAGGCTATTAAATCTTCCAATAACAAACTTTTCTTTGGGCTTTTTACATAATTCGAACAATGGAATGTCCACATTTTTTATACATTGTGTTTTGCTAGCTAAATTTTCTTTCCACGTATTACAATACTTTTCAACATTTTTAGCACTTGTCTTAAACATTTTTACACAAACAATATTTAATTATCCCGATAAAAACAGATTTGAAATATTTATTTCAATTTCTAAATTGAATGATAAAACAAATGTGCTTAAGATCACACAACTGAAGTTAAACTTTGTTTCGTCATCTAACGGGAAATCATTCAACTATCGTAATCTTTCTTTTATCATTCTTGCATAGAGAACATTAAATAAAAGAGAAGAAGTATGTAACTACGCTCTCGTCTCGTCAGATGTAAAGACATTGTCGCGCGCACAGCTGTGTTATTATTATTTGACTATCCGAGTTCTTGAATAAATTGCTTTTTCTTTTTTAAATTTTTTAATATTGAATCAGAATTTTCTGAAGAAAAATTAGTTTGGGGTGGGTGGGGCACTTCCCTTAGGTCCATTAAAAGGCGTTTGGAATAATAGGAAGATTATTAGTTAAATAAATATCTATTATTATGAAGAAAAACGTGTACACTGTACAAAACTTTTTTTGTTTTTTTCAGCAGTTCTGATAAAAAAGTAATTTCGTTTTGCGCGGAAACTTTTTTGCAATTTCGCAAAAAAAAAAATAATGGGGGTTCATACTTTTTAATGCTCTATTCGACTATGGTATGCCGTTTTTCGTATTTGCAAAAATTGTAAAAATTTATATGCCTATTGTACAACTTGCCAGAAAATCCAAATTTTTTGATCTTTCATGCAACCATAGGGTTGCCAGATTCTGAAACGGAGAAAGGAGTACATTACTATTTTCGATAGAAAAACGGCAGTACAGAACTTAAAAAAAGAGTACAATTTTTGTTTTAGTTTTTTTGTGCAATTTATTGTTACAAATTAACATTATTTACGTACAAACAAACACGGATATCATAGAAATTATTTTCAAAGCAACAATAAATGTTAAAAATAAATAACTAAATTCTATGAAAGAATTCCAGCCTATTCCTGAATGTATGGGAATTTTTTTGTTTTATAATTTAAAATTTTCTGATTTTTATACCCAAGCGCCGACCTGCCTACGACCATGCTTACACCTTTTCACTATCACACTTAACTTTACTTACTAAGTAGTGTTTGCCACAATATGAATGGCAAAGTACAGGGCGTAAAATAATAACTGTCGCAAAGGTTTTTCGAAAAATAAAAGAGTCCTTTAAAGATTTTGTGAAAAAAAGTATTTTTTGTTAACTTTATAAATAGTTTACTTTAATTTTATTAATTAGTTTTAAAACTATAATCCTTATTTCCATTTGCCAGCTTTGGGAGATAAGTACATGCTTTTTTCAGGTGTATTTTTTTTAGATTTTGTATAAAAAAAAGAAAACTGTATAGGTATAGGGTTGGTCGAATGAATGGCCTCCTAGTCACCAGTTCCGAGTCTTTTCAATTGCTGATTATGAGGCCTTATGTTGGACAAAAGACGGAGGATAAAGGAGCCAAATGGAGGAAATTACCCTGTGGTTACAGAAGATATCGTCACTACACGCGTGACTTGCGTGCCGCTTGAGCTTTTCTCTCAAAGGGTTTACCGCTGGTAAACGCAAATCATATTTAATTCAATTTAGTTTATTTTGCACAAGTAAGACTATTGTCTCTTAAAGTACATCGACATGTGGAAATATATCTTTATATAATTCAATATTTCATTATAAGTAAATACATTAGTTACAACTATTACTATCATTTATATCTTATATTTAATTTAGTGAGAAATAAAGTAGGAGAGCATATACATGCATAAGTATTTAGTTAAAGTAAACAGAGTTAGATAAGTGTGTTTTCTATTGCAAAAAACTCCATTAAGGCCAATTTAAAGCGCGCTGTATTGCGTTCATTTTTAACGACATTCGGTAATGAGTTCCATAGTTTGATCGCACTGACAAAGAACGTTCTAGATGACGAGAGATATTTATAGCGTGGAACAATGAGGTTGCAAGTCCTGTCTAACTTCGCGAAACATAAATTTCTAAAGAGGTATTCTGGTTGCCTTTTATAAATTAATAGATTTAGGAAAACAAGGTTGCGATAATTAATGAAATTAGTAAGACTGCAGCCCATTATCTTAAAAGAAAACTCCGATATGTGCTCAAATTTTCGCTTCGAAAAGATATATCGTGCACAATTGTTCAGAGCAAGTTCCAGCTTTTTCTGTCATTCACAATCCATATTTCCATACAAGAGCCCACCAAACGATATCAATGGAACTTCTCACCAATTCTCCAATTTCAGTTTCACGTTTAAAGGAATGAAGTCGGCTGTGTACCATAATTTTCTTAAAATAAAGTAGATTTTGCTTAGAATTTAGTTAATATGGTCTTTACAACCAAGGTATGAATTTAATTTAAACCCTAAGCTAGTAACGACGGACTCGTATTTGATAGTAATGCCCTGTATGGTTAAAGATTGTAAATTTTTTACAAGTTGCGAGGAGTACGTAATATAAATGACTTTTATCTTAGAGGTATTTAGATTTAAGTTATTGTCTTTCGCCCACGAAGAGATGAAGGTTAAAATTTAAAAACTTATTAATAAGATTTAAGTAAAATCTGTGGATGATTAACAATAAACTACTTTTTTCGCAAAATCTATAAAGTTCCCTTTTATGTTTCAATAAAACCTGTGCAACAGTAATTATTTTACGCCCTATATACGATAAAATATTAATAGCTGGAAAAAGGAGTACACAAGAAGTACAAAACTAAGAAAGGAGTACATTTCCAGATATTTTTTTTGGGAGTACATTACAACAAAATGAGTACGTTTACTCCCAAAAGCAGTACGTCTGGCAACCCTATACAACCAAGACATAAATTCGTTCAAACGGTGCAATCTAGAGCAAAACAACACCAAGTTGAACCAACGGTCGCTACGTTTATGGCTTTCTTTAAGAAACATCGGGCGAAAATTTCAACTGCCCCTGTAACACTACCTTATATAAGTTGGCCTTGCTATCATCCTCGCATATGTTCATCAGAGTATACCAACGAAGGGCGAGTTAATACAAGGAGATAGCGAGAGCACAAAACTACTCTAGAAAATTACACGCACAATGACAAACATGAACAAATGTATAACAAACACATAATTTTGATCATTTTTTGATAGAAGAGCAATGAGTGGTACACTTTGTCAAATGCTTTACTGAAGTCAGTATATATAACGTCAACAATTTTGCTTTCACTAAATGCTTTTGAGATATAGGATGTTAATTCAAGTAAATTTGTAGAAGTTGATTTGCCCTTGACAAATCCATGTTGACTATATGAAATGCTAGAAGAGATAGAATTCGTCAACTGATTTGTTATAATTGCTTCAAATAATTTAGGAATTGCAGAAAGCTTAGCTATTCCCCGGTAGTTCTCCACTGAAGATCTGCTACCGTTTTAATGTATAGTTGGCAAAACGCCCTCTTTAAGAGACAAATTAAATAACGCTGTTAACGGCTCATAGAGATAATCAGCACAATTTATAAGAATACAAATAGGGATCTGCTCAGGACCATAACTGAAGGAATGCTTTAAGGATTTCAGATAAACTAATACATCATTGGGAGATATTACTGGACATTTATTAAGGTCATTGGACATAGTTTAAAAGGATAGTCAATGTTAGCATGTGAGTTAATGGAATAATTGGATTTAAAAAACTGAGCGAACATGTTAGAAATTGTTTGATTATCACTAGAGACGGTAGTTTGATACTTCATGGCGGAAGGAAACCCACGTACATTTCGCTTGGAGTTTACGAAGTATGAGGCGAATCGGACCATAAATTTCGGGTTTTACTAATAACTTGACTCCAGCGCCACCCAGCAGTTGTTTTAATAGTTATTCTGCTATTCGGAAGGTAGACAAATTAAAAAAAAAAATATCATAAAAATCGTTCCAGCCGTTCTTGAGTTATAAATGGTGTAACTAACACTAACTAATTTATATATGTATTTAGATTTAAATTGAAATAGTTTACTTACTTTACTTTAACAACCTCCAAGCGCATTCGAACCTGAGATCTCAAAACCAGAACCGGTAGTCTTCACTCGACGCCACAGCCGATATTTGTGATGAAAGCAATTAACCGCATTTTAAACCACGTAGTTATGGCTGTTGAGTTGGTTACCCCGATAACCCACTTGATTTAGCGTAGTTTCGCCATATAAAAATGACAGCACTTAACCATTTCACTGAGATGGTTAAAAGCTAACCAACTCGAAACCACGTCGAAAGTCTGATACAACCCTGTATTTTTCCGCCATCTGTGGGTCATTAGCGTTAAAATGTAAAAAAATTCGTTCCCTACTAGTGTTTGGATTTCACTAAGATCAGATTAGATTTGCTCCGGTTTTTGAAAAAATTTGAAGTCTACTCCGCTCGAATTCAAATCTATTCCTTTTTTTCATTCATGTTATGCCTTCTTGGGGCCTTTTTTGAGTGTTCACCACCGGCTTCAGTAAAAAAATTGAAAGTTGGCCAAATCTCACTGTTAAAAAGTAATTTTTTCATAGCAAAGCGTGAATAAAGTAACTTCGTTACTTTTTGATGTATGGCTGTAGAAATTGGTGGATGCAGAACTTTACATAAGTTGTTAAAAAATATATGTAGAATGGAATTTATATAAAGTAGAAGAGGTTTATTGCTCTTTAAAAAATTTAGCGTTAAATATGTTCTACTTTATAGAAAATGCTTAAAATTACCTCGCGTTCTTATTTTTGCATGAATAGAAAATGTTTAAGTCAAACAATTAATGCCATAAACGAAAATAAAAAAAAACAATCTAGTACAGAAAATTTGTTTTTGCTCCGATTTTTGCAGCGATTTAGTCCTGAATCGAGTTGAGGTCCGAACACTGTTCTCTACATTTGTACTGTTTTATAAACCTCAAACCGAAGTGTGGACATCAATAGTTACTGATGTGGTTAAGTTCGATTTGAGATGGATAACTTTTTGGTGGGGACATGGTTTTAGTTTTGTTTTTGGCTATTCAAAGACAGATGTCGCTGATCACAAAAGTTTTCCAAATCGCCGAAATGGTAGGCCGTCGCTTTAGCACATACTAGGTAATGAATTAGTATTTATACTGGCTGGTTTGGCATTTCACTGCGGAGAACTGGTATAATTATAGTCCATGACGAACTGGTATGACTTCCAATTAAATACCAATTTTTGAACTAGATTTCTACCAACTAGTTTACTTTTTTCTATGAGGAACTGGTATAATTATGGTTCATAACAAACTGGTATGATTTTTATCCTTAAATAATAGTTCATGCACTGAAATTTGTACATACTGATTCAGCTTTTCACTGCAGGGTACATAAACGCAGCATCAAAATATTGTTATTTGTGATAAAAAGAAGACTCATTTATTTTTTTTTTTTTAAAAGTTTTTATTTTGAGAGGTGGCGCTGGTCGGTTTTTTATAAAAACGATGACTTTCTAATTTTTTTATTTTCGTTACATGTTAAAATGCAGCTAATAATGTGGTTTTTACATTTAAATACTCTGATATTATTGGTGAACATTCTCTCAATTGCATACCGATCTTATAAAATTAGAATGGGCCATGTGCTTTCGAAAAGAGCTCTTTTGAATTTTGAAAATCTGACATCAGATTCGTAATCAGCAACCCCAGAAACCCACTGGTAACAAGTTTCAACCCTTGATAATGCCTAAAATGTTCAGTATCAACGTTTAAGTTTTAGTAATTTTGTAAGAGTTTGATCGCTATTTTGGATCCGCCATTTTGAATTTTAAAAAATTTACTTCAGATTCGTAATCAGCGACCCCAAAACCTCCCGAGTGCCGGGCTTCGAACAAATCGAATAATTTTTTAAAAAATTTATCGCCATTTTGAATCCGCCATTTTGAATTTTGAAAAACTGACTTCAGGTTCCTAATTAGCAACCCCACAAACCTCCCTGGTAACAAATTCCAACCCGTATTAATGCGAAAGTCGTTCATTATCAACGTTTTAATTTTAGAACTCTACCATGAACATTGCTAGAGATATGGAGTATTCGGTTTGTATGGAAGGTTCCACGCCCCTTTTATATATCGAGATTTTTGTTAGCCGATAACCATCCTTTAAACGTCTCCTGCAGATGTCCGAAATTTCAAAAAAAATCGGTTCAGCCGTTCTCGAGCTTTGCGATTTATGTACATAGGGATAAGAGTTGCTGCTTTTAATATTGTGCTCATTTATGTACAAAAACATAGCAGCATTGTTGTATGCATATGTATGTACATAAATATGCATGTACAAATGTAAGTGCTATCAGTAATATTAATTGCCCCTTGTGGCAGCATAAACGACTCTACATACATAATTGCCTACAGTATTTCTCTATGAACTTTACATATATATCGTCGTTTAAAGAACAAAACCGCGTATCAACAAAATGTAGAACCGCATATGTGAGGTTGCATAAATTATTTTCTAGAGAGTAGAAACACTCATATTTCAAAATGGTTCTCTTTTTTATAAAGCAATCGCATTTCTTGCTAGTATATTACAGGACGAATGGACAACGATTGAGCCAAGAGCTTGTGTGAGCAAATCCAATTTTTGGCAGCAAATGTCAGTTACGCAGTTTTACAGAATGACGATACGCGGTTTTGTACTTTAAACGACAAACATTTGTTTTTTTAACATAGGGCGCTCTCATTTGTGATTAGCAGGTGAGCAGCGCTGTTATGTGGGCATGTATGTACGTTACATTCTATATAATTTTTAAAGTCCTGCAGTTCTATTTTTAAGAAATATTTTAGAGACAGAACGAAAAATGACACTGAAGATGGCACAATGCCGAAACCGGTTAGTCTCCAAACCAAACTTGACAAGGGATGACGGAAATTCGTTCCAAAATAAATCAAGTATTTTAACCTTTTTTTGCCTAAGACAATGAGAATCCCATCCAGAACCTATAACCAAAATTTCAAAAAAATCGGTACGGAGGATCTCGAACTTTGCCAACAGAAAAAAAACGCTTTCAAAATATATATATATTAGTATAGTACAATAACGACACAATTCAAAATTCATAACATAAAAACTCGTACTAATGTTAAGTGGCTTTAACCGTTGTCTTATTTATGTATAATCTTTACTAACTTACTTTAGTTACGATTAGACATGGGTTAGCCAAGAATTAGAGACATGAGCCCCTTAACAGTAATAAGGGATTTGATTTTTTGAATTTTGAGTTGTGTCGTTATTGCAGAGGACCATCGATATGTGATTTCATATATTTCGATAATGAAATAAATTCGAGCATAAATACGACTTTTAGTTACATATACATTTGTAATTCAATTTCAGCGCCACATAGCGACAAATTTTTTTTGAAAGAATGCTTTTTCCTGTTCTCAATACATATTTTGAATCTGAGGATAATCGGACCATAAACGCGATTTTTAGTGGTATCTCGACTCCAACGCCACCTGGCGGCTCTTTTTTTTTGCAATGGTATTGTCTTTCCTATTGTCAATGCATATCTCGAATATGAAACGAATCGGACCATAAATACAGGTTTTACTAATAACTCGACTCCAGCGCCACCTAGCAGTGGTTTTAATAGTTATTCTGCTATTCGGAAGGTAGAAAAATTCTAAAAAAAGGCGTGTGTAACACCGTACACATGATAGAAGGGAAACTTCTTTAAAAAGGTGTGCCAGGTACCTACTCACGAAATTGGATGTGTAAACATATGTTTACGGTTCGGCAAACCATTAGGCGATTGAGTTACACACACAGGTTTGGTTAGAAATCAAACAATAATTTCATTTCATCTTACTAATTTTCTGATATACATATAGTTTATTTATTAATTTTCCGGTAACACCATCTTATATGAATTCGCGCTTCTAACATCCATAGGACCGGGTCGTAATGGAATTAATTGTATGTTTAACAAATAAATGAAAATATTTGTAATGCAATCAATAGATCCTTACGAATTCACCATTACCAAGGCACTAAGTAACGTACGCAATTTTGTTTGCAAAATGCATTTATTTAAGTTGAAATAAGACAAATTCCTTTGTTCGGCATTTATTCTTACTCGCTTTCTATCTTCCAAGGCGAATTCATATATTCTTATCACGAATTCATATATTCATGTGGTAGCAAGTGTATAAAAACATATACGTATAAATTAAAAGCATAAGTATCACATGTATGCGTAGACCAATTCACGAAATCATTTCATCCATCTGAGTAAAAACTAAGTGCATAAACTCTATTTCGCGTTAATTGTAATCATGAAATGGTGTTCATTCATTCAGTTTCTACTCAAACGCATGAACTGATTTAATGAATTGGCCTACGCATAATGTTGTAACTGACAGAAAGAATTACAACAAACCCATCCTTTTGACATAATGCAAGCCAAAAACGTTGGTTCAAATCAATCCGCAATCAAGTTGGACGTTTTGCCTACAAACATTGCAATTTTGCGAGCAGTCTCATTGTAAAATCTCATTTTTACAATTTCATAGTTTCGGCTTACATTTATAAAATTCAAGAAAGCACGTACCTATTTGGGCTGAGTTATCCATTTTCGGTTATTCAGTGTACAAAATAAACGCAAATTAAATGAGTTTGTACAACGTGGCCATTAATGTACCGATAAGTAGTACAACTTGCCAGAAAATCCAAATTTTTGGATCTTTCATGTAACCATAGGGTTGCCAGATTCTGAAACGGAGAAAGGAGTACATTACTATTTTCGATAGAAAAAAGGCAGTACAGAACTTAAAAAAAGAGTACAATTTTTGTTTTAGTTTTTTTGGGCAATTTATTGTTACAAATTACCATTATTTACGTACAAACAAACACGGATATCATAGAAATTATTTTCAAAGCAACAATAAATGTTAAAAATAAATAACTAAATTCTAAGAAAGAATTCCAGCCTATTCCTGAATGTATGGCAATTTTTTTGTTTTATAATTTAAAATTTTTCTGATTTTTATACCCAAGCGCCGACCTGCCTACGACCATGCTTACACCTTTTCACTATCACACTTAACTTTACTTACTAAGTAGTGTTTGCCACAATATGATTGGCAAAGTGCAGGGCGTAAAATAATAACTGTCGCAAAGGTTTTTCGAAAAATAAAAGAGCCCTTTAAAGATTTTGCGAAAAAAAGTATGTTTTGTTACTTTTATAAATAGTTTACTTTAATTTTATTAATTAGTTTTAAAACTATAATCCTTATTTCCATTTGCCAGCTTTGGGAGATAAGAACATGCTTTTTTCAGGTGTATTTTTTCTTAGATTTTGTATAAAAACAAGTAAAAAAGTCTAAGTTCGGGCGCAGCCAAACATTAAATACCCGGCGCAAAAATAAATTTTTTAAGTTTTCCACCTTTCCGAGAGATACCGCTACATGATAAGCCGGGGTGTATACATTTTAAGTAAATTAGCGTCCTTAAATTTCGAAATATTGAATTTTCAAGCATTTCTGGAATTTACCGTTATACGAAAAGCGGCCGTAATTTTAGACCGATTTCAACAATTTTCAACGGTTTGCTTTTATGTGGCAAGCACAATAACCATACCGAGTTTGGTACAAATTGCTAGAACGGTTAGCGAGATGCATATATGTGATCACAAGTGGGCGGTGCCACGCCCATTTTCCAAAATTGTTGCAACCATCAATTTTGAATAACTGATTTATCGGCGGTGCCACGCCCATTTTCCAAAATTTTATCATAAACGTATTTCTTGGTAAAGAATTGTTGCAACCATCAATTTTGAATAACTGATTTATCGAAGATTTTGTATTTCTCAAAATTACCGTTATATGGGATGTGGGCGTGGTTATTGTCCGATTTTAAAAATTTTCGGCCATTTGGTATGCTGTTCCAGGACCAACAACTGTGCCAAGTTTGGAAGAAATTGGTGTAGAGGTTACCAAGATATACACATGTAACCATAAGTGGGCGTGGCTACGCCCATTTGCCAACATTTTTTAATATTCTTATTTTTCGTCTAAAACTCATTGTAAATATCAATTTTGAATGAATTATCTTCAGTGGTTACTAAAATATCGCAGTTTTCGTATTTCTGAAAATTACCGTTATATGGGAGGTAGGCGTGGTTATTGTCCGATTTTTAAAATTTTCGGCCATTTAGTATGCTGTACCGTGGCCAACAACTGTGCCAAGTTTGGAAGAAATTGGTGCAGCGGTTACCAAGATATACACATGTAACCATAAGTGGGCGTGGGTACGCCCATTTTCCAAAAATTTATAATATTCATGTTTTCCTTCTGAAACTCATTGTAAATATAATTTTTGAGCGAATTATCTGTAGTAGTTACTAAAATATCGCAGTTTTCGTATTTCTAAAAATTACCGTTATATGGGAGGTAGGCGTGGTTATTGTCCGATTTCGCCCATTTTCAATACCGTCCGTCCTACGCCCAAAAGAAGTTCACGTACCAAGTTTCGTTAAGATATCTAAATTTGTACTCGAGTTATCGTGTGCACAGACGGACGAACGGACGGACGGACAGACAGTCACCGCTTAATCGATTTCTCTTTTCATTCTGATCATTTATGTATACATTTGTCTATATCTATCTCGATTCGTTTTGCCTGTTACAAACAACCGTTATGTGAACAAAGTTATAATACCCTTGTGCACAAGTGCGCTCGGGTATAAAAAGAAAACTGTATAGGTATAGGGTTGGTCGAATGAATGGCCTCCTAGTCACCAGTTGCGAGTCTTTTCGATTGCTGATTATGAGGCCTTATCTTGGACAAAAGACGGAGGATAAAGGAGCCAAATGGAGGAAATTACCCTGTGGTTACAGAAGATATCGTCACTACACACGAATAAAGGCGCGCTAGTGGCGCGTAAAAAATTTTGCGAAAAAAGATGCTTATGAAAAACTTCGGCGAAGTATGTTGAATCTTTGGCGCTGAAGTTTTTTTATGCGTCTTTTTTCGCCGCCATTTTTTGAGCTCGCGCCTTTATTCGTGTCTAGTGACGATATGTAATAAAGTAACCGACGAAGACTTGCGTGCCGCTTGAGCTTTTCTCTCAAAGGGTTTACCGCTGGTAAACGCAAATAATATTCAATTCAATTTTGTTTATTTTGCACAAGTAAGACTATTGTCTTTTAAAGTCCATCGACATGTGGAAATATATCTTTGTATAATTCAATACTTCATTATAAGTAAATACATTAGTTACAACTATTACTATCATTTATATCTTATATTTAAATTAGTGAGAAATAAAGTAGGAGAGCATATACATGCATAAGTATTTATTTAAAGTAAACAGAGTTAGATAAGTGTGTTTTCTATTGCAGAAAACTCCATTAAGGCCAATTTAAAGCGCGCTGTATTGCGTTCAATTTTAACGACATTCGGTAATGAGTTCCATAGTTTGATCGCAGTGACAAAGAACGTTCTAGATGACGAGAGATATTTATAGCGTGGAACAATGAGGATGCAAGTCCTGTCTGACTTCGCGAAACATAAATTTCTAAAGAGGTATTCTGGTTGCCTTTTATAAATTAATTGATTTAGGAAAACAAGGTTGCGATAATTAATGAAATTAGTAACACTGCAGCCCATTATCTTAAAAGAAAACTCCGATATGTGCTCAAATTTTCGCTTCGAAAAGATATATCGTGCACAATTGTTCAGAGCAAGTTACAGCTTTTTCTGTGATTCACAATCCATATTTCCATACAAGAGCCCACCAAACGATATAAATGGAACTTCTCACCAATTCTACAATTTCAGTTTCACATTTAAAGGAATGAAGTCGGCTGTGTACCATACTTTTCTTAAAATAAAGTAGAATATAGTTAATATGGTCTTTACATCCAAGGTATGAATTTAATTTAAACCCTAAGCTAGTAACTTTGTAAATTCTTTACAAGTTGCGAGGAGTACGTAATACAAATGACTTTTGTCTTAGAGGTATTTAGATTTAAGTTATTGTCTTTCGCCCACGAAGAGATGAAGGTTAAAATTTAAAAACTTATTAATAAGATTTAAGTAAAATCTGTGGATGATTAACAATAAACTACTTTTTTCGCAAAATCTATAAAGTTCCCTTTTATGTTTCAATAAAACCTGTGCAACAGTTATTATTTTACGCCCTATATACGATAAAATATTAATAGCTGGAAAAAGGAGTACACAAGAAGTACAAAATTAAGAAAGGAGTACATTTCCAGATATTTTTTATTGGGAGTACATTACAAAAAAAGGAGTACGTTTACTCCCAAAAGCAGTACGTCTGGCAACCCTATACAACCAAGACATAAATTCATTCAACAGGCCCACAAACGGTGCAATCTAGAGCAAAACAACACCAAGTTGAACCAACGGTCGCTACGTTTATGGCCTTCTTTAAGAAACATAGGGCGAAAATTTCAACTGCTCTTGTAACACTACCTTATACAAGTAATTTTTAGAAAAAAAAACCGACTTCAACTCCCATATAAAAAAAAATATATATATATAATATATCTCATGATCCGCTGATCGGATCTCAACCAGATTAGTATGGGACCACCTCTGAGACACTACCTTTCCGATGCACAAAGAATTATCGAAATCGGTTGACGTGGTCCAAAGTTATGCGGTAACATACATAAAAAAAAAAAATATATATATATATATTCCGACGAACTGATAACCTCCTCCCTTTTTGGAAGTCAGTTAATAAGCAGTGTTTAAAAAACTGTAATGAGTTGTATTTAATTAACTTTTGCTTATGCTTCGGAACAAGACGACAGTCGCAGTCGAAGCACAAGCAGAAACTGATTGCCGACAAAATGCGCAGAGCTGCTGGCAGTCGTTGGTTTAACAGTCGCAGTCGAAGTTCAAGCAAAAACTGATTGCCGACAAAATGCGCAGAGCTGCTGGCAGTCGTTGGTTTAACAATCGCAGTCGAAGTTCAAGCAAAAGTGTTTGCCGACAAAATGCGCAGAGCTGCTGGCAGTCGTTGGTTTAACAGTCGCAGTCGAAGCTCAAGCAGAAACTGATTGCCGACAAAATGCGCAGTTCTTCCGGCAGTCGTTGGTTTGCAAATTTTCATTTTGATTTCATTCTGATTTTGGTCAGCGGCGCAAGTCGATGTATAA
>NW_023458555.1:79446852-79453968 GCF_013731165.1 Rhagoletis pomonella | reverse complement strand
ACATGAACATGAACATGAACATGAACATGAAAATGAACATGAACATGAACTTGAACATGAACATGAACATGAACATGAATATGAGGGTGTAGATAAACATAAACATAAACATAAACATTAAAAGCGATAGAGACAAAGATAGAGAGGAAGAAAGTGATAGGGATAAAAAGGAAATACAACTGAAGAATGTGCGATGTTATATTGTGATGTGTTATGCTACATATGTTATGTTATTGTATCTAATGCTATTCTATGTTATGTTATGCTAAGTACTAAGCTAAACTCCCCTCCACTTAACCCATTCCAACAAATTTTATTTCAGCTCAACTCAACTCACATAAACTATCCTTAATTTTAGCGGTTGAATTTCAACCGCTGGGCGAACACTAGTTAGAACAAAAGCCCAATGTCAAAGTAAGACAAACCAGTTGTATACACTATAGGAATTAGAAAATTTTAGTTGAGAAAAAGAAGTACACGCCAAGGATTTCACAAAAATATATTTAAATTTGGCTTTTTTTTCAAAAGTGCCATTTTGGCTTTTTGTGCAAAATTGAAAAATTCAGTGCCATTTCATGTAAAATAGTGCCAAAAATGACACGGTTTGAGCCAAGTTGGCGACCCTGATCGCCAAGTTTTTTATAGAAAAAAGCACCAAAATACTGAAAACAGCGCAATTTTCCCCCCCAAAAAAAAAAAACACCAATTTTGTATTGCTGTGTTTAATGCTATTTTCGCATATAAAGCTGTATGTTCAAATATTTTAAGTAATCACACAATGAAACTTGTAAATATTTCCAACTATGCGCAGTTAATCAATTTAATAAATTTAATTTGCAAAATGTTTTTTTATTCGTAAAACAATTTCCAAAACTTGGTTTTTCTAGAGGCTTTATTTTCATGCAATTGCTTACTTTTGTACAAATGCGCACACCCAGCTAATTAGCAGAATATTCTATGGATTCCGTGATAGAGACTGTGTGAAAATATTGCGTTTGGATTATCTTGGAGCATATGATCCAGAGGAGAAGCTCGGCCAAACACTAACATATGTGTAAGTCAAATACAATGTCACCATAAAATCACGTTTTTATTATAAAATTGCCTTGAAAAGGGCACCAAAGAACAAAACAAGCGCTAAACTAAACAATTTTCGCCTTTCAATTCCCTAAACGCACTTAATTTCTTGCGAAAGGCACAAAGTTGGCAACAGTTATATCGAGGTCAAATTTGCTCATATACAAGCATGGACAGAGAGTGAGCGCCTGCTTAAAGAGCGTAAGCATCACATGCAAATACATGCGAGAGCGTAACAAAGCGAACGCAAATTCATTCAAACGTAATTGGCACACTAACACAATCACGCTTTCAGCTCGCGTTTACTTGTGGTAGTGATCACATCTGCTCTTATACACTCCTCGTCATTTGAGTTGCACACCCTTTCAATTTTTAGTATTTACAGTTTTCCGTTTGTTTATTTAATATAATTTTTTTTTGTAAAAATATCGTCACTACATACGAATAAAGGCGCGCTGGTGTTTTGACGCTGACGGGGGAGCCCCGATTTTTCAAATTCATCTATTTTTTATTGACAGTGCTGCGCATTTTATTCCATATAAAAGTTTTGTCGAGCATACTTTGTATGAGAGAAAACGCGCAGCACTATCACCAAAAAAATTGTCAAAAATCACCGCTATTTTACAGACACTTGAAACTTGCACTTTATTGTACCCCTTTGTTGACATTTTTTTAACTCTGTATAAAGTTTTAAAATCGGATGTAATGAATATTAAATAAACAAAATTAAAAGTGTAAATACGAAAGATTAAAAAGTTGAGCTATTCAAATGACGAGGAGTGTATGTGGCGTACGTTTGGGAGAGTGAGTCTTTTTACTCCAGAATGCGTGTGCAGTGGCTCTCATTGCTATACGTGTATTAGTAAGATTTGTTGCCCCCTTCCCGTTTGCCCATGATTTTCCCCTGATCTAGCCCGCGAAATGGGCTCGCTTGCCCGTACGGGAAAAAAGCCCATACGGGCAAAAGTGCCCACGTCTGGTCTTGCGGATGCCCATGTGTCCTGCGCTTGGACTATCGTGAACTTCCTTCAGTACTCTCTCACGTAGTGGCGCTGCCACGCATAGCTTCCACGGTATCGTGTCTTCATCATCCATCTGGACTGCGATGTGTCGATACAGTTCGTTGTTTACAATTGTGTAGTCCGGGATCTTTTCTGGTGTCCTCTTCACCTCTGCCATTTTCTCGGTCAGCCACTTGCAGGCCGTTGCCTCTTTATCCTGCACTAATATGTTGAGCTGTACGTCTTGGGGTTGTCGTGACAGTGCATCGGCAACGACGTTCAACTTACCCTTGCGGTACTTTACATCGAATGTATGTTGCTGGAGTTCTAGTGCCCATCTTGCAATGCGTCCTGAGGGACTCTCGATCGCATTCAGCCATTTCAAGGACAGGTGGTCGGTGATAACCGTGAATGCGTAACCCTCCAGGTATGGTCTCATTTTCCGTATAGCCCACACAATGGCCAGACACTCCTTTTCAGTCGCTGAGTAGTTTTGCTCTGCCTTGTTCAGCCGTCGACTAGCGTAGGCTATGACTCGCTCCGCGCCGTCTAACTCCTGTGTCAGTACTGCACCTAGTCCAAAGTCGCTGGCATCGGTTTGTAGCGTGAAATGCTGGGAAAAATCTGGACAGGCTAATACCGGTGCTTCCGTTAGTGCGCTCCTTAATTTTCCAAAGGCCGTCTGCTGCTCATTGCCCCATTTCCATCGGCTTCCTTTCTTCAGTAATGGCGTCAGAGGGTGTGCAATGTGCGAAAAATCCGGAACAAATGGCCAATACCATGACGCTACGCCCAGAAAGCGCCGTAACTCGCGTGTGTTTGTTGGCGGTGTCAATTCTTTAATCACCGCAATCTTGTCAGGATCGGTGTGAATCCCTTCTTCGCTCACCACATGACCCAGGTATTTCAAACTCTTTTTGAAAAACTCACACTTCTCTGGGTTAATCTTGAGGTTCGCCTGTCGCAATCGTCGAAACACTTCTTTCAGGTGTTCCATGTGTTGGCCTAGCGTCGTACTCGTGATAATAATATCGTCCAGATACGCAAACGCGTGCGGTTCCAATTCTGGTCCGATGACTTTGTCCAGTGCTCTTTGAAACGTCGCAGGCGCTGAATGTAGCCCGAACGGCATTACGCGCCACTGGAATAGGCCACGTCCTGGCACAGTGAACGCAGTATACTCCTTACTACTCTCTTCCATCGGGATTTGCCAGTACCCATTCTTCAAGTCGAGGCTGCTAATGAATTTAGCGCTTCTCAGGCGGTCTAAAATATGTTGGATTCGTGGGAGTGAGTACGTATCCGGTACCGATCGCTAGTTAAGTTGCCGATAGTCAACGCAAAGTCTCCACTTTCCATTTTTCTGTGTGGGCTATGGGAAGGCTCGATGCACTGCTTCTCTATTAACTCGTCGATCTCCCTGTTTATTACCTCCTGCATTTTCGGGTTCTTAGGAAAGTAGCGTTGTTTTATTGGTCGATCATCCCGCATTACAATCTTATGGGCGGCGATGTTAGTCGTACCCGTTATCTTCTCGAATGCTAGCAATTCCTTCTTCAAGAAATTTTTGACTTCCGTCGTATCCTCGGTGGATGTGGGTTGTTCATTTGCAGCCTTCTCGCCTTCCTCAGCTCTCTCTACTTCGCGCACCTCTAACATCGTGGTACATGCAGCCTTCGTTCGAATGTCGTCCTCTGCCTTCATCGTCAATGTCTGCCCCCCGCAGCTCACTGTTGTGTTGGCCTTTGCCAGGTAGTCAGTCCCAAGGACCATGTCATCGACTAAACCTGGTAGGACGAGTAACTCGCTCCTATGCTCTTGATCGCCCACCTTTACTACCGCCTCTATCGCTTCTGTGACCGCTATTGGTCTGCCACCTCCCATCACCACTCTTTTGTTCACTCTTCATGACCGCTCGATTCCCAGGGTGTTCACTGCTCTAATGCTTACAAAACTCCTTGTCGCTCCCGTATCAATCGCTGCTATTACTGCTCTACCATCCACTGTTGCTCTGGCGATTACTCGCCCTTCCGCTTGCTTAAGAATTGGTACATTGACTGGGGTTGCATTACTGGACACCCCACTCTTCGTCGCGAATGGGGTCCTTGGCCGTTTCCCTGTTTCCCACGGCAACAGTCTGAAGTTCGAATGTTCCGCCGACCACACGTCCAACAGAATTGCTGGATATTGTTGCGACATTCGTAGGCGAAATGTCCGTCTTCGCCGCATCGTCGGCACGCCGTTCGTGGGTTTACTCGGCTAGATTCTTCGCTTTTACGTTGGTGTCCCATAGGTGGCGCATAATCGCCTCCATCGTGCCGTCTCGCTGGCGTCGTATACCTCTCTCTTCTCTGCTCCTCTCGGATAGTGTAGTTTCGCTCTTCATTCCGTCTCGGGGTTATTGCGCGGGGCAATGCTCGTTGCGACTCCTTCTCTGCTACAATATTCTCGTAGTCTTCTGCCAGACTTACCAACTCTCCAAGAGTGTTGAACTCGGTTTGTTTAATGTACAGCTGGTATTCGCTTCGGCAGTTCTTATAGATGCGCCGCAGATTTTGTGCCTCCGTATAGTCGGAATGACGCATTAGCCCTTGTAGCGCTAGTACATAGTCTTTAAATGCCTCTCTGGGCCGTTGAACACGCTGCCGTATCTCATCATCGAGTCTTTCGAAATACCGGGAATTCAAGAAGAACTTCAGGAAATCTTGCTTACACGTCTCCCAGTCTCTCCAGTGGCCGTGATTGTTTCGTAACCAGACGAGGGCTCTATCCTTAAATAACTCGGGTAATGCTCGTGGAAGTGCGTCTCTTTCTATATCGTACCCGTCGGCTAATTCTTCGACGCGTTCGATGAAACCCAGCGGGTCCTTGCCGCCATCGTATTTGACGCCCCATTTGCGTACGCGGTCCATGATAGTTGGGGCTGATCGTTGTGAGTCGACGTATACTGCATACATGGGCACGTTCGGCGTTCCTCTTGTGCTGTCGTCGTTGATGGGTTGTTGGGTAGGCGGTAGTAGTAGCACTTCGGGTCTCTTCGGTGTTGGTGCGTTCCCCGAGCTTGTGGACCTCGTATGTTTAAGCGCTAAATCAGTGACCCGATCGCGACGGTTCTCAGTCTCCCCTTCCTCATGTACAAATGTAGAGAGGCGTTTACGCAGCTCCTCGACGGTCCCCGAATTGTCAAGGCCGAACTCCGTCGTATAGGTCACAAGCTCCTCTTTATTCAAGTAGTACACCCACTTTGTTTTCACCATTTTTTTTTTTATGTTTATGTTCTTTGTTTCACGTCACCCTCTTATTGGTAAGGAATGTTTGATTACTTTCACAGTTCTTAATTTCTGGGCTTTACCCTGTGTCTCTATCACTTTAAAGGTGTCTTTGCACTCTTGCTTGGTTGTTTTCCAAATCACTTCACTTCACTTCACTTTTGCAATCTGTGAGTTCTCCTCCTCGCTATTTAGCTGGCAGCGTTTGCACGTCACACCAATATAACGTATTTTCTTGGCGGCGTTTCCACGTCACACCATATAAGTACTATTTGGCAGCGTTTTCACGTCACACCAATATAACGTGTTGCTTTGGCAGCGTTTTCACGTCACACCATATATCTTAACTACCTACTAAGAAACTTAGTCTTCACAATCGTTGCTTAGCCATTCCAATCCGCGTTTGCACGATCGACTGGAGTATACCACTACTCTACCAGAAGTGATTTTTAATTCCAATTGCCGCTCTATTTATACTGTCCTGCACGCAGGCAGACAGTTATCCTAACAATATTGTTGCTAACATTTTGCTTATTTCCTTTTACTTGCTCCTACATTAGTACGTATGTATGTACTTCAACCCTCAACATAAATATGTACATATGTATGTCAATTTCACGTATATAAATATATATATCCAACAATTCATTTAGTATGTATATATATAAGTAGATAAATACAATTCAGGTCTACATACATGTATTAATGTATATATATATAATAACAATTATGGAAAATTCAAAATTCTACGTACATGTATATATATATATAATATAAAAACTCAACAATTCAATTTCCTTAAATGTGACAGCCAATTGTGAAGTCCCTGAGTGTAGGGACTTGGGGTCTTCACAACATATAGCTCCAATACAACTGATTACTCAGATATGTGTTTTTGAGCTATAACTCTAACTTCATATCTGAATTGAATGCGTGCTCTACGTTAAAGTGAACCTACACTAAATTTTTACCTGCTTAATTGGAGGAGTAATAACGCAAAACAACGTCGTATAAACAACGATGTTATAGTGAACCGATTTCGACGATTTTAAGAGATAGTGAAGGTAATATTTAAATACAATCGTGTGCAAAATTTTAGTAAAATATCTTCAAAACCGAATGAGCTTTTTATATAATAGTTAAAATTTAAGCAAAGTGGAGCTAATCGGGAAAAACTGGGAGCGCCATTGAATTTAGAAGGCTCCAGTTAAGTAAGAACAACTACCCAGTGGGAAAAGTAGTAACGTATTATATCCGTGATAAATAATTTAATGTATTTCTTAAGAGTTCTAGATTCAATTACTGCTTAATATGTAATCAGCATTCTAATGTATCCAAAGAGTCGCAAAAAAATCATACTGAATCACATTCATTTCTGCATTACTGGTAATGCAAAAATCAATGCCCCACTTTTCTAGGACATCGCCGTGGGTAAAAATGCATTTTCGGATGTGAAAAGGGTTGTTTTACTGATTATTTTTTCGATTACTATACATTACATTTTCCCTCTCGGGTATCAGAACCTTCGTCGAAAAAATGTTAATTTGATACCACGCTCGAAATTTTCTGACTACAAGAAGGAGCATCATTAAAAGTAGTAAATCAGGGTTTGTTTTATAAAAAGATCTAGAACGTTTTGACGTATTTTCCAATGTGATATTTTTGGAATACAAATTACGGTCAAGATTGCAGAAGATTTTATCTTTAAAAGTTGGTTTATTCTGAAAGCACACTTCTTGCTAAGGTATCAAATTATTTTTAATTATTTT
>NW_023458555.1:79443592-79446752 GCF_013731165.1 Rhagoletis pomonella | reverse complement strand
TTTTTTTTTTTTTTTTTTTTTATGTATGTTACCGCATAACCACGTCACCGATTTCGATAATTCTTTTTGCATCGGAAAGGTAGTGTCTCAGAGGTGGTCCCATACTAATCTGGTTGAGATCCGATCAGTGGATCATGAGATATATATATATATTTTTTTTATATGGGAGTTGAAGTCGGTTTTTTTTGCTAAAAATTACTTGTTTAATGCACACTTCTTACCTACTACGTATGAAGTCTACACATAAGTGCTAAATGCCCAATAAATAATATGGTGTGCTTCAAAAGTTATGACATAATTAATTGTGCCCCTCTTAAAAATTACATAAAAAATTCACTTGTTTTCATGACTTTTTTTAATTTAAACACCTATAATTCAAAAGCTATGCAGCAAATTGAGGCTTCAAGTATACGCGAATGAATTATATCCAGAAGCAACCAGCTTGTTATAGTTTACAGCAGTGAAAGTAAAGCTGAAGAACACAAAGTTTACCTGTTTCTTACAAGTTTTTATTTAACTTCACTTGTGTGTATGTATGTATGTTTCATTGTATGTCCTGGAACTTTGCAGTCAATATTTAACAAACTTCCCGATGAGCTACAGACTTGAAACTTCAAACTTAGCTCAGAACTCGAGGACAATGCAATATAAAAGATGACTTACAGGTCTATTCTGCGCTGGTAATAAAAAGTTTGTAACCGTTAAATAAAGTTCCTGACAATTTTTAAACCATTTTCGCATTCTGTATACTCTTTTAACCGGTTAATTTTGTTACCGTCTCATAAGCTGGTAACAAATTATTGCCCCGTGAAATATGCAATGCCAGGATTTGCACAATTCTTCATAGCTGAATTGCTGAATATAATTTAACTGCATTACCAACGTACCTAGAATCGCGGTGACAAGAACTGGTAACATTTTTTGGTAATACAATTTTCCGGTTACAAAATCTTTGGTAACGTGCAGAATAGACCTGTTAATCCGCTAGGTGGCGCAGGAGTCGAGATATTTGTAAAACCCCAATTTATAGTCTGATGTGGTTCTTATTTGGAATATATATTACTTGTATGAAAAGATATAAATCCACAAAAAATTTTGCGGATAGGTGGCGCAAGAGTCGAGATATTTGGAAAAACCGCGTTTATGATCCGATTAAGTTCGAGATATTTGTAAACCCGTATTTATAGTCTGATGCGGTTCATATTTAGAACATATATTACTTGTATGAAGAGAAATAAATCCACAACAAATTTTGATGATAGGTGGAGCAGGAGTCGAGATATTTGTAAAAACCGTGTTTATGATCCAATTAAGTTCACATTTAAAATGCATATTGCTTACATGAAAAGAAGTAACTACACAAAAAATTTTGGCAGTTATGTGGCGGGTGAGTCTATATAATTAAAAAAAATTATCGGCATCTGTGCTCCGATTTGGTTTATATTCAGAATATGTGTATTACCTCTTTAAATTGAAATATATTGAAAATTTTGTTTGTTAAGGTCAAATCGCACATTAGGTAAAAAATTTTGCTAAAAACCAGGTCGTGGAAAATTTTGGCAGCGAACGATTAATATGTAGTACGACCTTCTCATATTAGCTCGTTTTGCGATTGTGTTTTACCGCTGTAAATACTTAAGAAAACGGTCGTGAGCGAAAACATATTCGCCTGCTTCGCATGCACGCGCAAATACAAATTCAGGTAGTGACTTACGCAAAGTAGTTAGTATTCTATTGTTTTATGAATATGCGTATGTAAATATCGTTCGTGATCTTAACGATCATTAGTATGCTCGTAAGAGATCGTAAACGCTTTTATGCGCCGTGGAACTTTAAAAATCACTATAAATTGAAAGTAATGAGGTTTTGACCGCGATTAGTTGCAGAAAGATCGTACTTTGATCATTCTCCGCACCCTGCTAAACATTAAAAAAAAAAATAGTATAAAATAAAATTATAGTTAAAAAATTAAAAACACGCTTTTTTTACAACAAGATCTAAAAAGTATAAAATAATTGATATATATAGCAATTCCGTTTAGGAAGAATAGGAAGTTCTCTAACTTTATTTAATTTAACTTTTTTAAATCATATTCAACAATTTATATTGAGCTCGAGGCCATTTTTTAAATGGAAATTTATTTGAAAAAATGGTAGAAGTGATAGCTATTTCGGAAATCACCACATTTCCTCATCAGACTTCTTTCAGTAGGATTCGAACCGACGATCCCACTGACTCAGCCAGTTGCCTATGCACCGTGCTAAGTACGCCTTGTAAATTATCGTTTGCTTTTTTCCACTATTTTCATTTTTGTTATGCCAACACAATCAAGCGCAGCTATTCCGCTGCAATTCACTTGATAACTCTATTTTTAGAATTTTTAACTTTTAGGTGTGCTCGTCCTTAAGTTATTTGTTTTTGTTATTTTTTTTTTGGCTTTATAACTATTATATTCAACAATTTATATTGAGCTCGGGCCGTTTTTTAAATTAAATTTTATTGTAGAAAAGCAACAATAATTTAAAAAAAATCAGATAAAATTATGATTAAAGTGATTGGCCCGTAGTCATAGACAAAATAAACTCCACTGTAAAGTTTTTTACAGTTTTTTTTTTACAGATATTCCATTGAAAATTATGTTCAAAAGCTGCAACTAACTTTTTCCCGAATTTCCGCTACCTGTGTCCGCCACTGCCATATACATATGTATGTATGTATAAATATGAGTACGTATTGAACAAAAAAATTACACAGAATTTTGTGTAGTTAAGTTTAACTAATAATTTAGCTATACTTTAAAATAGATAAGTTTGCGGCCCTTAATGATTTTTTTATTTATTACACGGTGTGACAAAACAAAATTAAGTAATATATTAAGCACAAATGAATATACCAGCATAAAAAATCTGCATACTCAAAATGTTCAATACGTACTCATTAGGGCGGGTCCATTTAAAAATCGCTCATTGCTCTGTGAAAATCGTATTCTAGGGATCAAAATAAGAAACTTTGCCGAAGGAACCATACCTCTAAAACGAATTCTGATGTCCCCCAATTTGGGTCGAACTTTTGGGTAGGGGCAAATTTTGAAAAATCCCACTTTGACCCATTTGGAGTGCTCCAATCGAGTCCAAATGTATGACCGACCCCCACTAACTTT
>NW_023458555.1:79440494-79443492 GCF_013731165.1 Rhagoletis pomonella | reverse complement strand
CATGCGTACTAAGGTACACAGCCACCTCCTTTATAGCTAAAACCTCTGCCTGATAAACACTGCAGTGGTCCGGAATTCGGACGGATAATTCTAGTCCTAGTTCCTTGGAGAAAACTCCGTAGCCAACCCTATTGTCTAGCTTGGATCCATCCGTATAAAAATTCAGTTCCCACCTTCTCCATGGTCTTGGTGTTTGCCATTCTCTTCTTGACGGGATGCTCGTCTTGAAGAGCCTATCGAAGGTTGGTTTAGGGGCGGAGTAGCCCACTTCTTGTTCATGACTACCCAGAGTGTGAAGTATAGAGGCGTGGCCGAACCGCCGATCCTTCCATAGCACCATGCTTTTTAGTCTGAGCGCTGAATTGGCGGTCGCGTATTTTCCCACCAGGTTTAATGCGGGCAGATTGGTTACCACCTCTAGCGCTTTGTTTGGGGTGGTCCTTAAGGCGCCTGAAATGCATAAAAACGCTGTTCTTTGGACCTTACTCAATAGTTTTAGGTAACTTGACTTTTGAGTTGCTGGCCACCATACGAGTATTCCATACAATAATATTGGCCTGACCACCGAGGTGTAAAGCCAATGTGTAATACGAGGTGTAAGCCCCCACTTGATTACGACCGCTTGTTTGCAAGTATGTAGTGCAACGTTGGCCTTCTTTACTCTTTCCTCTATAGTAGGTTTCCACGTAAGTTTCCTGTCTAATATGAGTCCTAGATACTTAACATTCTCCTTCAAAGATATCTCCACACCCATAAAGATTAGCGGTGAGACTGTGGGAAGCCTATGTATCCTTGTAAAGGGAATTGCTTCAGTTTTTTCGGGGTTTATTCCGAGCCCCCTACCCTCTGTCCAGTTCCTAAGCGTGGCCATGTTAGAGCGCAAAATCTCCATTAGGGTATTAGGGTATTTACCTTTAACGGCAATTGCCAGATCGTCAGCATATGCAGTGACGTGGCAGCCCCCCTTCTCTAGTTTCTTCAGCAGAGAATTTACTGCCAAATTCCAGAGAAGAGGGGAGAGAACCCCTCCCTGAGGAGTGCCTCTACAGACCTCTCTGCTTATTGTGGTGTTGCCAAGCTTAGCGGTTATCTTCCTGCTGACAAGCATAGACTCAATCAGCGCCGCTACGTTGTGGTCATCTCCAAGCTCTTCTAAGGCACCCGTTATGGCGCTTGCTTTAATGTTGTTGAAGGCGCCTTCTATACTCTTTATCAGATAAACTTTTTTCCACCAACCCGACGAGCGAGTGCAAGGCGGTTTCCGTAGATTTGTCCTTCGTATAGGCATGCTGCGCTGGGGAGAGCCTACTAGTTGGTATCACGTCCCGTATATAATCGTCCACTATCCTCTCTAAAATTTTGAGCAAAAAAGACCTAAGACTGATGGGTCTGAAGTCCTTGGGGTTGATGTGATAGGACCTACCTGCCTTAGGTATGAAGGAGACTTTTGTCTCTCTCCAGCCTAGCGGAATATAGCCTATGTTAAGACAGCTTCTTATGATAGACGCAATGAATGGAGAGATAATACTCCGTGATTGCTGCAGTTCTACCGGGTGTATGCCGTCCAGTCCCGGTGACTTGTAAGGACCAAACGTCTTAATAGCCCATTCGATTTTCGCCTTAGTAATCAGTCGATTTCCTAGATCAGATAGCCCCCCGCCATTTATGGGGTCGTTAAGTTTCATCGGCTTGCTTCCAGGGAAGTGTGTGTCCAGGAGGAAACCTAAAGATTCCACGCTCGTCGTAGTCCAAGAGTTCCCTTGACCCTTGAGATAGCCAAGGTCGCATGGCGACTTTACGAGAATTTTTCTTAATCTGGCCGCTTCCGTGGTTTCCTCAATTCCTTTGCAATGACTCTGCCATGATTTACGTCGATTTCCTAGATCAGATAGCCCCCCGCCATTTATGGGGTCGTTAAGTTCCATCGGCTTGCTTCCAGGGAAGTGTGTGTCCAGGAGGAGACCTAAAGATTCCACGCTCGTCGTAGTCCAAGAGTTCCCTTGACCCTTGAGATAGCCAAGGTCGCATGGCGACTTTACGAGAATTTTTCTTAATCTGGCCGCTTCCGTGGTTTCCTCAATTCCTTTGCAATGACTCTGCCATGATTTACGTTTCGCAGTTCTAACTGCTTTTTTGTATATTTTCAGATCAGCCTTATAGGCCTCCCAGTTCTCTGTTGTTCTCGTGGCTTTGGCCTTATTGAACATTGTCCTATTGGATTCACGTAACGAGGATAATTGCTTTGACCACCAAGGTGGTTTGTTTTTCCCCCTGTATCTAACAACCGGGTGACAAAGAACTATTCAGGGCTTTAGTGACCTGATTAACCAACCCGTCCAATTCCACCCGCGTGGCGGGGTCCCGGAGAGGTATCTTTGGCAATAAAGTCCCCAGTTTTTTATTGTAAACCCTCCAGTCGGTAGCACGCACATTTCTGAACTCCCTAAGATGGGGGATCTTAAGATCTATTTCGAATTGAATATAAAATGGTCAGAGTAAGACTTTTGACTACTTTATGGACAAACGAGTCCGAAGTCAGGGTTATGTCCAAAACTTCCTCTCTTCTCTTTGTTATAAAGGTCGGCTCTGAGCCTAAATTCAAGACACTAAGTTTATTTGCTAGAATGAAGTCTAGTATCGCCTCACCTCTAGCGTTCGTGTCCGTACTCCCCCACATCGAATTGTGAGCATTAGCGTCGCAGGAGACAACCAGTTGTTTTTTCTTATAGGCTGCTTCCTTGACTAACGTCCGAACCTCCTCTGGTGGTGCGTCCTTGTCATGGGCCATGTAGGCAGAGGCTACCCAGAAGCTGGTTTTATCCAGTTCTATGCTTGCCGCTACCAAATCGCCGTCACTTAGCTGTGGGAGCAGGAAGATGTTTAAGTTGTTCCTTGCTAATATGCAAGCTCGAGTCTTACCTGCATTTTGTGCGGCAATTAGCTTAAAGCTTTTCACCCCAAGCCCGCAGATTTTGTTGCCGAGTATCCACGGCTCCTG
>NW_023458555.1:79432583-79440394 GCF_013731165.1 Rhagoletis pomonella | reverse complement strand
GGACCATTTTTCAAAAGCATAGGCATAAAAAATAATTTTGATTTTTTAATTCTGCAAAATTTAAAATCCTTTGATGGTATCATAGGCGATGATACTCTCAAGGAACTAGGAGCGATAATTAATAGAAAGGACGATACACTAACCATAGGAGACGTAGTATTGCCATTAAAACATAGAATTTCAAACCAGGTTAATAATCTTAAAAAAACACTGTATGAACCTGAAGTTGAAGAAATTATTAAAAAATACGCGGACATTTTCGGACCAGTATCCGACAGTGGAACAGCAGACACGACCGTGTTAGCAGAAATAAGAACAACGACAGAGGAACCAATTTATACCAAATCCTACCCTTACCCAACCAACCTTCGTGGCGAGGTGGAAAAACAGATAACGGAACTTATAAATAACGGCATAATTAGGCCGTCAAAAAGCCCATATAATTCTCCTTTGTGGATTGTCCCAAAAAAGCCAGGTCCTTCAGGGGAAAAAATACAGGGTTGTCGTTGATTTTAAAAGACTAAGTTCAGTAACGATACCTGACGCTTACCCAATACCCGATATAAATAGCACCTTATCCAGCTTAGGGGAGTGTAAATATTTCACTTCACTCGACCTTACATCCGGTTTTCACCAAATCAGGATGAAGGAAAGGGATATAGAAAAAACAGCGTTTTCAACCGCAAATGGTAAATACGAATTTACTAGGTTGCCATTTGGGCTTAAGAATGCGCCTTCTATATTTCAAAGGATGATAAATGACGTCCTTAAACCCCTCATAGGAATATCCTGCTACGTCTATATCGACGATATTATTATAATAGGAAGAACAAAAGAACAACATATTAAAAATATTGAGGATGTATTCGCTCTTCTATATAAATTTTAAAAGTAAATCTGGAAAAATCTAAGTTTTTCAGAACCCGAGTGGAATTCCTAGGGCATATTGCCACGGAAAATGGTATTTTACCTGACCCTGATAAAATTTCAGCAATTAAAAAAATTGCTGTACCCGTAAATCTTAAAGAACTGAAAAGTTTTCTAGGCTTAGCGTCATACTATAGACGATTTATACAAACCTTCGCAAAAATTGCCAAACCACTAACGAATCTGACTAGGGGTGAAAATGCGCAAATAAAGGCGAGTCAATCCAAAAAAATAAAAATCTCTTTAACTGATGAAGGACTGAAATCATTTAATGACCTGAAAACATTGCTTATGTCCTCTGAGATTTTGGCATTTCCAGATTTCAATAAACCCTTCATCCTAACAACAGACGCTTCTAATACCGCGATTGGGGCAGTCCTTTCTCAAGGAGAAATCGGTAAGGATAAGCCCATAACTTAAATATCAAGATCACTCAATAAGACCGAGGAAAATTACTCGACTATTGAGAAAGAAATGCTGGCTATAGTATGGTCTCTCGACAAACTAAGAACCTACCTATACGGAGCAAAAGATATTAAGATCCTAACGGACCACCAACCATTAACATTCGCATTAAGTAACAGCAATAATAATGCTAAGCTTAAACGGTGGAAGGCACGTATAGAAGAGTATAATTATAAACTTTTCTATAAACCAGGGAAGACCAATGTTGTCGCAGATGCGCTCTCCAGGCTCCCCATGGAAATTAACTCGTTGACATCGTCAACATCCAATTCTCAACATAGTGCAGCAGAAGATAACTCACAACTCATTCCTCATTACGAGGCACCATTAAACGTTTTTAAAAACCAAATTATATTTGAAGAAGGCAAAGACGAAATTACCCACGAAGAACCTCACCCGAGGTACCACAGGCATCGTATTAAGAGTGAAATCTACGATAAAGATAAATTATTTAAAATCCTAAAAGATAATCTTAATCCAAATATAATTAATGGAATCAAAATTCCCGAAAAATATATAGAGCTGTTACAACAGGTTTATCAGGAGGGTTTTTCTAAGTTTCGTGTCAGAATCACGCAAAGACTCGTTACCGACATTCCTGATGAAGAAGTGAAATTCAAAATAATCGAACGGGAGCATAAGAGGGCCCATCGTAATGATAGAGAAAATAAGGAACAAATATTAGAAAAATACTATTTTCCTCAAATGAGTAAACTTATAAAAAAATACACAAAATCATGCAAAACTTGTGGGTGCAACAAGTACGATCGCCACCCTCAAAAGCCTGAGCTACAGGCAACGCCAATACCTTCATACCCAACAGAAATATTGCACATTGACATAATCGAAATGTCTGGCGAAAAATTTATTACATGCGTTGACAAATTTTCTAAATTTGTAAAATTCTTTAAAATCAAAAATAAATCTGTGTTACATATCAGAGACAAATTAATTAAACTCCTACATTATTTCACTGTGCCAAAGACCTTAGTGATGGACAACGAGGTTAGCTTCATAAGTCCAATAACACTCAATTACTTGGAAAGTCTGGGTATAGAAATTTATTTAGCACCACCCCAATAGAGTGAAGTTAACGGCACAATCGAGCGTGTGCACTCTACGATTATAGAAATTTTTAGATGTCTACAATTAGAATATCCTGATTGCTCACTAAAAGAAATCGTCAACATTGCCGTTGACAGCTATAATAACACAATACACTCGGTTACGAAAGAAAAATCCGCCGATATATTTTTTGGAAGAACCCAAAGAATAAATTGTCAAGATCTCACGAATTTTAGGGACATAGTAAATGTAGACCTTCGTAATGAAATAGCTAGGAAACAAAAAAATATGCTAAAAACCCATAACAGGAAAAGGTCGAAGCCAAAAAGCTACGAACCAGGGGAACCTGTCCTAAAGAAGGATAAACAAATCAAGGGTAAAACAAAGCCCATATTCAGGTACGAAACAGTCGCTAAGGATAATAACGTAACAATAACTACAACTAAAAATAGGAAAATACATAAATCACATCTGAAAAACTAATGAACGTTATCTAATTTAGACTTTTACCTTGTTGGACGACCGCAACAGTAGAGACATACAAATACGATAGCCCAGTACTGACAATTAAATAAGGAATAGGAAAAATTACCAAAGGAACATACAAAATTATATATTCTATAGACTTGGATGAGTACGACAGAGTAGTTGACGATATAAGACCAATAGTACGACACGAAATTAGTAAGACAAGCATTTTATTTCCGCAACTAGAACATGAACTTACAGAGATAGACAATATACTGGACCAGTTACGAACCAAAAACGCCACCAAACACAAACGATCAATTAACTGGATAGGGTCTGCTTGGAAGTGGTTAGCAGGAAATCCCGACGCTACTGACTGGGACCAAATCATGTCACAAACACACATGCTAGCAGAAAACAACAACAAACAACACGAAATAAACGAATATCTTATAAAGACCGGTAATACAATTTTAGATGGATATAACAGAATCGCGGACGAAATAAACGAAGACAATACGCAGCTTTTTGAACAAACACTATTTAATAAGTTAGGAATAATAAAAGGTGAAATTTCGAAAATCTTAATGGCAGCCCAGTTAGCAAAACAACTCTTAAATAAAGGAGATATCGAAAATATTTTATCACAAACCGGCACACTACCTTTTAAAAATGAAATACAGGCGCTTGAATATGCTAAACCGTCAATGGTTGTCAAAGACTTACTCCTTCTATACGTAATTTCACTTCCAAAAACAGAAGACACTCTTTTCAACAATTTCATTATTCGTTCAACCGTAAAAAACAGCAAACGAGTCTATCTAGCATTTTCCAATATTTTGACATCACAAGAGGAAAATTATGGCATCATTGGAAACTGCCTGGAAATAGACGAAACTACAATTTGTAGAAGAAATCAACTCCAAAAATTAAAAGAAAATCACTGTAAAACTCAAATCCTCGGGGGGGACAAAGCAATGCGATTACCAATATGAATATAAAGCCATAGTTGAATTAATCACAGAAGGAACAATTTTTGTCTCAAATTTTATTGGAAAGCTCAGTTACAATAACAAGTCACTCAAATTGAATGGCACATTTATCATAAACTTCCTTAATGAAACCATAACATTAAACACTGTCAGTTATACAAGTTGGCAAACTAGCTCATACCAAATATTACCTCCAATACTTCAAAACAACCTAACTCAAAATGAAATCAAACTCGACCTCAACTATTTGCATCAACTCCATTTAACCAATGTAAGGAAATTAGAACACATGTCCTCAAAGAGTTTAATATCTATTAGCTCAAGCTTCGCAGCTATTATACTAGTAATAATATTGTCGATTGCTTTGTATATCGCGTTACGACCCAAAAACAGGAAATCTTTCTTCATACCACCAATAGTAGACTTCCAACTAAAACAATAATATTTCATCAGCGGGACGCTGATACTTAAAAAGGGGGGAGTTAGCACATTTAGTAGCAGTCGTCAAATATTGCTTACACAGCAGTTACTGCAACCCAAATTCAATTAGCAATATTTTAATAAGACAACAACAACAACTGCTTCACATTTCGTTGCACTAAATTTAAGCGGAAGTCTTGCAGACGTAATGTGAACCCGTTGGTTGCACAATTAAGTTACCTTTACTTGCATACGCAAAATTATAATACAATAAAAAGCAATAGAACAATTCGACTTAAAATATATTTGATTATAAAGCAACTTTTGTAAACAAGAACAACAACAACATTGTTAATAAAAATTATTGCGCTGTAAGCGATTTCACCTGTACGATATAAGTAAATTTATAAGTATGTAATAAGTAAGCTAAGACTTAGTTAAGTAATTTAGCATAAGTAAAATTGTATAAAAGAGAAATTGCAAAATAAAAATGTTAAGTTAAATTTTGTCATTCAACGGAGCGGGTTAGTGTTATTATTTGAATGCATACATCCGATTTCTACTGGGTAGTTACGCGAAGCACACTTGTATCATTTATACATATATTGCTTGGTAGGGGCAGAGCGGAAATGCGCAATGAGTTCGTTCATACATACATACGTGCATTCAAACATACAAATATACATATATATAGGTACTCGAACCATATATGTAAGACGCCTATATTGGCAGTAAGAGCTAGTACCGTCCGAAAACACTGCAGTACAGATATATCAATAAACACGTACGAACCCTGCAAAAAATTGTGCGACTAATATCTAAAGAGAGTATTCCGAGATTACTCTCAATCGGGTACAATTGGGCATTAATTAGTCGCAACTAGTCTCATACGGGTACTAATGGAGATCAATTGGTCTCGACTCATCCCTTATGGGTATAATTGGAGATCAATTAGTCCCCAACTCATCTCTAACGGGTACTATTAACGATTTAATGATATTTACGCACTTAGTCAATGAAATTTCATGTGCGGCATTGGCTCGCAGAGAGAGTATTCGACTAACAAAACTGAGCACCCCGGTTCGAATCTCAGTTGGCGCAAATTTTTATTTTTATTTTTTAAAAGTGACTAGTCGCTTTTTATACCCGTTCGGGTATAAAGGTGAACAATTAGTCTCTTCATAGGACATGCTCGAACAAAAGCGAAAAGTTCATTCCATATAAAGAGATCAAAAGTGGTATTAGTCGCATGCTCCTTTGCGATTGCTCCCGGAGTCATCCCGGATTAGTCCCATTTTTTGCAGGGAAAGAAAAGGAACGCATACGTTTATAAATAAACATGTACACAACACATATACAAAAACGGCACTCAAGTACACAATACATTGACAAAAACGGTACTAGACTGTCTCGCTTTGATTTCGGAATGCTTACACATTGAGGAGTTAGCTACTGCCAATATAGAAGTATTACATACTAGCAGACCCGGCGAACTTCGTCCCGCCCAAAATTAATATATATTTTGTTAAAACTTTTTTGTCCAACATTTTCACCAACAATTCACGTTTACGATTTTCATTGGCACATTCGTCTGCTAAGATTATGGCTTGGTGGTCATTTGCCGCTTTAAATAACCTAAGGAAAGTGTTATATCCGTGAAGAAGTTCTTGAAATTCTCTATTTGTGCGGCATTTCAGAGCACGGTTATTAGCACAGCGAAATAAATTTTTTCCTCTTCACTCCCTGGCGGCAACAATGCCCTGGTTCTATAGTGAATGTCCTAGAAGCTTTACAGTATAGTTGGTGGCAATTTCAAAATTGGAGCGGATCATTGTTCTACTGCAATGCAATGTACATATACTTATTTCAGACGAAATACCTTAAAAGTTTGAACGCATAATAATATTAGAAAACCACATCCATTGGGCCAATCGCAACGCAGGAGCGTTCGATATACTCAATGGTGCAGCAGGTCGATTTAATCTGACCTTCACAGCCCCTTTTCTCACTTGGCTATTTTTAGTAATAACTCGACTTCAGCACCACTTTGCAGCACGTTTTTGCAATAGTATTTCATACATATTTAAAACATTAGCCAAATGTGATCATAAATAAGATTTTTAGTAATAACTCCACTACAGCGCCAACTGTCGGATTAAATTGAAATAATAAATACATTCAAAGATAGCTAAAGGTCGGTACGTTTGTAAGCGTCACACCCCCTTTTCAAATAGCCCACATTTTCTCCATGAGTATGGGCTTGATTTCAACTGCATACATATCTCCATGCGAAGTTCCAGTACTATACCATGAATACTTTCAGAGCTATATAGTATAAAAATTCGATTTATATGGGTGGTGCCATGCCCCCCCTTTCCAACAGCCGCTCTTTTTCTTCATGAGTAAGCGATTGATTTCGTATATCTCCATACCAAGTTCCAGAACTCTACCATGAACACTGCCAAAGATATGCAGTATGAAAAATTCGGTTTGTATGGAAGATGCCACGACTCCTTTTCCAATAGTTCCAATTTTTCCTCAAGAGTTGATTGCGTATATCTCCGTACCAAGTTCCAGAACTATACCATGAACACTTCCAGAGATATGCAGTATGTAAAATTTGGTTTGTATGGAAGATGCCACGGCCCCTTTTCCAATAGTTCAAACTTTTCTCCAAGAGTATGCGATTTATTTCGTACATCTCCATACAAAGTTCCAGAACTCTACCATGAAATTTCCAGAGATATGCAGTGAGAAAAATTCGGTTTGTATGGGAGATGACACACCCCTTTTTACAATAGCTCAAATTTTTCTCCAAGGGTATGCGATTGATTTCGTATATCTCCATACCAAGTTCCAGAACTCTACCATGAACACTTCCAGAGATATATATATATTATAATTATATTTTGACAGTCTCCGTTGTTTCTGATTGGCGCAAAAAAAATCTTGCTTAGTGACGAATTCGCCCCTTGATATGGTGGTTGCTCAAAGCTATTTATATTCGAAATTGCATGAAAACTGGAAAACAGGAATCTATAAGCTTATCCAGGCAAAAAGCTACCTAAGTACCGAATTTTAAGCAAATCGGACCATAAATACGATTTCTTGGAATAGATCAGTCCCTGGTCTACTTCTCAGAAAATATGGATCATATATGCTAATATATGCTAAAAAGCTACCTACGAACCGAATTTTAAGCAAATCGGACCGTAAATACCATTTTTTCGAATAGATCTGTCCCTGGACCACTTCCCGGAAAAATCGATCATATATGCCAATATATGCTAAAAAGCTACTTACGTACCAAATTTTAAGCAAATCGGACCATAATAAGATTTTTTCGAATAGATCGGTCCCTGGTACACCTACAAGAAAAAATGAAATTTTTTTAGCCTAAAACATGGTGGTTACTGAAGGCTATTTGTATACAAAATTTCATGAAAATCGGACCAGCCGTTCGCGAGATTACCT
>NW_023458555.1:79428243-79432483 GCF_013731165.1 Rhagoletis pomonella | reverse complement strand
TATATTGACCATACTCGTGATTGCCATTATCACGACTAACGCATCTACCGCCCTGCACCGGTTTATAACACCTATCCACTTGTTGAGTACTACCTGTTTGCATGAATGTCGAAGCATGCGTACTTGGACCATTTTGTGAAGTCGACACTGCTCCTCTTGTTTGTATATTCGCATCATGTACAATATTGTTGGTTACAGGATTACCACCGTGCATATTTTGATTTGTTGCATTCAATACAGTAGACATGCAAGAAAATGTTGCATTCGCGTTGATGTTCGTGTCAGGCATGACACCATGTCTCTGCAATATTTCATATTTCCTTCTTAGAAACAGAAGATTTGTTTGCTGCTCTTCTCCAGACGTTGAAGCTCCAATCTTACATCTAGGACACTACCCACTAGCGTAGCACTCTCCTGCAAACTCTTCTTTACTTGCTCTGCGATGTCCGGAGGTTGTGAAGTCTTTTCTTGCTGCGATTTGGGTTCAATGGCGACGACCGTGTTATTGTTGGTACATTCATTGCATACCCAACTACTCGTTGCGATGCTAGCTGAGACACCTGCGCACTGAAAGTGAAACCACTTGTCCCAGTCATCACATTGCACCATGTCTCCCTCCTCGGAATCTTTGCAAATGCCGCAATCAGCCTCGGTGCTCATGTTTAGAAATTTGCCACAAACTTTTTAAAGAATTGTTGGTTCACCAACGTTCACAGCAGCTGTCCGCCCAGTTAAAACAATCTGTTGCACTCTTTAAATTTGAGCAGTTACAGCAGCTTTAAAAAACTGTTTATTGAAATTGAAATCCAAGTTAATACATATAATTCATTTACATCGTTTTAGAAACTTACTTTGGTTGACCAACTAGATTCGCTTGGAAAAATAAAAGAGAGTACCAGTAACGTTCGTTTGCGAATTCAAAAATGACGTTCGCTTAAAAACTTCTAAGAATATACTCTAGGAATAAAAGAAAATCAAAGAATGTTCGCATTTGTATACTTCTTTGTTTGGCAGAGTTGCATCTTTTCTGTGCTGCCATATTGTTACGTCAGTTGTGGTGTGTTACCGGGCAGTGTTGCAACAATCAGGATATTAGCGTACTGACTGAAGAAATTAATAAAATCAATACATGAGTTGAAAAATCAGTACTGTACTGATAAAATAAGTACGTCTGGCAACCGTACGCCGGGTATTTAATGTTCGGCTCTGCCCGAACTTAGACTTTCTTACTTGTTTATATATGTAACTTTCTATGTATGCTGTGTATATATAATTTTCAAATGCATTAATCTGTTAAAGTAAAATTTTCCGATGTTCATGAAAGGTATGAAGCCTTCGAATAAGCTGAAGACAGTGCTGCTCTTACTTGTTTTTTTTTTTTAAAGTTGCCCGTTTAAAAAACTTTTAATTAATTTTTTTAATAAGTTAAATGAGTTATGAAATAATGGGTATCAATCGAAATTTGCAAGAAAAGGGTTAATTTCTTAACTGCAAGTAGAGGGTTCCCACCTGTTTAAAGAATCAAATTAGAATTAAAGGAATTAGGTAATTGATAGGTATCACTATATGGGAGTCAGACGAAAGAGATTTAAGAGGGCTTTAACTTGCAAATATTACGAAGAGATTTGCCACCTGTTTGAAAAGTCAAATTTAGTTACACTAACATAATAATTGTGTCAAACCAAAGGTTTACGCCATCGTATTTGTTATTTTATTACAAACTAGCAGAGCCGTTAGTCACCTGTTTAGTTAAACTAAAGTAATAATCGTGTCAAACCAAAGGGTAACGACGTCGTATTTGTCATTTTATTACAAACTAGCAGACCCGGCGAACCCCCAGCCAAGATAATTTTTTACCTACAAGTCCCATTGCCCTTTGGTTTTGTGGTCGTCAGAATTAATATTCTCCATTGCTGTCTTAAATAACCTAACGAAAGCGTTATGTCCGTGAAGAAGTTCTATTTGTAGGCATTCATCAAGAATTGCCTTTATGCTGTTTAGTGGTTGATTCAACAGTGGTTGACTTTGATCCCTGGTGTCTCCGAATTACTTCAATTGGCGATTTTTAGAAATAACTCGACTCCAGCACCACCATGCGGGGTTTTTTTGCAATAGCATTGCCCCTAGTAATATCTATATATCACGAATATGAGCCTAATAGGATCATAAATACGATTTTTAGTAATAACTCAACTGAACTACCACCTGGCGTTTTAAGTAGTGAACCTAAACGTTTCGGTCGTTTAGGAGGAGTTCACTCAGAAACACAAGTACCGAAGAATTATATACAAATGTATTTACAAATAGGTAAAACCCAATAAACATTTTGGCGAACGTTCGAAAATGACCTTCGATATCCAATATGAATATCGAACAGAGAAACAACTCATAACCAACTTTAGTTTTCCAACGTTCATAGTATATTGGAAATACACTCGAAATGGGTTCGAAAAATGGAAACCATAGTAACAAGAGAGAAAGTGAAATCGAGCTCATTCTTGAAGGAAAATATAAAAAAATCACTCTCTCTCATTAAAATTCAAATTCGATAATGGGCTGGATTTCGAATTCATAACGGAAGAAAACTACATTGGATAACGAAGGTTCCGTTTTGCTGGAGAATGGCCTAGTTCTGGAATCGAATACTAACCTATTTCACATTCGTTATCGAAGGTGACACTCGAAAAAAGATTGATTTTCCAATCATTTTGGGATTGTTAACCAAGCCCAGTGTTTTTTGGGAAGTTTCAATAGTTTTGGGAGGCAGCTTTTCCAATAATCCCACCTTTCTCCATGAGTATGAGATTTATTTCAAATATTTTGATACCAAGTTCTAGGACTCTACCACAAATATTTCCAGATATATGCGGTATGAATAATGTGACCAACCGTCGTTCTTTCGGAAGTACAGTACTTCTTTTTTCGCTCTTGTATTTCGTACTTCGAGTACAGTCAAATGTACTTCTTTGCGATATTTGAACTTCAGGAGAGAGATTCTGTAACCAATTAGCGACAATTTTCGGATCGATATCGCACTTCTTGACGCATGATATAATTTTTTTTTGCGTCAAAAAGTGCGATAGTGATTCGAAAATTATCCTACCAGGTTACATAATTTCCTCCCACGTCCTGTACTTCTCCGATCTTCTGGACGATCATAACATGGCCTGGGCGATAAATTATTTCAACATCATAACTGCGCAGCTGCAAAGGGCTCTGAAGGTGTCGTGAAATTGGTTGGATCCTATTTATGCGAACTGCATGAGGACCGGGTACATCCCAAAGGCTTAGAGGGTATTCTGTGCTGCGTTCATCCTGAAGGCCGGAAAAGTCTCTCATGTTTCCCCTAGGAATTTTAGGCCTGTCTGACTTTTCGTTTTTGCTAAAAACACTTGAGAGACTGATGGACCTCTACATAAGAAACACGATTCCTCGCTGAATATGCTTATTGCAGAAAAGGCCGGTGAATATCGCCCTAGACACATTGGTAAAGTGGTGAGAGGAAGCCTTCACGCATGAAGATTATGCAGTAGAGACCTTCTTCGATATCGAGGGGGGCCTTCAACAATATGACTCCAGAGGCACTAGTCAAGTATATTCATAATATGGGGGTTGAAACCGACCTAATTAGGCTTATCTACAGCTTACTTCGTGACAGAACTGTCGCGGGGAATGAGGGAGCGTCTGCACTCAGTGGAGAGTCAATAGGAGCATTCCACAAGGTGGTGTTCTCTCCCCCCTACTCTGGATTGCGGTTGGAAACGACCTTTTAGAGGAACTGGAAAAAGTGGGCTGTCGCCTATGTAGATGATGTGGAACTTATGGTTATGGGACGATTTCTATACACCATTTTTGATCTGGCTCAAGGTTACCTGAACCAGGTAACTAGGTGGGCGATTAACGGCGGCTGCTGGTCGGCGAAAACCCTTCGGCTGAACCCTCCACGAGGGTGCCGACTGGTAATGGGCACTACAGTTTAGGTTCTGTACGATGTCAGAATGGTGTCCAGCTAAGATCAGGAATCAGTGCTATGTGCTTAAGCTCTTCAATAGCTTAGTTATATGGAAATGGTTTTTGATCGTGGCCTATGGAGGTAACTGAGGAGCAAACCTCTTGAAAAAAACTCTGGGTTGGAATAAGGTGTTAGACGACCCGTGCTGATGTTCAGACTGGCTGGGGACCCAGACAAAAAACTATCCCAGTCTCGAACGGAGTGCTCCGGATACCTGGCGACCTCCGG
>NW_023458555.1:79426260-79428143 GCF_013731165.1 Rhagoletis pomonella | reverse complement strand
AAAAATTTAAGCGAAAATGATAAAATTTAATATAAATAAAATAAGAGTATAAAAATATTAAATAAAATGAACACATTAAAAAAATATCAAAAAATCGAATAATCAAATTTTTTTTCATAAAAAACTTATTGTTGCAGATCTGTCCAAAATAAAAACAGTACAGAAAAGAATAAATATCCAGCAATCTAGTTTTAAAATTTTTTTTCATAAAAAACTTATTGTCCCAGAACTGACGAAAATTGAACCAGTTCAGAACTAGTTCGAAAGTTCAGCAGAGGTGGCAATTTCCACTTCGTAGGACATCGCCATGTAAAAAGAGACAATTGAAAGCATTGCGTTGGGATAGATCGCGAAGCAGTACCCGCTCTTAAAGAGCTAGATCTGCGCTAGTTCAGAACTAAGGAAATTTACTGCAGGGAAGTAAAGCGACGCATGACGGGTTCGAGTCATATCTATACTAATTATATAAAGAGACGCCCCCTTTTTTTTGTAACAGGTAATCTCGCGAACGGCTGGTCCGATTTTCATGAAATTTTGTATATAAATAGCCTTCAGTAACCACCATGTTTTAGGCTAAAAAAATTTCCCTTTTTCTTGTAGGTGTACCAGTGTTTTTAACAATATTTTGGTATATAAATAAAATATAGTTCATAAGAAAAGTGTTATTCATTTTAGCATGAGTGTACACATCATTATTCACAGTATTTTATATTTACGATATTTTTGAATAGCAATAATAAGATCATTTCCATCTTCAGTGTTTAAATAGTCAAAGAATTCTACATTTTTTAATTTAAGATTATTTTTAAAATTAAGTTCACTTTAAAGATTTTTAATTAAAAGCCGGTTTCTTTCTTTGCGCCAGAAAGAAAACTTTATACCTAAGATCCTCTCAGTTGCTTCGTTTGAGTGTGGTATTGAAAAAAAAAAAACAAAATTACATATTTTTTCAAACTGTGGAAAAGTACCACTATTAAAGGACTTCATCTATAATTCCTCATGGCTTAAATTAATTTTTCAACTACGCAAAAACTTTGAAACTTTGTATGCAAAACTCTTTTACAATGTGAGTAAATTGTGAAAAAATTATTGTAAGTTACAGGCAAAAGCCATTCGAATATTCAAATGTGTGGTTATTAAACTGAAAGCTATTTTCGAGATAACTAGCAACACCCGACAAAAAAGTCAGCCTTCTTTTTAAATAATTAAACCTCCAACATATCGAGGGCTTATATTCAATACCCTCTATCTGCGTTTTTTACAAAAATGAGATTCTAATATAAAAATCCACTTTAGACTTAACTGTCATCGGTGATGTTAATACTGACCTTGTATCACGCTTGACAGAAGAATTTACTTTTAAATTACAAATTCAGAATTAACACCAGTGATGACAAATAAGAACCAGATGGGCTCTAACATCTCAAAGTTGTTTTTGTGAAAATTGCAGATAGAGGCTATTGAGTATAAGCCCTCGATATTAGGTTTGTTCCACAAGCTACCTGTAGAAAAACTCGAGCAAAGTTCAAACTGTGAGCGTATATCAAAGAAACTCTAAAACTTACTTGTGGAACGCGTATGTGTAACTCGAAGATACTTCGAGTAGCTTGTGGAACAAACCTGTTATCGCAACTGGTACGTAGCGACCCGGAGATATGCCCATAAAACGATTGATATTTTTTTTAAGTGAAACTTCTTAGGCGGAGATATAGCAAAAATGGAGAGTGAAATTTTTAAAACTGAAAACGTTACATGAGTGTGAAGGAAGATATAGGTAGTATAGGGAAGGGGGGAAAAGAACCCTGCAGTAAAATTTGGAGACAGTCTGACAAAGCACTAGATCCGAACTACATATTTCAGAACTATCTCTGAACTGGTGCAAA
>NW_023458555.1:79423537-79426160 GCF_013731165.1 Rhagoletis pomonella | reverse complement strand
AAAACTATATCTAAGTGAGAACCTATGTCCCAATTTAAAAAAGTGACATTTTATCATTTGTTTGCAAAAAACTGACTTATTTGCATAACCTCAAAAATTTTTCTGATTTATTTCAATTTATGATTTTATGTAAGCTTTTACAATTTTGTTAACTTTCGGCAAACAAAATGGAATCGGAAATGGATAAATTAAGATGTAAAGAGTTCAATTTATTTTACTTAATTTGCCGTTTTTAGCCGTTTTTTTCATGAAAAAAGGTTTTTTGTGGGCTATCATGCTATCACAAAAGGCAAGTTGTTTAAAGTTTGGCTGATTGGATGTTCGAAAAAAGAAAAGCCTTTTTCGGTTGTCAACCATGTTGAAAAAAAATTTGGTGCTGCTGATATTTGCGAAAGTTCCATGAAACTCTTAGAAGAAAAAAACGCGTATTTTTTGCAGTTATTTATCAAATAAATATGAAAATTATGGGAAACAATTTGGAAAGGATGCTAAAATATTTATATCTGAAAACATTGCGTTTCTTGCTGATGAGGTTCTTTTCGAAATCAAAAAGCCAACTGTGTCGACCATCAGCCGGATTCTAACTTTCGCTATCGCTAAAGTGCTAAAATAGGATAGCCAACCTTTTTCCGAATTTTTAGCTATCTCCAAAAATATCTCCAACATTTTTTGGTGATAAATAATCCATTTTAATGGTGATAAATAGTGAAAATGGAAGTATGTGATACCAAAAAAAAAATAGCAGCCTCAATTTGCATTACATTTCATCTCCTGTAGCGTAGCCGAGGCTATGTTACAAATACACTAGCGCCTTCGCAAAAAGGCAAATCCTTGAGAGAACTCACGGACTGAAATTTCCAATTTTTTTTACTCAAAGTGAATAGAGCTTTGAAAATTCTTTTAACAAATTAGTTATATAAACATTCGTATTCTTTTCAGGAAGTTACCAGCGATTTTCGGTAAATGTGTCACAAAGCAGCATTTGTATTCTGAATATAAATAGATATCGGTGGAGAGTTTGGAAATACTGAAACCTCAAGTGAAAATGAAGTGATTTATGAAGACAAACTGCTTTAGGAATCTCTCCTCAAGACATATCTGCGAGACATGTAGTAAATATTTTTCTTTTTTTAATTTAGGAATTTCGATAATGCCATAACTAATCCCTAGAAGAAACCATTTATGTACATGTGACCATACTTATTTTATTATATAGCTCATTTTAAAGAGGAACGGGTTGTGTATGATAAGAAAATAACTTGTGTCAAAACCAAGCTAATTGGACAATGTTTTTGAGTAATACCTAAAACATATACTCATCATTTGAACATACAAAAAAGCAGTAAGTTCAGTTTTACGAAAGCCAAGTCTGTTTAACATTTTATTTACTGCCTTTACACTTGTTTTAACGTTTTCCATCTTTTTACATTAAAATAATGCAATATTTTAGCTGCTATTAATTTCGCACAGAAAAAGTAATCATTTGACCTAATGTGCATTGCAAAAAAGAGCCGTCAGGTAGCGTTGGAGTCGAGTTATCACTAAAAATCGCGTTTATGGTCCGATTATCCTCAGATTCAAATATGTATTGATAACAGGAAAAAGAATTCTTTCGATAAAAATTTCCCGCCATGTGGCGCTACATATGTGTATGTAACTAAAAATCGTATTTATGCTCGAACTTATTTCAATATCAAAATATATGAATTTACATGTGGATGGTCCTCTGCAGTAACGACACAACTCAAAATTCAAAAAATTAAATCCCTTATTACTGTTAAGAGGCTCATGTCTCTAATCCTTGGCTAACTCATGTCTAATACTAACTAAAGTAAGTAGTAAAGATTATACATGAATAAGACAACGATTAAAGACATGAGCCACTTAATAATAGTACGAATTTTATTTTTTGAATCTTTAATTGTGTCGTTATTTTAGAGGACCATCGATATATTTATTACAGGAAAAGATACATATCGTCGTTTAAAGTACAAAACCGCGTATCGTCATTCTGCAAAACCGCGTAACTGACATTGGCTGCCAAAAATTGGATTTGCTTTCACAAACTCTTGGCTTAATCCTTATCCATTCATCTTGAGATATACTAGGAGCAAATGCGATTGCTTTATAAAAAAGGGAACTATTTTGAAATATGAATGTTTTTACTCTCTATAAAATTGTTTATGCATCCTCGCATACGCGGTTTTGCATTAACTTTATACGCGGGTTTGCATTTTGTTGATACGCGATTTTGTACTTTAAACGACGATATGTATGTATAATAATAATAATAGATTGGCGCTTACACATATGTTAGTGTTTGGCCGAGCCTCTCCTTCGATTTATGGCGTGCGCCTTGATGTTGTCACACAAAGCGGTGAGACCTACAGTTTTACGCCGACTCCGAACGGCGATTGTATTTTTGTGAGAAGCTGTTTTTCATGGAGGGACGACCGCTGTTAAGAAAAAACCTTTTTTTCTATATATATTTTTTTTCGATGTTGCTTTGACCAGGGCTTAAACCCAGGTGCAGCGGAGTGGAAGCGTGCACTGCTTACCACTAAACCACAGCGGCCGACAATATGTATGTATACTTTTGCATGTATACTTTTGCAAAAAAAAA
>NW_023458555.1:79410809-79423527 GCF_013731165.1 Rhagoletis pomonella | reverse complement strand
AGTTCCTACCGTAATTAAGCAAAAGGTGATAGAATCTTCCACGTAGGCTTAAATTAAAGCTAGAACCACAGACTACCATCCCTGAAAGAACTATTCCTGCATCTTGCCCTAATGGTCACCTATACTCATTTACTTTTCATCGTCAAAAATGTTGTAAAAATCAGTGTTAGCTGTTAAATAAATGACTATAAGAAATCTTAGGGTCAAGGTGCACGAATGGTATTTTCAGGGATTGAAGTCAGAAGTCCAAGCCTTAATTTAAGCCTAAGTGGAAGTTTCTATCACCTTTTGTTTCATATTGCAAAAAACGCGATTTTTTACACTTTCACCACATTTTTTTTTTTTAAATCTGGAGCTGATGGAAACATTATACTTACGTAATTTTAACATTAAAAAAAAACCTCCCAAAACCAGCTCCAACATTTGCCGCATCAAAATTGGTGTTGCCCTGTGTTACCTACACTATTTATATAAAGATAAGCTCCTTCTTTTTATAAGAGGTGATCTCACGAACGGCTGTACCGATATTCTGAAATTTTGGACACCTACTGCAGAATTAGGATATATTATGGGAGCATGGCATCACCCATATATATCGAATTTTTCATACCGTGTATCTCTGAAAGTATTTGTGGTAATGTCCTGAAAATTTTTTACCTATCTGTAAATATATACAACCAGAATACGGTGTTTTTTTTTTCTTTTTCGTAATAAATTTTTTTGTACCAAACTTTGAGTATGCAGTGAACTACATCAGTATCATAAAGTGCAAGTTTTTAATGGCTATAAGATACCGTTGATTTTTGAGAATTTTTTTCGCTGATGATGTTGCGCATTTTCTCCTTACAACGAATGCGTGAGAGTTTTTTTGTATGGGAAAAAATACCGAAGAGTGTCGCTGTCGTGAGTGGCGCTGGAACCGAGTTCTTGCTAAAAATCGTTGATTCGGAGGCACCAGGGATCAAAGTTAAATTACTCCCGTTAAATCAACCATCGGAACCATTGCGGTCCTTGCTTTAGGGTGACTAAACAGAATGTGGACCAATGATACTCACCAGTTTGTAAATTGCCACCAACTATACTATACAGATTCAAGCACGATTCACTATCGAGCCGCAAGGACTTCTTACCGGTATAATGCTTTCGTCAGGTTATTTAAGACGGCAATGGGGATATGCCTTCTGTCGACCACAAAACCAAACGTGAACATGAGTTGCTGGCGAAAACGTTGGACCAAATATTTCAATAAAAAATTAATTTTGAGCGGGACGAACTTCGCCGGGTCTGCTAGTAAATTAATAAATGTTTAAGATTACTTCAATTGTAAATCCAAAAATAATCAACTACTTTCACTCACCTACTACTCACTTTTGGTGTGTTTTTACTTTGCTCGAAAATTTGCAAACGGCACGCACGAAAAATTGTTTGTCTGCAATGTGAACGTCTTTGGTATTTTTATAACATTAATTAAAATTTATTAAACAGAAATTTCACTACAAAATAATTTATATGCCGCCAGGAAGCCACTAAAGTCGACAAAGTTTATATTAAGAACCAGCAGACCCGGCGAACTTCGTCCCGCCAAAATTAAGTTTTTGTATTGAAACATTTTGGTCCAACATTTTCACCAACAGTTCACGTTCATGATTTTCAGTGACGCATTTATCTTCTAATATTACGGTTTGGTGGTTGTCAGAAGGCATATTTCCATTGCCGTCTTAAATGACCTAGCAAAAGTGTATATACATACAAAGATACGTAATAGTTTCAGGGCCTTTGAAAGGCGCCACGCCCCTTTTCAAATAGTCCCAATTTTCTCTAAGAGTATGGGATTGATTTCATATATCTCCATACCATGTTCGAGTACTCTACCACGAACACTTCCAGAGATATGCAGTATGAAAAGTTCGGTTTTATGGGAGGTGCCATGCCCCTTTTTCCAATAGCCCCAATTTTTCTTCACGACCATGTGATTGATATATATCTCCATACCAAGTTCCCTTACTCTACCATGAACACTTCCAGAGATATGCAATATGAAAAATTCGATTTATATGGAAGGTGCCATGCCCCTTTTCCAATAGCCCCAATTTTCAATACTCTACCATGAACACTTCCAGAGATATGCAATATGAAAAATTCGATTTATATGGCAGGTGCCACGGCCCTTTTTCCAAAAGCCCCACTTTTTCTTCACGACCATGTTATTGATATATATCTATACCAAGTTCCAATACTCTACTATGAGCACTTCCAGAGACATGCAGTATGACAAATTTGGTTTGTATGGGAGGTACCACTCCCCCTTTTCCAATAACCGCAATTTTTCTCCATGAGTATGCGATTGTTTTCGTCTATCTCTGTACTATGTTCGAGTACTCTACCATGAATACTTCCAGAGACATGCGGTATGAAAAATTTGGTTTGTATGGGAGGTGCGACGCCACCTACACCTAGCGGTATGAAATATACTTTACATCCGATTCTCATACCTACCATATACTATTCACAAAAAATTTCTCAAAGATCGGTCGAGCTGTTTATAAGGAGTTCGACTATAAACACCGTGACACGAGATTTTTATCTATACTAATATATATTTTGAAAGCCGTTTTTTTCGGTTCGTAAAGCTCGAGATCAGCTGTACCGATTTCTTTGAAATTTCGGTTATATGTTCTGAATGGGCTTCTCTTTCATTGTATTAATCAAAAAAAAAGTTTAAATACTACCTAAAAATGGAACTGCAGGGCTTTAAAAATCCTATAGAATCTAACATACCTGCCCACATAACAGCGCTGAAAGGGTTATGTATCCCATTTGGGACCGGTACCAGAACCGCTAGAAAATTTTTAAAAATTTGTTAACCAACGATACATTGCCAGTCCATGATTCTAAAAATAAAAAATAAAAAAATCATTCTGGTGTTACGCCCTGTACGAAAAATCGTACGCTGGTCCATTTATAACAGAAAATAATTGTACAAAGAAAAATAAAATATTTTAATGAAAACGAAATGTAATTAAGAAAACATTTACACACATACGTAAACTAATTTCAGGCATGCAACGAATACTGGCTGAAACATAAATGCTGTTGTTTTATGACAGACAGGAAGTTTTGGAAATCCTCTGCTTTGCTCTTCAATTTCATCGTCTTCTGAATTGGTATCCGATGTTAAAAATAGTTCTTCGCAAATCATTACCCTAAACTGTATTTGTGACAAAGGTTTGTTGTTTTTTTTTCTATTCAATAAAACAATACAACTGACATGCGTTCACTACAGCACTATCTAGTCCGGCCCACCACCATTTTTTTCCGCGTATAGGAATTCGATAGTTTGCAACTGCATTATCATGAAGGTCGACTCCCCCCATGAAATGATTATGCTCTGATATAACTTTCGGAACTTCTACTGCCACTTTCTTCTCTTTCTCTCTATTGTATCGAGCTGTACGTGCCATTGGCTCTATACTTTGGTGGTTTGTAATGATGGTGACTTCCTTGTTGTCACTCCAACGCGTTAACAAAATTTTATTTTTCTTATCAAACACATAGTCGGTATGGCCTACTGGCAACATTTTACCTGTACGCAATTTTGCGCCATTCATACGGTTTATACGAATCGTACCTGTTGCGAAAAAGTTTTTTTCGGACAAAAGACACATCAAATAGTAGGAGGGGAAAAAAATTGTCAAAATATACGTCATGGTGACTCGCATCTTTAGGGTTAGGGTCGGTACATCTTTTTAGATTCGGGCTTTAAAAATCCGAGTTTTTTATTAAATGATCCCTTATACTGAATATAATAACATTCAATTTAATTTTTTCCAAAATATGATTCTAAAGTGTTTTTTAGAATGATGCCATATGCAATTTTTCATCTACTGAGGCTAAAAATAACAATACCGTATTAAAATATAGTTTATAAAACTTTCCATTACAGCGTTGAATATAAAAATATAATTTCAGATAAGCTCAATTAAATCTGTGAGTATTCAAAAAAGCATGACGCCATATGGCATCAAAATAGCGAAAGGGTTAACTATAGACAGTAATTTCAAAACGACGTCAGCACCCAAACCAATTTGTTTATTAAATCCACCTGCACCACCCTAAGGATAGAATTGGTACAGATATCCTTCCGACGAACAAAGGCACCACAATTTGTACCCAAACCTAATAGGTTTGCCACTTATATAAATTTTGCAAGAATGTTTGCCATAGTATGGTACCATTTGCTCGTCTATTGACAGATGCTCATTAAAAACTCCAAACTTGACAAAGTTTCTGTTGAGCAAGTTAAAATATGGCCGTAGTTTCGCAAATGTGTCTCCAGTATCCAAAGTGTCGTTATTTGCCAAATGAAATTATTTTTTCAGAAGTTTGAATTTGTTACGAGACATTGCTTGTTTTACTATTTGGCGGCCTAGTGTAGGCTTAGTGCTCCAGTAATCGTTGATGGCTGGAAGAGTACTATAACCTGACATTAATAGAATTCCCAGGAAACGCTTTAAACTGTTTTCACAACAAACGACACCAGCGTTATTTTGTTGATTGTAGTAACTGGAAAATATTTACAACTTTATATTCATAACTATGCAAAAATTCTATATTTTTGTTTGATTCGTGTACCTATTAGTTTCAGTAACTAAAAGAAGCATAACATCATCGTCGAAGAATTGGTAGAATAACTGGGTCGGATTTAAAGTTTCCAATTTCGATACCATGGTGACAGCGCCACTTTCAAGTGGTTCATGATTCGGCTGCCTATTCTATTTTACAATTTCAGACGATCCCCCTTTTCCTTTATACCACTTTGTTTTACCAAACTCATTCAAACTTTTGTATGTACCTTCCTTAACACTTGGTGCAGGAGCTGCCAAATCATAATCTTTTGAATCGCATTCAATTTCTACACAACCCACAACTTCTGGAATGTGTGTTGGATCCATATTAGGCATTATTTCTTCGTCAAACTCTTCCTCGTCCGATAGCTCGTCAACTTTCTCTGGTGGACACAACACTATATTTCGAATCGACCCGTCCTCATCATCCCTCCAGTTTTCAATGATACTTTTAAGTTCTGCTGTCTTTATGTAACGACGTTGTTTCATTTCGCAAACTCAAAAGTTATTGACAAAGAAAATAGAGAGTCAACCCGATATACATTGGAGAGCCTCAGAATAATGCAAAGGAGAGAAAAGACCATGAACAGAAAGGAAGATACAGACAACATTGCGACCGCATACATTTCATGTTTATGATTATAAACTAACTTTTAGTATTGACAAAGCTACCACAAAAGATGGTATAGATTATTAGTATTTAGTGTTCAATAATTCGTATGTATTAATGTTAAAATAGTGTGAGTCAAATTGTTTGTTCTCAAACTCAATCTGTAGTTTTTCTTGTCATTTGTAATTCCATATATGTATATGTTTTTATGTCTCCATTTATTATTTTTGGTTATAATGTGTTTTTGTATTTTATGGTTCGTGGCAGATTTAATTAAACGGAATTGCCCCTGAAGAAGCTAAAAATGTTTTAGCGAAACGTTGGGCCAGAAAGTGGAATAACGTAGTTTTATTTGCAAAAAACACTTAGATCAGACCAGCCTGGTAACATACAATTGAATAAATTACGAACTGATCGGATAATAAAATATATAGAACGTTGTTCCATATTTACACCGTATTTATCAATATTTTCAATTATTTGTATCGCTTCAGAAATATTTTCACGAAATTACAACGAATCGCAAGCACTAACACGTAATAATTCAAACTAAAGTAAACAATAACAGCTGATTGTCAAAAGTTTGTTTTCGTTACATGGATATTACACTTCCAAGATTTTTCTTTCAAATTGCTTAGAAATAGGCCAACGTATGATTTTTCGTACACACATATTATAACCCGCGAAGCTTTTCGTGGGTAAGAAGTACCCCAAAGAGAACATCATAATATAAATATGTTTTATTTTTTTCTGCTATTGTTGTGCTAAAATTTAAAAAAGGCGATTAATATTATTTAATAACAATTGTTTTGAAAATCTCTAAAAAAAAGAGTTTCGGAAAGTGCTAAAATACAACATTTAGGAAAGAGAAATTGTATACATTTCAACTATTTTTGACAAACAATAGATCATATTTATGTTTTAAGAATATAAATTGTACCTCAGTTCATTTAATAATTTGTTATCAATATTTAAATTTGCTGTACGAAAAATCGTGCAGATGTCCTGGCAATTTATTTATTTTATACGGGACGCCAAATGTTCTGTATTTCTCTTAATGTCCTGTATTTGCCCAGTATTCGGTGTTTCGACCCCTTTACAGCTTATTAAAATGGCATGCCTATGAATGAGTTTAAGTGATGTTGGTATATGATCCTAGTTTTCTCCATAAACAGTTATTTTCTTATCTAAATGTCTGTGATTCGGCGCGAGGAATACATACAGTGACCAAAATAGAAATTAGGACTCGATATTTTAGTAAGTTATGGCTATATTTCCTTGATTTATTTAATGTCTATTATTTATTTTAATAAAGTAAAGCTCCGTTCCTAACAAATAATAATAATATATATTATTATATACAGTATAATACAATTTTTCAACTTTGTGCAAAAAACTATAAAAATTAATTCTGCAAGGATTCACAAAAATTGCAATCGTTTTAATTAAATAGAATCTTTAGAAAAAAATTTGGTTTGCCGTTTTGTAACTCATTAAAATTAAAGTTAAAAAATAGTCAAACATACTTACTTTGTATGAAAAGAATGCGTAACACCGGCAACAAAAAAAAAAAAATCCAAAAATTAATGGTTAACCTTGGCGATTTAAAATTGCACTTTATTATACTAAAATTTAACAGACTTCACAGGGTAAAAATCGCGAGGAAATTATCCTACAAATTTGTGATGTTACTACAGTGAAACCCGCTTAATTACCTCACGAAAAATGTCAGCTTTTTGAGGTACTTAGGCGGGTTGGGTACTTAAAAGAACCCGATTAAGTACCTCAATGTGGGTACTTAAGCGAACATAATTACTGATGTAGTTACATCCTCTTGTTAACCTACAGAAATACTTGAATAACAATATTTAATGAAGTACACATAGACTAAAACCAAAATCGTAGCGTTATTTAAATACATAAACAAGTAAAGAAAAACTTTATTAAAAAAAAATATTTGGTGCAATGGTAAGTCATTTTTACAAGAATTAATATTATTTAAAAAGTGTAGCCACGCCCACTTATGGTTATATGTGTATATCTTGGTAACCGCTGCACCAATTCTTCCAAACAGTTGTTGGCCTTGGTGCAGCATACCAAATGGTCAATAAATTTTAAAATCGGACAATAACCACGCCCACATCCCATATAACGGTAATTTAGAGAAATACGAAATCTTCGATAAATCAGTAAATATTAAAGCTAATTTATTCAAAATTTATGCTTGCAACAATTCTTTACCAAGAAATACGCTTATGGTAAAATTTTGAAAAATGGGAGTAGCACCACCCACTTATGATCATTATCCACTTATCGGTAACCGTTCTACCAATTTCTACCAAACTCGGTATGGTTATTGTGATTGCCACATAAAGGCAAATGGTTAAAAATTATTGAAATCGAACTAAAATTACGGTCGCTTTTCATATAACGGTAAATTCCAGAAATGCTTGAAACTTCAATATTTCGAAATTTAAGGACGCAAATTTACACAAAATTGATACACCCCGGCTTACCATGTAGCGGTAGCTTTCGGAAAGATGAAAAACATATATTTAATACTTGCGCCGGGTTAGGGTTACAGCGGATTAGACTTTTTCATGAAAAAAAAATCAGTACTTTTCAGTACATTTTTATTCAAAGCAAAATTATGAATGTAAGTAACACAAAATAATTTAAAACGCCTGAGTTCTGGTTTTTAACAATATTTTGGTATATAAATAAAATATAGTTCATAAAAAATAAAGTGTTATTCATTTTAACATGAGTTTACACATCATTATACACAGGAGCCAATAAATTATTTTATATTTGTGACTTTTTGAATAGCAATAACACTGTACGACAAAATCAATTTTTTTTTCTGGGTATTGGACCAAACCAACTTTTTTTAAGAGATTGAGTCATAGGTAAAAAAGCAATTTCTCCGTTGGAAGTTCGAAATTGGACCATTGGTAAAAAATTACACTGGTTTCCAAAAAAAAAGCTTATGCATATTAAACCAAACCTATATATCCCTATGTTATTCGACACGCTGAATGCGAATCCGAAGTCCGTTAGTGTCCACCACGTCAGGTTCGTGGTCAGTTGAAGGTCAAGTAGGGAAAAATTCATTGAATAAACCTGAAAATTCATATACAACATAAGGTTATACATTAGCTGAACCCGAGTCCGAGGTCCGTTAACCTCCATAGTGTCAGCTTCGAGGTCATTTGAAGGTCAAATAGGAAATAAAATTTATTCAACAAAAATTAAAAAAAAAAATGTTTTTGTTGTCACTGAAACCGAGTATGGAGGTCCCTTGATTCCTCAAGGTCATCTGGAGGTCATGCCAAGGTCATCCCAACGTCGAATTCCGATGAATTTTATTGAATTTTCAGGTTTATTCAATGAATTTTTCCCTACTTGACCTTCAAATGACCACGAACCTGACGTGATGGAGGCTAACTGACCTCGGATACGCATTCAGCATGTCGAATAACATAGGTGGTATTATTTAAACGATATATAACTTTTTCTATGTTACAGGTGCTATAAGGGTTCAAAGGTCGGGTCTTCAAAAAATTAAAAACCTTATATTTCAAACAAGTTTGAACTGATTAAAAAAAAACTAATATCGTCGTAAACGTGATTAAACCCGCTTTTTTCTGATATGCAATTTGTATACTTCGTATGTATAAATCTGAGAAAAAACATTTAAAAGGAAAAAATACCTTTGTTTTATAAAAAAAACTATTTTAAATAAAAACGCCATACGGGTTCACTTGTAGTTCATAAAATATAAAAATGTTATTCATTTTAACATGAGTGTACACATCATCGTACACAGGACTCAATAAATTATTTCACATTTATGACATTTTTGAACAGCAATAATGAGATCATTCCCATTTTCAGTGTTTAAATAGTCAAAGAATTCTATACATTTAATTTTAAAATTACTTTGAAGTTCACTTTCAAAAATTTGAATTAGAAGCCGGTTTCTCTCTTTGCGCCAGGAAACAAACTTTATTCTTAAGATCCTCTCATACTGTAAAAAAGTACCACTTTTTAAGGAGTTCACCTATATTTCCTCATGGCTTAAATAATTTTTCAACTACGCAAAAACTGTGAAAGACTAAGAATTCGCTAAAAAGTGTATCTAACTCTATGTCTTGTATGCAAGACTCTTTTACAGAGTCAGTAAATTGAGAAAAAGGAGTTGTAGGTTAAAGGCAAGAGCCATTCGAATACTGAAATTTATTGTTATTAAACTGAAAGTTATTTTCGAGATAATTAACAACACTCGAGAAAAATGTATGCCTTCTTTTTAAATAATTTAACAATTTAAAAAATTGTTGTATATAATTTATGCGCCATCATATAATCGCAACTGGTACGTAACGACCCGGCGATATGCCCATAAAACGATTGATCTTTTTGTTGTATTAATTTCTTGGGCATATCAAACATTATCTAAAACATGTCAACTATAATTAAATTATTTTCTTCTTATTTTTTACAGCACAGTTTAAGCAAGTTCCAATGTTATTTAAAAACCTTTAGAAAATACTAAAGTATTTTGTTTGAATAGAAAATTCAGTACAAATCAGTACAAATTTTGAAAAATCAGTGTTGGTTCACCAACGTTCACAGTAGCTGTCCGCCCAGTTAAAACAATCGTGTTGCACTCTTTAAATTTGAGCAGTTACAGCAGCTTTAAAAAACTATTTATTGAAATTGAAATCCAAGTTAATACATATAATTCATTTACATCGTTTTAGAAACTTACTTTGGTTGACCAACTAGATTCGCTTGGAAAAATAAAAGAGAGTACCAATAACGTTCGTATGCGAATTCAAAAATGACGTTCGCTTAAAAACTTCTAAGAATATACTCTAAGAATAAAAGAAAATCAAAGAATATTCGCATTTGTATACTTCTTTGTTTGGCAGAGTTGCATCTTTTCTGTGCTGCCATATTGTTACGTCAGTTGTGGTGTGTTACCGGGCGGTGTTGCAACATTCTCCCCCCCGGTATAACGATATGGGTGAGTTAATACCTTAACAGGTGCATCATCGCCGCTTCTCTCCCCGATTACATCCAGTACTGCTAGTTTTGCAGCAGGACGGTGATACTCGCCGGTTGCGGTACGTACTAAAGCGCTTCTTACTTGGCCATCTTTCCCTGTGAATGTGTCCACGACCCTGCCTTTCGGCCACGTGTAACGGGGTAGGTTGGGATCCACTATGATCACAACGTCACCTTTTCTAATTGGCTTAACGTCGTCATACCACTTTGCTCTTCTAGTTAACGTTGGTAGCACCTCTGTTACCGACCTTTTCCAAAATCTATCGGCTAGGTACTGTGAATGGCGCCAAGACCGTCTCACGTACTGTTCTGAGGAGGAAAACAGACCTGGCGGCTTAAGTCCCGACGAACTTTCCAACAGGAAGTGGTTCGGAGTCAACGCTTCATGTTCTGCGGTCTCCAATGATAGGTACGTGAGTGGTCTACTGTTCATAATGCTCTCAACCTCTACGAATAGGTTGTACAATTTCTCGTCACTAAGTTTTGGTTTCAAGGGGTCAGTATTTGATATAGGACATCTTTAAATGTGCGAATCATTCGCTCCCACGCTCCTCCCATGTGTGGACTAGCAGGAGGAATAAACGTCCACTTAGTTTCAACACACGTGAATTGCATTTGAAGAGCACCAATATCAAGCTGGCGAAAAGCCTCTCGTAACTCTTTCTCTGTAGCAACAAAATTTGTTCCATTGTCGCTGAACATATGCACCGGCGTTCCTCTCCGTCTTATGAAATTCCTAACAACCATTACACAGGAATTCATGGATAGGGAATGTGCTATTTCAACGTGAATGGCTCGACATATCATGCAGGTGAATAAAACACCGTATCGTTTTTCAGCACGCCGTCCGATTGTAACCAGGAATGGCCCAAACAAGTCAATTCCCACGTACGAAAACGGTCTTGTGTAGGGTGCCAGGCGTGCTTCAGGAAGTGAACCCATCTTCGGTGGCAGCGGCTTGGCCTTACGCAACTTGCAGTGCTGGCAGTCATAGCGAACTGTTCGCAGGGCACGACGTAAGCTTGGTATGTGAAACTTTTGATATATCTCGTTAACAACAGTATCGTGATGGACGTGTTTGTACTTGCGATGATACCAGTTGATAAGCAATTGTGTAATTTTGTGATTTTTGGGCAATATTATTGGATTCTTTATAGAATCTTTAATAGGAGCGTATTCTAAGCGGCTCCTTTGACGCAAAACCCCATCGTTATCAATAAATGGTGACAGCTTCCGCAAAACGCTTAGCTTTGGCAAGACGCTGTCCGTATTCTTCTTAAGCATCTTGATTTCTTGAGAATATGAATCGGCTTGTGCAAGACGGTAGAGCCGTTGGCTCCATTGCAACTCCTCAGCGGTCAGTCCTTCAGACGTTCCTTGCTCATGATCAAACTTTTTCCTCGTTGCTTCAGGTTTGCATTTGTCGATGAAATGTTTCACATACGCCATACTTCGTTCAAGTCGTTCCCATTTTGAGAATCTTGTTGGATCTATTATGGGGCGGAACTCTGTATGTACGTTAATATGTTCTGCTTCCGGATTTAGTTCCATATCTTTGGAGGGCGTCACACTAGATTCATGATTATATATAGGCCACTGCTCACACGGTGAATGCAAATATCCTGGACCAGAAAACCAGGTGCTTGTCGGACCAAACTCGATTGTTTTCTTCCACTTCGTGGCCGCATTCGCTACGTTCATCTGCGACTCTAAACATGACGAATTGTTTAAACTTTCGAGGGTCAGAGTGCAACCATGCCAGCACTGTGCGTGAATCTGTATAAAAATACATATCGTGAATGGTGAGATCATGGCCTTTAACTATGGCATTGGCGAGGCGGGCTCTCAATACTGCAGCAAGTAGTTCCATTCGTGGTATAGATATAGGTCGGAGCGGGGCAACTTTGGCCCTTGAGGCTACGTAAGCGACCTGAATATTTTCCTCCTTTGTTATTCTAAAATATGACACGGCTGCACTCGCTACCTCGCTGGCGTCTACGAAGGTATGGAGTTCTATCTTACATTTTCTGTTAGATATTTTGCCGAAATAGCATCTAGGAACCTGGACCTCTTTTACATGCTGGAAAATTGACAACCACCGACGCCACGCCCCTTCGCACTCCTTAGGAATCGCATCATCCCATTCGACACCACTTCGCCAGATATCCTGTAGAAAGATTTTTAGTTGTATAGTGTAAAACGATAGGAAACCTAAGGGGTCATAAACTGACATGAGTAGCCGTAGAATTTATCTCTTGGTGGGTATCTTGTCACCACGCAAAATCTCTTTGCTGGCTTTGGTATACTTAGTGTCAAACGTGAACATATCAGAACTCGTTCGCCACCATAGGGCGAGAACATTTTCCGGCTCTATCACCTGGTCAAGGGTTCTTCCCGAGTTACAAAATTCATC
>NW_023458555.1:79389473-79405809 GCF_013731165.1 Rhagoletis pomonella | reverse complement strand
TGCCCAGCTCTGGCCAGGAGGAGAGCAGGCTTTTTAGGTAGGCCCTTCTTTAGCTCTCTTACGGAACTATTATGCGTAGGAATAAAGCCAATCCTACGCTTTATAAGAGCTTCGAAATGGTTCTCTGAAGATTAGCCACAGAGGTTCCCGTGTTCTGCAGTGGTATCACAATGGACCTTCAAAAAGGTCTAAGTGAGTTGGTAATTCGAACCGACTGCCACATCAACCTAACCTAACCTAACGGCGGCTGCTGCTAACGTTTCGCTGCTGCAGAAAATGTTTTTATATGGCACTTTAAAACATGTTATCTCTCAAAGGCTAGTGATGGGGGTTCTGACAGGGCATTGTGTAATTGGTATTCAGGCGGTGAGACTAGGAATTTCAACTCATCCTCTTTGTATCAGCTGTCAAGGAGAAGATGAAGTGTAATCATCACCACACTTTCTTTTAGACTGTCCAACCTTCGCGAGGCTAAGATGGAAGAATTTTGGTTCGCACTTCTGAACAAACACTGAGATCTCAGGGATCGAAATTTGCTGCATTTGATAATCTGCCATTCTTTGCGCTATGAAATAATTGGTCACATTAGGTATGAATAATTCGATTTCAATGGGAGATGCCACGCTTCCTTGATGTATCGAAATTAATATCAGACTATTACCATCCTTGGAAAGTCTGGAGTAGGTGTCTCTCTTCTTCTTCTTCTTTATTGGCGCTGTAACCGACTAGGCGATTTTGGTCGACTCCAAAACAGCACGCAACTCATTTCTATTCTGTGCCAATTGACGCCAATTGGAAATGCCAAGTGAATCAAAGTACTTCCCCACCTGATCTTTCCAACACAGAGAAGGCCTTCCTCTTCCCCTGTTACCAGCATCGCGGCCCGCGGTGAATACTTTCAGAGCAGGAGCGTTTCTGTCCATTCGAACGACATGGCCACTATGTCATGTCGCTTCATCAGATGTTTTTATTGTTCATGCCTCCGCGCCATACACCAGCACAGGCATGAATAGTGACTTATAGAGTGTGTGTGTAGTATTTGTCCAAAATGGCAAAAAACAGTACACCAATTCGCGAGATGACCTCTTATAAAAAGAATGGACTTCTCTTTAATAATAAGCAGGGAACGGATTTTATGGAAATTGCCTTTTTTTCTGCTAACGAGATAGAACATATTCGATTAAGAATGTCCACGATTTAGCTTTCTCTGATTCCATATATACACATTTGATGTTGCCTTTTTTAAGATATTTGCCTTTTTTTGCCTTTTTTAATATATTTGCCTTGTTTTGCCTTTTCTACCTTTAAAGAAATGATTATAGCATTTACAATTTTTTTTTAAGATTAAAAAATATACACATTGGCCATGCGGCTTATAGAAGCGCAGGGACCTCTTGCCAAATTGGTGTTGGAAAAATTCAAAGCCGTTTTCTCAGCTAACGAAGGCTTGGAGAAAATAACGGGTTTGATAAAATTGTAAAGGGCGAGGAAACCGCCATTATTCCTGATAATATGAACGTTTCAAACGTTCCATATTTAAATTGGGCGCCGCTTGTATCAACTTACGTCGAGCACACATTTAGTACATTCAAAGCTTTTCTTCGCGAAAATCGAATGAAAATGCTGCCAGAAAACTTCAAAATGCATCTTGTGGTTCAATGTTACTAGAACTATACAGATTAAAGTTTTATGAGTTAGAAACTCGAAAGGATAAAATAGTCAAAGATTCAAAGTACAAATTTTCCATATAATGAAACTAGTTCATAGTTTTTCTCTTTTTACTTGTAATATAAACATTTCTATAATAAATGTATTTTTTGATTGTTCTTCGTATTTTCTGTCTTTTTTTATTGCCTTTTTCTGCCCTTTTCGCTATTTTGTTTTGCCTTTTTTTGATTTTTTTGCAACACCTAGTGCCTTTTCCTGCCTTTTTCACTATTTTATTTTGCCTTTTCCAGCCTATTTCGTTATTTTATTTTGCCTTTTTTATAGGTTTTTAGGTCCTAAAAATCCGTTCCCTGATAATAAGTATAGATAAATAGCCAATACCCGCACGTTTGGCGGGGTCTTGAAACACCTTTCGAACAGTAAAAAAATCATTCAATACGATTCTATTTATATCTATGATACAACGATGGGCAAACGCGGTTCTTTGAGCCAAATGCGGCTCTTTGCTTAGCAAAGTGCGGCTCTTTTTACTTTCTCTTTGCTTAGAACATTTTGGCTCTTTTTTTTACTTTTTAAAAGTTTTTTTGCTTTCTTGCTTTCTTTTCCATTGTGTTGTTTTTTTATTTTACTCTTTTTATATACACATACGCAAATTGAGATCGGAACATTACCCGCATTTGGAGAATGAAAATTGGCTTTCTGACTTAATGTTCTTTAGCAAGATAATGCAACATTTGCAAAACTTGAATTTGTCTCTCCAAGGAGAGAATAAAAATATTTTTGATTTGTCGCAAATTATTTTAAGTTTTGAAGCTAAACTATGTCTTTTTATTCATGATCTCGAAAAAAGGATATTTCATCATTTTCCATGGCTAGAATAAAAATATTGCACATGATTTAAATGTACGTTTGCATACTTTTTTATTTTGCAATATCTGAAATACTCTTTTTTACGAAAAGCTTAGAAGAGTTAGAGTTTTTGGAATTAAAAGAAGGTAAGGCACTGGAAATGCAACATAAAGCTTTGCCATTGCTTGAATTCCGGCAACAAGGACTAGATTTAAAATATCCGCTGTTGAAAACAACTGAGTGCCGTATATTTTCCATTTTTGCCACAACATTTAACTGTGAGCCTTTGTACTCTACAATGAAATTCGTAAAGTCAAAATACCGTTCACAATTAGTTGGATTCGCGTACCTGATAATTATTGAAAATTATAAAAACTATTAGCTTGCAAAAACTTGCAAAGCAGAGGAAATTGAGAGAGCACAAGTAATTTTTAGCAAAAAAACCGACTTCAACTCTCATATAAAAAAAAAAAATATATATATATATATCCCATGATCCACTGATCGGATCTTAACCCGATTAGTATGGGACCACCACTGGATCTAATTATCGAAATCGGTTGACGTGGTCCAAGATTATGCGGTAACATACATAAAAAAAAAAAAATATTTCCACGAACTGATAACCTCCTCCCTTTTTGGAAGTCGGTTAAAAATGACATTTCATTTTGAGGGAAAGCTGCTAGTTCCTGCTGCTGCTACGCAAATCCCTAAATTGAATTTGATAGTTTGGAAGTTAAAAGAGTAAAATGCGATTAATAAACTTGTAAGTAAATAATTATTCGTTTAGTCAGTGAACTGTGTCAGGATAAAACTTCGGGATTTGTTTTCTAACGTTTTCAATTTTATACTTTTGAATGTAAACAAAATTTCTATCAGCTCTTCGCCTAACTTGCAAGTTTCTGCAAATTTTCTGTTCGCGTACTCTTTTAGATATTTTTCTCTTTAGAGATGACATTTCGCCGGGATTTTGCTGCTGGACATTGACTAACCAACATTTAACAGAACTGTGACGAACGGCTTTAACTAGCGTAAAACCAGATATTGTAAATTTAGCCGAAAGGATCTTTTGAATTTTCTTTAGTATCTATCTTACGTACGTTAAAATAATAATAAAATTCATGTTTTTCATTTCTAATAATTTTATTTAAAAATAAATATTTTTTGTTGTTTTGTTTGTGGGGCTCTTTGTAGCATTTAAAATTTACGTGTGACTCTTTTCGGCCTCGGCCTTGCCCACCCCTGCTATAATATATCTGTAATACGTGCCCCGATTTTCAAGCAAATCGGACCATAAATAATATATTTTCTAATAGATCGATCCCTGGTCAACCTATCAGAAAAAGTATCCTTTATATCGCACACAATTTTCATAGGTGACACAACTCAAAATTACACGTTTGTCAGAAAATTCGAAAAACTATTTCTTATCACATGCTAATCATTTGGGCAAGGGGGAATTTGCCTTAGGTTTTTTCAACAAATTAAAATTAAAATTTCTCCAGCTTTTGCAGAAAGGTTACTAAAAGCTCTGTGTACATTTTTAGAGCATGATTTCAAAAATTCCAAACTTTGAGTTGTGTAACTGTAACGTTTGCGAATAAAACAAACGACGTTCTTGACCTCTATTTCAAGACTGACTTTATTAGGTTAAAGCATGTACTGACTACCGTAGATAATAAATACATAAAATATGCAAAACAGTAATAAAGCATGTAAGTAATACATATGAGAGAATATTATATGTATGTATATACACATATATAGGAGAGCATATTCCACACCTCCCCTTATAAGCATTTTACTCAAATTCATATTTTAGCTTTTGGTTTAATTCGGTTATTCATCTTAACAATTCAAATATAGGAAGAAATGGATAGGTTCACTTTTTATGTAGAATATTACATTTTTACTCTTATTTATTTATTTAGTTTTTATTTCTTTATTTTATATATATATTTTTTTAATATCTCATTTTGTATATATATATAGACTAGCAGACCCGGCGAACTTCGTCCCGCCCAAAATTAATTTTTTATTTAAATATTTGGTCCAACGTTTTCGCCAGCAACTCACGTTCACGTTTGGTTTTGTGGTCGACAGAAGGCATATCCGCATTGCCGTCTTAAATAACCTGCCGAAAGCGTTATACCGGGAAGAAGTCCTTGCGGCTCGATAGTGAATCGTGCTTGAATCTGTATAGTATAGTTGGTGGCAATTTACAAACTGGTGAGTATCATTGGTCCACATTCTGTTTAGTCACCCTGAAGCAAGGACCGCAATGGTTCCGATGGTTGATTTAACGGGAGTAATTTAACTTTGATCCCTGGTGCCTCCGAATCGACGATTTTTAGCAAGAACTCGGTTCCAGCGCCACTAAAAATTATCATTAAAAGCGTTTCGATCGTTTAGGAGGAGTTAAGCCACCAGAATAAGTGTTTTACATACTGACACTCTTCGGTATTTTTTCCCATACAAAAAAACTCTCACGCATTCGTTGTAAGGAGAAAATGCGCAACATCATCAGCGAACAAAATTCTCAAAAATCATCGGTATCTTATAGCCATTAAAAACTTGCACTTTATGATACTGAAATTGATGTAGTTCACTGCATACTCAAAATTTGGTACAAAAAAATTTATCACGAAAAAGAAAAAAAACACCGTATTCTGGTTGTATATATTTACAGATAGGTAAAAAATTTTCGGGACATTACCACAAATACTTTCAGAGATACACGGTATGAAAAATTCGATATATATGGGTGATGCCATGCTCCCATAATATATCCTAAGTCTGCAGTAGGTGTCCAAAATTTCAGAAAATCGGTACAGCCGTTCGCGAGATTACCTCTTATAAAAAGAAGCAGCTTATCTTTATATAAATAGTGTAGGTAGCACAGGGCAACACCAATTTTGATGCGGCAAAAGTTGAAGCTGGTTTTGAGAGGTTTTTTTTGCTGTTAAAATTACGTAAGTATAATGTTTCCATCAGCTCCAGATTTTGAGAAAAATGTGGTGAAAGTGTAAAAAATCGCGTTTTTTGCAATATGAAACAAAAGGTGATAGAACCTTCCACTTAGGCTTAAATTAAGGCTTGGACTTCTGACCTCAATCCCTGAAAATACCATTCGTGCACCTTGACCCTAAGATTTCCTATAGTCATTTATTTAACCGCTAACACTGATTTTTACAACATTTTTGACGATAAAAAGTAAAAGAGTATAGGTGACCATTAGGGCAAGATGCAGGAATAGTTCTTTCAGGGATGGTAGTCTGTAGTTCTAGCTTTAATTTAAGCCTACGTGGAAGATTCTATCACCTTTTGCTTAATTACGGTAGGAACTCAAACTTCCCGAAATCAGTTATTCCTGTTCAACAAATGACTATAAGAGCTGGTTTCTCCAACTCAACTTAACTTAGTTAAGGCAATTTTCTCGACTTAGTCAAGAATAAGCTGTATAAAACGTAGGCTAACTTTTGACTTTAGTCCAAAAGTGGCTAAAATAAGTTTAGTTGAGTTGGATGAACCAGCCATAAGTGACCACCAAGCAACGGCGCGGGAGCTTGCTTTAATCAAAGCCTAAGTGGAAGGTTCTACCACCCTTTGTTTCTTTGCTAGAGCTTCTCAAATATTGCAAAAAATTCGATTTTTTGACACCTTGACCTCGGTTTTTCTTAAAATCTAGAGCTGATGGTAGCTTTTTGCTTACGGATTCGTAATCAGCACAAAAAAATCTGTCAAAAATAGCGTTAATATTTTCTGCAACAAATTTTTCCATTTTTGTTGGCCTGTGTAATAAGTATTGTTAAATAGCCAATACCCGCATGTTTGCGGCGCCTTCAAACACCTTTCGAACTGTAAAACAATGACTCGATTCGATTGAAGATTTTATGGAATTGATCAGTTCTGGTCCACCTATCAGAAAAAATATCATATATTATAACCCAGCCGATAAGCTACCTACGTGCTAAATTTCAAGCAAATCGGGCCGTTAATAAGACTGTTTCGAATAGTTCGGTCTCTGACACACTTAACGGAAAAAATGAATCCTATATGCTAATCTAGGCAAAAGGCTACCCTGCGCCAACTATCGGAAAATTTAAAACTTTGTGCACTCCTTCTTCTAAACACGTTTCCAAAAAAGCAGCACCCATTCGAATCGGTTATGAAACATAGGAGAAAATTGTTCCCATTTGATTCAAGCTCCCAATGAATTTCACAATTATTTGAAATTTTCCAAGCTTTCGTAGAGAAAAATTCAAATTTTTTGCGTTCTTCCGGATTTTACCGAGTTTTCCACTTAGAATTTTCTATTTTTCCATTCGAATGCCATTCCGAAGGAATTGCACACAAAATTCCATACAAAAAAATCGATTTTCGATTTTTCCAATTTTCCGACTTTCCCGGAGGGTTTTCCCAAAACTTTCTTTCGCAAAAACCTTCTCCTGCCAACTACGCACAACTAAAAAAAAAGTTTGCCAAATCGGCCCAATCGTTCTCAATTGGTGAATTACTATACATTTTTCACACCATTTTTATATATATATAGATAAGGAACAGCTGTTCGTAAACGGCGATTACCGACTGAATTTCAGTTTTTTTTTGCAAAAGTATACATGCAAAAGTATACATACATATTGTCGGCCGCTGTGGTGTAGTGGTAAGCAGTGCACGCTTCCACTCCGCTGCACCTGGGTTTAAGCCCTGGTCAAAGCAACATCGAAAAAAAATATATATAGAAAAAAAGGTTTTTTCTTAACAGCGGTCGTCCCTCCATGAAAAACAGCTTCTCACAAAAATACAATCGCCGTTCGGAGTCGGCGTAAAACTGTAGGTCTCACCGCTTTGTGTGACAACATCAAGGCGCACGCCATAAATCGAAGGAGAGGCTCGGCCAAACACTAACATATGTGTAAGCGCCCATCTATTATTATTATTATACATACATATCGTCGTTTAAAGTACAAAATCGCGTATCAACAAAATGCAAACCCGCGTATAAAGTTAATGCAAAACCGCGTATGCGAGGATGCATAAACAATTTTATAGAGAGTAAAAACATTCATATTTCAAAATGGTTCCCTTTTTTATAAAGCAATCGCATTTGCTCCTAGTATATCTCAAGATGAATGGATAAGGATTAAGCCAAGAGTTTGTGAAAGCAAATCCAATTTTTGGCAGCCAATGTCAGTTACGCGGTTTTGCAGAATGACGATACGCGGTTTTGTACTTTAAACGACGATATGTATCTTTTCCTGTAATAAATATATCGATGGTCCTCTAAAATAACGACACAATTCAAGATTCAAAAAATAAAATTCGTACTATTATTAAGTGGCTCATGTCTTTAATCGTTGTCTTATTCATGTATAATCTTTACTACTTACTTTAGTTAGTATTAGACATGAGTTAGCCAAGGATTAGAGACATGAGCCTCTTAACAGTAATAAGGGATTTAATTTTTTGAATTTTGAGTTGTGTCGTTACTGCAGAGGACCATCCACATGTAAATTCATATATTTTGATATTGAAATAAGTTCGAGCATAAATACGATTTTTAGTTACATGGCGGGAATTTTTTTTCGAAAGAATTCTTTTTCCTGTTATCAATTCATATTTGAATCTGAGGATAATCGGACCATAAACGTGATTTTTAGTGATAACTCGACTCCAGCGCCACCTGACGCTCTTTTTTGCAATGGTATTGGTTTTCCTATTGTCAATGCACATCTGGAATATGAGGCGAATCGGACCATAAATACGGGCTTCAATAATAACTCAACTCCAGCGCCACCTAGCGGTTGTTTTAATAGTTATTCTGCTATTCGGAAGGTAGACAATTTCAAAAAACAAATATCGTAAAAATCGGTTCAGCCGTTCTTGAGTTATAAATGGTGTAACTAACAAGACTCTGTTTTACATAAATAGATATATAAGTATATAAAATTTTGTATCTCTTTTATTTAATATTTGAAAATTCAAAATAATAACAGTAAGCAATGAATTTACGATGTAAACCTTTCTGGTTGTTTTATCACCCGTCCAGATCTTGTCGTTGTTACATATCTGGGAATATCTGCTTCCGATTTAGTAGTTGCAGCTTCCACTATTGTGTCGATGTCTGTTTGTGGGGCCTCTGAGGAAGTCGGCGGGGTAGTGGAAGCTTTTGTTGTCGCCTATTTCGCCAGGTAGGTATGGCAAATCTTTGCATCCAGCAGCAACGACCCAGCGGCGCACTGCTAAATGGGGTCCGTCCACAATATGCATTGCGTAATTTCTACAAATAAATGATTAAAACACCGCTGACCCAATTTAAAATTGTAATGCTTATTGTAGGCATTCGACTTACAATGCACATTTCAATTTACAAACGAAGACGTATTGTAATGAACGCCCGAAGAGTATTCGGGCACATCATACTTTCCGATTACAAACAAAACCGGTATGTAGAGGACGCTAACCACAAAGCGGCCATGCCTATGGCAAAGTAATCTGGATTGTAATCCATTCATTCCGATATACCGCCTTCGAAGTTTTGAAGGAGTATTCGATTACGTAACGTGCATTTGCGCCTCTGGGGAGGTGAAACGAGGTACGCCGAAAATCACCACAATCAGTAGATACTATGTAGGACCATGGTGTTTCCCCACGTTTTAATATTTTCCCCCATATGCCTAAATCGCGCACCCAAACTACGTCGCCCTCTTTAAAGGACTCACTTCTTCGTCTTCGATTGTAGTTTTCTGCTTGTCTCGTTTTAAGTGTTTTCTCTTTTAAAATTGCTGACTTAAGTTCGTATTTTGGGAGAAGTTGTTGGTCAATAGTTATTAAGGTGGTACGAATCTTCATGCCTATCAAAATTTCCGATGGCGATGGGCCATTGGCTAACGGGGCCGATCTACACTCCATCAACGCCAAATATGGATCTTCATTTTTCTTCAAGAGAGATTTAACTGTTTTCACCATAAATTCGATAAACCCATTGCTTTGAGGGTATCGCGGAGATGAAGTAATATGCTGGAATCCCCATTGATTAGCAAACATTGCAAAGGAGTGGTTTATTCTTTGAAACTGCGATCCATTACCAGACCTCACTACTTCCGGTACGCCGTGTCTGCAAAAATTAGATTTGATGTGATTAATAACACAGTTTGTGGTTTGGTTCTCCAGTCAGGATATTTCGGGATATCTCGAAAAGCAGTCGCTTGCAATCAAATAACACGAAGAATTGTGGTAGAACAGGTCTATTCCCACAACTTGCCAAGGCCGCTCTGGTGTCTCGGTAGAGATGCAGCTTTCCCGTCGAGGGGTGACGTTTTGGATACATATTGAGCACTTTTTCACGTAGTCTTCAATATCTTTGGTGTATCCTGGGGGTCAATTCTCGATCTGTGAAACGGTGAAATGAAAACTTTTTTCGCGTTTTCATTGCACTCGATTCGCTTTCAGTGAAAAAATGAAAAGTGTTTTCACATGAAAAAAAAAGTGGAACGAAACGAAACTTTTAGAGTTTTAAATATATTATCTAGAAGACAATATAGACATTGCAAACGATGAGTATGAAGCCTTTTTAACATAAACAAACGAATACCAATTATTTATAATTATAGATTTGTGACGGCAGATGGTGCCAAATTTCGCGAAGAAAAGTGAAAAGAACTAGCGGTGAGCCTTACTGCTCTTGGCGGCACTCAAAAGGATGGTGCAAAATGGAAGAAGTATTGGAGCGATGTAAAGTATGTACATATATACATTTTTCATGATTTGATTATTTTTTTAATGTTTTATTTTAATACCTACAAACAGACTTCATACTCGCACAAAATATAGTGCGATAAGGCAGGCAGAGCAGAGAAGTGGTATAAATGGTTTGAGCCGGGCCAAAGCACTGTCATTGCTGGAAGAGCGCATAATTAAAATTACAACTGTGCAGGCAGTCGATGGTGATGAAACGGGCGAAGTGGGCTTTGAAGCACTCGACATGGCAGAAGCTTCTCACAATCTCGCTGATGTTGTGGAGGAGACATTCGAAGTGGTTGTGGCTGAATGTGAGTTAGATGGTACTACAGCCGCAACCGCATTGGAAGATGCAACTACGTGTTCAATGAAGGGGGCGAGCACCTCAACTGCTGCAGCAATAAGAGGCAGCACAGCAGCAGCCCGTTCGAGAGGGCAAAAAAGAAAGGCGCAAGCAGAAAACCCTCAGTTAGAAAAAATGGTTTAGGCTAGAGGAAATCAAGGTAAGGGAAATGGAGATCGCCAATAATTTAAAACGCGAACAGATCCAAGCGGTGAAGGAGCAGACAGAGGCAATAATAGTGGACACGCAAATGAAAGAATGCATTGCAGAAAAACTAAAAAGTTTAATTGAAATTTTGAGGCGGCGGTTAGAATGTTTTAATTTTAGAAACAGCCTTGCCCATAAGTATTAGACAATTTTTGTTATACCCTTTTCTAATGCTTAAGAAAACTTGAAGTCCTTTTTATTCTTAATATTTTTAGAGTTTAAGAAAATATGAAGTCGGTTTTACTTTTAATATTTAGAATTTAAGAAAACATGAAGTTATTTTTACTTTTAAACTTTTTTAGAGTTTAGAAAAATATGGATATTTTTATTTTTTCTAGAGTCTATGAAAATATGAATTTTTTTAGCTTTTAAAAATATATGAATTTCTCTGTTTAATGAATTTATGTACAAAACTTACTTGTGATAAAAACTGAATTTAAAAATACTTATCTTGGATTGCTATATATCTATGTGTGTATTTTTATATTTCTTCTGGAGCCTAATATGAGATATCGAATATGAATGAAATCGAATCTTTTTTATTTTTTAGTCTTTAAGAAAATATGAGGTCCTCATTGCAATGAATTTATGAACAAAACTTTTTGTGATAAAAAGTGCCTTTAAAAAGAATTAAACATTTGGAAATATAATATACATATGCATATTTATTAATATATGTAAATAAGTAAAAAAACGAATGTAAAATAAAAAGTTAAATTATTTGCAATCTAATTTTGAATGTTATTATTAAAAGCATATTGAACAATTTGCAATCGTTGTCTTTTCGCAATGGATAATATATTCGGTGTAGAAATAGCTGAAGAAGGGCCACCACATTCTTCAGGTTCATCAGAGTCTTCCAAATAAATTTCATCGAACGGCACTCTAGGTCGAATCAAGTATTAAGTTGTGTAAAACCAAGCAAGCGTTGATTATGAGGCCTGCTTGTGGTGGACTGTAGAAAAGGGCTCTTTCTTTCGACAGACAGCGAAATCTGCTTTTTAGTAAGCCAATGCATCTTTCTACAAGAGCTCAAGTTGACTTGTGTGCTATATTGTAGCGCTCGTCTGCGGTACATGATGTCGCACTAATTGGTGTCATCAGCCAAGGCTATTTTAAAATTTATATTAGCATTCGATCTTTAACAAAGAAAAGTAATATAAATTGTACCTGTAGTGGGTAGCCACTATCACCCAGAAGCCAGAAATCCCGCTCACCCACCTCATAAAGCTCCTCCAGAGCTCTTCAAGCTCTAGAGCGACGCCATACAGTACCTCCGAACTGAGCGCTAGCAGACAAAACGATATAATCAGCATCACATATTATCACAACGTTCTTGGAGTGCCCACCCTTTCGGCAATAGTAAACATGCTCAATTTTTTTCTTCGGGGCTGATATTTTGATGTGCTTTCCGTCTATGAGTCCGATTATTCCAGGAAATTGGTTTTTTTTCATGAATTTTATTTTGAGCGCCGGGAAGTCTTCGCGTTTTGGGAACTTTATATGTCTGTGGGCTATGTTATTTAGTGCAGTTGCCACCACTTGCAAACATCTGCTAACTGATGTTTGGAATAAAGCAGATAAACTGTCTTGCCCCACACTTCTTTGAAAGCTACCAGTGGCAAAAAAACGCAGGGCGCTTAAAATAATTACATGACTCGGAACAGCATGTCTCCGTTGCGAGTTCGGCATAAATGGCATTAATTCATCAATTAATTCCAGGCACAAAGCTTTAGGGAACTGATATAAATCAATGAAGTGCTCGTCTGTTGTAATATCAAAGGGATTTTGGTCGTCGCGAAGTGAGCACTCTCAAATTATCTCTGAAATACATAATGCGTTAAATTGTATATACTGCATTTAAAAAATTTACGCCTTTATTACCTTTGTTCATCTCGAATTTTTTGCGATAATTTTAATAAAATAATTATTCCCGACATGTTTTGTTTACGTTTTCCTCAGCTTTGACATTTACTTCGAAAATTCAATAGCACATTTGCAAAAGTTTCACGACTATACTGGTAATGGAACACGATTTTCACAGCACAAACCAGAATCGCAAAATAAGTGTTTGCGAAAAGGCAGAGTGAAAAGTAGGTGTGAGACCGAAAATGAAAATTTTTTCACTTCATCTTATCACAGAACGAGAATTGACCCCCTGGCCACCATATACATTCCTTTGCTCTGGCTTTTCATTTAACTACTCCCATATGGTCGGCGTGTATTCGCTACAGGATTTCGCGACAGCGATCGACAGGGATCACAATGCTGCAGCTGTGCATTCATATTTCGTCATTCACCGACAAGTTGTACCGGTCGTGATAGTACGGGTGAACTTCAGGCTTAATTTTATGCCTATCTGGCCAACCGCTTAGGCAATAGCTGGCTACTGTAGTTAATATACCATCTTGACTTTGAGATTTTCTGATGTTGTCTAATTGGAATGTGTAACTGGTAGAGAGCTTGTTATACTGTTGACAAATGCACGAAGGTCTTCTTCTATGCTGCTTTCGTCTACCTGCGTGCCCAAAGGGTGACACGATAGCGCCTCGGCTGCTGCTAAATACTTGCCCGCGGTGTAGTAGATATCGTAAACGTAGCGCATCATTCGCATGCGAAACCTTTGTAAGCGCGGTGTAAGCTCATCTAAATTTTTTGTTGTGAAAATGGCGATTAGCGGTTTGTGATCTGTTTTAATGAAAAAGTCTATCACAGTAAGCAGTTCTGGGAGCTTCTCACAAGCCGCCCAAGTAATTGCCAGCGCTTCTTTTTAAATTTGCGCATAGCCTCTTTCTGCTGGAGAAAGCGTTCTGTATTCGTATGCTACAGGCCGAAGTGTTTCGTTTTCTTCTACCTGTAGTAAAACTGACCCGAGCCCATATGACGAGGCATCTGATGAAAGTATAGTTTTGTGCCTTGGGTCGTATAATTTCAGGACAGGAGCCTTGATCAGCATTGCCTTAAGCATGTTCAATGACGTTTCCTGCGGCGTATCCCACTGATATACAATATTGCCAAGCCGTAGTTCGTTCAAAGGCTGGCTCAGATCTGAAAGAAACGGGATAAATTTTCCAAGAAAATTCACCATACCGAGAAACCGTTTAAGTTCTGTGATGTTCGTTGGCGTTGGGTAATCCTCGATTGCTTTCAATTTTGAATCCCCTGGACGAATTCCCTCTGCGTCAATGTAGTGACCCAGAAACTTTAGAGAAGTTATTCCAATCTCGCATTTATCTTTGTTGAGCGTGGCGCCGTTTGCCTTCAGTCTGTTAAGAACCTGGCGTAAGGACTCGTCGTGACTCCTCGCATTAGCACCGAATATCAAAATGTCATCCATTTGGCCCGTGATGTCTTGCAGAATTATTTGCATTCGCTCCTGGTATATTTAAGGTGCAGACGAAATGCCAAATGGTAATCTCAAAAAGCAATATCTTCCAAAAGGCGTTAAAAATATTGTTAAAGGCTGTGCTTTCTCATTAAGCTTGATTTGCCAAAATCCTGAGTTAGCATCTAATTTCGAAAAAAGTTTCGCTCCTGAAAGCTGCGCCAGTGTTTGATCAGCTACTGGCATCGGATGGATTTCCCGCTCCACAGCAGAGCTTAGCTTCGTAAGATCAACACATAACTTAATCTCCCCGTTGTTCTTGGGAACAATTACGAGTGGATTACACCAAGGAGTAGGTTCGTTAACCTTTTTTATTACATTTAATTTAACCATTTCATCAAGTTTCTTTCTTAGGGTTCCTTTTAGCGCAACTGGAACGCGTCTAGCTGTGAAAACTTGAAATGGTTTCGCGTCGCGTTTAATCTTAATTTCGAACTCAAATTTCTTAAAACACCCAAGTCCATTGCAAACCATTGGATATTCTTTGTAAATGTCTACACCAGAGCGTTTTAAGTGTTTGTTTTAATATTTGTATTGTGTATTTGATATTAACCGCAATTTGGCGCTGTAGCTCAAGCTTAGTAGCGGTTTCCTCAACCCGTCAATAACATATACCTCATTTGTTATTTCGGTACCATTAAATTTGAGGTTCGCCTCAGATTTTCTGACGACGTTTAATTTTCGACCGTCCGGACCCATGATTATTCTATTCGCGCTGTTTAGTTTTGTATTACGGAACTTGTTCTTAAATATATCGTGTGATATCACGTCGACTGGCGACCCCGTGTCGACCATAAAATTCATTTCAACTTTCAACTATTTTCACATTCCATGACGTGTAACTGTCAACGTTGTTTATCGACAGCATTCCTAAAAAAATCGCGCCCACGGTATCCATTTGATTTCCTGTCCTTTGATAAGCAAATACTCGCGAAGTGATTAAATTTATTGCATTTCTTCCTTTTGCTGGGCAATTAATTTGTTTCGCATGCACTGTATGGGAGCCACACCACATGCATTTGTTATTGCTTTGCGATTGTTTTTTGTTTTCGGTGCTATTTTTCTGTTCAACACTTTTGTTGTTGTTGACGGACGAGGCCGTGGTGAGTTTGTGTATAGAAAAAGCTCAATTTGTTGTTTTCTAACAGCCTGGTGCTGTCTCACCTCCGCCACTGCTTTTTTTTAGGTCAAATCGGTCACTAATTGTAGTGTCTCCGACAGCTTTCGATCCCGCACGCCAACCACAATTTTGTCGCGCATTATCTCTTCTCTGAGAGTACCGTAGTCGCAATCTTCAGACAATAGATATAAGTCTGTTATAAAATCTTCGATGAGTTCACCTTCAAGTTGGTTGCGAAGGTTAAATTTCGCTCTTTCATATATAACATTTGTCTTAAGCACAAAATGGTTTGTGAAAGCCTGCACCAATTTAGCGTACAGTCTTTTTTCTTGGGCTGACAAAGTAAATGACAGAAATGTATTGTCTGCCTGATGTCCCATCAGGTGTGTTGATTTGTACATCCTCGGAAGATTTATCCAATTTCGACGCGATTCGGAATCTTTCGAATTCCGGGATTGCTAAACGTAAAGGCATCAGGCGACCGTACCGTAAAGCTGCTTGTGCAAATCTTAACCGGGACGTTTTTCGCGTTTCCTGTGGGCATTGCTAAATGCGCTATTATGTTTTAGTAGTCGTTTATTGCGTAACTGCTTCGATCAGCGTAGGGCACTAGGACTGCTGCCACCATGTAACGTTTGCGAATAAAACAACCGACGTTCTTGAGCTCTATTTCAAGACGGACTTTATTAGGTTAAAGCATGTACTGACTACCGTAGATAATAAGTACACAAAACAGTAATAAAGCATGTAAGTAATACATATGAGAGAATATTATCACCCCTATGCTGTAATCCGATTCGATTTTGCTACGAATGTTAAAATTGGTATGCTGAAATCCGTGTTGTCGTATCGTAGTTTCGAAATTCGTAGGTCATCCTTGAAATTAGTAATGTTGGTATGCCTGAATCCGACGTAGCTGCCATTTTTATGTATTTGTCGGCAATTTTGTACGAATAGCAACTCGTGTCGGAGCGAAACAAATTGTATAAAAATATCAATAAAATAAAGTGTGTAAACGCAAAAA
>NW_023458555.1:79369555-79389463 GCF_013731165.1 Rhagoletis pomonella | reverse complement strand
TAGAATTTTGGTGAAGAATAATCTATACTAATTATATAAAGAGAAGTCCCTTTTTTTTTGTAACAGGTAATCTCGCGAACGGCTGGTCCGATTTTCATGAAATTTTGTATACAAATAGCTATCGGTAACCACCATGTTTTAGGCTAAAAAATTTTTACCCTTTTCGGGTAGGTGGACCAGGGACCGGTCTATTCGAAAAAATCTTATTATCGTCCGATTTTCTTAAAATTTAGTACGTAAGTAGCTTTTTATCATATATGACCCATTTTTTCCGGGAAGTGGTCCAGGGACCGATCTGTTCGAAAAAATCGAATTTACGGTCCGATTTGCTTAAAATTCGGTGCGCAGGTAGCTTTTTAGCATATATGATCAATTTTGTCCAAAAGGTGGACCAGGGACCGATCTGTTCGAAGAAATCGTATTTATGGTCCGATTTGCTTAAAATTCGGTACGTAGGTAGCTTTTTGCCTGGATAAGCTTATAGATTCCTGTTTTCCAATTTTCATGCAATTTCGAATATAAATAGCTTTAAGTAACCACCATATCAAGGGGCGAATTCGTCACTAGGCAAGATTTTTTTGCGCCAATCAGAAACAACGGATACTGTCAAAATATAATTATAATATATAATATATCTCAACTAATATATATTTAGAAAGCCGTTTGTTAGTTTTCGCAAGGCTCGAGAGCGGCTGAACCGATTTTTTTGAAACTTAGGCTGAAAAAAATCTCAAATGAATTTCTCATTCTACATATCTCTGAAAGTGTGCATGGTAGAGTTTTGGAAATTGGTATGGAGATATACGAAATCAATCGCATACCCTTGGAGAAAAATTTTAGCTATTGTAAAAAGGGGTGTGACATCTCCCATACAAACCGATTTTTTCATACTGCTTATCTCTGGAAATTTTTTGGTAGAGTTCTAGAGTTTTGTATGGAGATGTACGAAATAAATCGCATACACTTGGAGAAAAGTTGGAACTATTGGAAAAGGGGGCGTGGAATCTTCCATACAAACCGAATTTTTCATATTGCCTATCTTTGGAAGTGTTCATGGTAGAGTTCTGGAACTTGGTATGGAGATATAAGAAATCAATCGCATACTCATGAAGAAAGAGGGCAGCTGTTGGAAAGGGGGGCGTGGAACCTCCCATATAAATCAAATTTTTGTACTGCATAGCTCTGAAAGTATTCATGCTACAGTACTGGAACTTCATATGGAGATATGTATATAGTTGAAATCAAGCCCATACTCATGGAGAAAATTTGTGCTATTTGAAAAGGGGTGTGAGGCCTACAAACGTACCGACCTTTAGCTATCTTAGAATGAATTTTTTTATTCTTCTGTAGGTGTGTTTGTGAGTGAAATCCTCCTAAATGGTTGTACGGATTTTAACGAAACTTTTTGTGTATTTGAGTGGGTCTCTGGATGGTTTAGTTTCACAATTTAGTCCGACAGTTGGCGCTGTAGTGGAGTTATTACTAAAAATCTTATTTATGATCAGATTTGGCTAATGTTTTAAATATGTATGAAATACTATTGCAAAAACGTGCTGCAAAGTGGTGCTGAAGTCGAGTTATTACTAAAAATAGCCAAGTGAGAAAAGGGGCCGTGAAGGTCAGATTAAATCGACCTGTTGCACCATTGAGTATATCGAACGCTTCGCGTTGCAATTGGCCCAATGGATGTGATTTTCCAATATTATTATGCGTTCAAACTTTTAAGGTATTTCGTCTGAAATTAGTATATGTATATTGCATTTCTGTAGAACAATGATTCGCACCCATTTTGAAATTGCCACCTACTATACTGTAAAGCTTCTAGGACATTCACTATAGAACCGGGTCATTGTTGCCGCCAGGGAGTGAAGAGGAAAAAATTTATTTCGCTTTGCGAATAACCGTGATATGAAATGCCGCACAACTGGAGAATTTCAAGAACGGATATAACATTTTCCTTAGGTTATTTAAACCGGCAAATGACCACCAAACCTTAATCTTAGCAGACAAATGTGTCAATGAAAATCGTAAACGTGAATTGTTGGTGGAAATGTTGGACCAAAAAGTTTCAATAAAATATATAAAAATTTTGGGCGGGACGAAGTTCGCCGGGTCTGCTAGTATTATTATAAAATTTTTGGAGAAGGGGCGTGACCCCGACCACTTGTGATGAAATACTGTATCTTAGTAGCCGCTTCACCAATCCTTACTATACTCGGTACGAGCCTTGCTTAGGATCCAGCTAAGACATTGGTTCAAAATCTTTGAAATCGGGCAATAGCCACGCCTACCTCCCATATAACGGTAATTTACAGAAACGAGAAATCTACGATAAATCAGTAACTACTGAAGCTAATTGACTCAATTAGATTATTATAGATTTTTGGATTTTGGGCGTGTCTCCGCCCACTTCTGACCAAAAATGTGTATCTCTGTAACCGATTTATCAATTTCTACTAAAAAAAAACCGTTTAAATTTATTCAAATCGGACCAAAATTGCACCGGCTTCCCGTATAATTGTAATTTTCGGATATACGCAAACTCCGATACTTCAATAACTGCACTGAAAATAAAATCTGCGTAAATATAACGAAATCTTGCGTACATGTTACGAAATTTTTCGTCATTTGAGCCACGAAAATTTCCTTTGATTGTACAAAATCGTTTTCGTACATTCTACGAAAATATGAGACATCAGATCTTTAGTACATTTTCCGAATGCATTCGTACTATTTACTAATGAGTTTCGTAATATTTACTAAACAATTTCGTGCTATTTCTTTGTTTGTTTTACGAAATTTTGTGAAATGCACAAAAATAATTCGTATATTTAACGAAATTATTTTCATAAAATCTGCGCTTGCTTCGTAAAATGTGCGACTGCTTTCATTCTCCACACTGTAAAAAACGTATTACGAATTATAATACAACACTTTTTTGTTTTTATAGTTAATTTTAAGCGGTTTTGTTTAACAAAATGTTTAAAAAAAGCTTAATATTACTGACTAAAATATAATCAAAGCGTTGTGTTATAATTTGAGCCATATTTTTAATAATGTTAAGAAGAAAAGCAGTCATATATTCTACGGATGAACTTCGATATTATAAGTATAACTGTCGTAAATAATAAGTTTACCTAACTTAACTTAAACTTAAGTCTTTTATTAATATGCAAACGAATAATTTATCCATATACAACATTTTTTTGTTGCTTAGCCTTCATTCAATAAAGTATATTGGTGCAAAGTGTTAAATTATGAAAGTCAACAAAACTCATATTAAATATAAGAGCATATAAAATATGAAAGAATATAAAAAATACTGGTTTTACTTTCTGAAACATTATAATATTTTTATGTAGAGGCACTTGACAGATTCGCAGTTTCTTCGATGTTTGTTTCCTTGGCGACCATAAATTAAAGGAAAATTGTAAGGCGTCTGTAAGTCAAGTTTCATTGAAAACTCATACATGCACTTACTTTTAATCATTAGGTAGTGCTTGCCGTTGATAGGTAATTGATGAAATTGCCTATTTATGAAGTCCCACATTGCACACCAAGGCGCAGCGTAGGCGGTGTCAAAAACATTGTATGCTTAAAGGCATATATATACCACAGCTTTCATATTTAATTTTGTATTGTAGTTTTATCCAGCAAATCCCTTTTTAAAACATTTAAAATTATATTATACGTCTCACAGCAGCCAACCAGTATTTTCGCAATGGCACGCGGTACAAATATGATGAAATATTAAGCTGCCGGTAATTTAGTATATTGTACGAAAATATTCGTATGTTGTACGAATTTAAAAAAACCATGTTTCTGCAATAGTACTAAATACGAAAGTATAAACCAAATTGTACGAATACAGAATAGTAGATTTCGTAAACTTTAAAAACATACATAAATAATACGAATGCCTTCCTACAATATACAAAATTATTCGTACAGAGATTTGTTCAGTACTTTACGAATGTGTTTCGTAAAATAAACGTAAGATTTCTTAAATTGTACTGAAAAAGTGCCTTACGAAAGTTCTTTCGTTATATTTACGAATGGTTTGTAAATCTTGTTTCTTTGTGAAAAATGTGTTCGTATTATGAACGAGAGTTTCATACATTGTGTAAAAACCAAGACCACAAAAGTTTTTCGTAGCACTTTTGCGGAATTTTATTTTCAGTGTGAGGACGGTCATTTACTCCAAGTTAATATTTACAACAATCTCTCAACAATAAATGAGACTGTTATAGACTTTTAGGCGGTTTAAAGAAAGTTGGAACAACGATATAAGTTTCGCCCGAACTTATACATCTCTACTTGTTTAAGTATCACTTTTGTTTCACAAATTTGTGTTATATTAGGTCGGTGTTATGCAGACAAACTTTTGTTTAGCGAATTAAATGGCGGCTACTTAGTTTGCTCGGAGGTGGTTATGTCGAGTTTGTAGTTTTCATATATACAGTATACTGCCAACACGAAATGAGAATTACAGATGTACATATCGCACAAAAATTAATATTCTTTATGATATTTTATAGGAAATTAACTGTGCCCTAAGCTTTTAAGCTGCTACAGCATAAATTCAGTTCTGTGTCTTTCGGTATCAGTGCAATATTTATGTATAACAACGAATGTATAACATTTTTTGTATACGGCAGCACCAAATTTACTGCAGTTTGGCCCAACAAAATTAGTTTACTGTGACAGTCGCCAATCTCGCTCTCTCCGAGTTTGCTGTAACAACAATTGCACGCAGTTTGTCAAACATAATTTCTGCATAACACCGACCTTAGAAAATAACTAACTATTTTTTTTAATGCAGAACGTAAGTAATCATTTCAAAGTTTAACTGCAAAGATGAAATATTTCAATCGATTTATTCGTTTTTGATTTATAGCAGTTTTAAAAACGATTTCACGATTTTTTACCACATTTTGGCATATTGACACACCCTTTTTACAGGTTCCTTCAAATAATGTTGAAATTATCCTTCCCAGATAGCTAAACTTAAAAAAAAGAATTTTCAAATCGCAGTAAATAGTCTGTGCGAAGTTATTATATTACATACATATTTTGGGACTTTATTTTATAAGATTTTATTACAAATACATATATTGTCAATCAGCGATTTGTTCTCACTACATTCCTTTTAAATTGCTGGACTCTTAAATTAACCCAGGAATGAGTTTACTCTTCACTTATTTCTTGCTAAATATGTCCAATTTTTCCTTCTGTCTGATTCCTATATTGATATACATATATATATTTCAGTTACCTTATTCCCTTAATTAAACTGAATATGATTTTTTAAACATGTGGCAACCGTTCTACGTACCGTTTAGAAGTAGTAGTAAAGCACTTTCAAAACCATTTCAATTCATATCCATATTTTTGTATCTAATTCATTTAACTTATTAAATAATTTTAATGAAATGTGTAACAGGTCTCAAAAAAATAAAACTTTATCGACAGGCCAAGCCCTGTCATTTGGCACCTCTCTTTTGAAAATAGAACGAACTACATATATGTACATACCCAAATTTTAAACTTAACTTTAACTGCATTTACAGTGAAATTGTGAAAGTTAACCAAAATCAAATAAAATTTTTGACTTTAACGTCCTCAAAACTACTAAGAAGCGAATTTTCATTTAAATCCGTCCATAATTCTATTTTTACCCTCGTTTTATATGAAAGGGAAGCACTGTGCATCGTCTGCAATTGGAAAATTTAGCCAAATACGTGCGTGCTCTATTATATAATATACTATTGAACTATGATCTTCGTGCACCAATTTTTTATTTGTTCATTAAAAAAGAAAAACTCAAAAAAAAAAGCCATGAGTACTAGGTAATCATGAAATTTGATGTGTAAACATATGCGAACGGCAAAGCATAAATGTACGTTTACATATAAATATAATCTCAATCAAAGCTCGTTAGCTGTCAAATTGGTTGTGCTTGTTATTCACACAACTCGAGGAAAAGTTAAACTTCTCTGTGCCACCGTGGTCACTTTTTTCTGCAACACATATTATGCCATTTAAATATATTTTAACTGAATATTTTATTAAAAATACCTTTACACACCTATTTTCCTTACTAGCGTCAATTTTGGTTTACTTTAACATTTGACATTGCTCCTCTTCTTCGCAAGTATAATCGATAAAACTAGGTTGGTCACCAAAAAGTTATCGGTTTAATCTGAGATATTTTTAATTATAATTTTGCATTGCTAATCTCTTTTTCTAATAACATATTAGGGAGTTAAGGTCGAAAATTAGGATAATCTTTTTATATGTAAAGCTATTATTAGGCGATTCAGTTACATACAAACAAATGTAGGTTAGGTTAGAAATTAAACATTAATTTCACTTAATTTTATTCATTTTGCTGATTTAATTTTTTTTATTCATTTTCATTTTTAATTCTTTTATTACATCGGTATGATTGATAAAATATGATACTTGTATATACTTGTGACTCAAGGGCTTAAAATATCTTGGAAACACCGCATCAGTTATTGTTTTTGAGCTTATAGTTTGAGCATTTCTATTTGTATATATTCCTAAATTTAGTTTTTTCTTTTCGGAATATAATCTGTGGTTCATGTAAATGAGAGCGATTTTTGGGAGAGTTGTGTAGAGATTGAAGTTGCAGGATTTTACCCGATGCTTTTTTGTTCCGTACGTTTTGCTGTTACTCACTTTTTACTCTCACTTCAGAGAGTGATTTTGCTGTTTGACCTTTTTCCAGGATTTTACACGAAAAGTATTGGATGAGAGCTATTATATCATCCATACATATGCATATTATACATACATATGTATATTCATGGATGTTCATCAGTTATCAACGGTCCCAGTTAAAATTATTTCGGTATTTTTTTAAATTTTCGCCTTGCTTTTTTATCAAAATAGACTACTAAACCTATGCCTAAAACCATCTACGAATATCAAAACCAGGGCATGAATCACGTATGACGACAATCGTCTGAACGATATCGTGTCGAGATTGTCTTGCTTCATAAAAATCAAAAATTGTTTGATCGTTTGTGCGATATCGTCAACTCGATTCCAGTTTTGCTTCACGTAACAGTAACACGTAAACACGTAACACAAATGCATAAATCAGTGTTTTGACAACATCGTTTTGTCAGTATCGTTTGAACGACTATCGTTTCCAAGTTACATGATTCATGCCCAGTTGCAACAAATGAGTCCATACATATTTATGTACGTACATAGGTACAAAGCCGTATGCATGTGCGGAGTTTAAATAATCGGAAGTAATAACCAATTGTAGCGTATTTCCTCTTACTATGCATATGGCCAAATGTATGCAACCATTTACAATAGCAAGCAAACACCAGGTTCTTCTAATGAAAATAAAAATTTTATGCTGAAATACACATGCTAAGCCCTTCGAAATTTTGTGTTGGGATATGCGTACGGTGCATATTAACCAACGTAAAATAAAGGATATTTGTTTCAAAATGATTTGGGAATACGTACATACAACTTGTATGATAAAAGTGCCTTACCCATATCGTAATTTATATCAAATATTTATCAGTTAATTATATTATTTAATAGTACTAGTTCCGTGCTGTAGCGAAAAGTGAAGCCAAATCTTTTTCAAGGACTTCGCAATCCTTTGTTACCAAAATGCGTTTATCATAATTCATACTGCGCGACGAAGCCAGCACACAGTGGTTCAAAATTGGAATTTAATGTTCATAATCCACCGGAGCCTTCATATTTCCACGAATTTTTACTAAAAAGAGAAAAAATATTTTGGTGAAAATTTTTTATAACATTTAAAATTTTTTTTGTTTATCTTTTGGTTTTGGGTGAACCATGATAAAGACACTAGAAGGTAAAATCATTCTCTCAATTCGTCGGCCATGATTTTTTCTGACGTTTTCAAACATTTTAAAATCATATACAATTGAAAAAAAAAAAATAAATTAAATTGTTCACGATAGTTGTTGTTTGAGATTAAAAATGAGAACGTGTGTGTGAGATTGAGTTCGAATTTTAAAATGATATTGCTGGCAAACGTCAGACTGCCTCACAATGATTTTACCTTGTAATGTTTTCATCATGGGGTGAACCATACGATTGTTTTCAACTAGTTTCTGTTATGTAACATTTATTAACTGGAACAGGAGAATACATTTTATTCAAAACTTCTACTTTTTCTGCATTTTGCACAAAAAAATTTAATATAATCAAATCAAAATTCAGAAATCAGGCTCAACTGGTCTATTGCAAATATTGAAAGCTTTCATAAAAATAAAATTAAATTAATCAAACGAAGTGAAAAATGCAGGCTCCGGGGAATTACGAACACTAAATGCCAGTTTTGAACCACTGTGCAGTAGGAGGTTTATTGTTCTCTTTCAGTGGAACTGGAAACTCAGCGTGCAAGACGATCCTGGGCACAACTTTCCCTGTGCTTTATAGATTGTACAAAGATAACTGATTAAACAGAAACCCATAAGTGGGGTGCGAAACAAACTGGCGAAGGTTTTCATTATATTTTATAAGGGACATTTTTATTTTTCATATTCTTCGTTTAAAAATTTACCTCTGAAAAAAATTATAAAGGACAGGGGGTTAAAATAAAGGACTGTCCTTTAAAATAAAGGACGGATGGTCACCGTAGATATGCGTTACAGCTTCATAAATTTCACCCCTACCGAAACCAAAGATGTATACTCATCAATAACTTTACAAACCTCTTTTCCTTGCTAACGTCAATTTTTGTTTACTTTTACATTTGACATTCCTCCTCTTCTTCGCAAGTATAATCGATAAAACTTTGTTGCGCACCAAAAATTTATCGGTTTAATCTGAGATTATTTTATAATTATAATTTTGTATGGCTAATCTCTTTTTCTAATTACAAATAAGGGAGTAAAGAGCGAAAATGAGGATAATCTTTTTATATGTAAACCTATTATTAAGGGATTCTGTTACATACATACACATGTAGGTTGGGTTAGAAATTAAATATTAACTTCACTTAATTTTATACATTTTGCTGATTTAATTTGTTTTAATTATTTTAATTTTTAATTCTTTTAACACATAAAATTATCGGTATGATTGATAAAATATTACACTTGTATATACTTGTGACTCAAGGGTTAAAATATCTTGAAAGAACCGCATCAATTACTATGTTTGAGCTTGTAGTTTGAGCATTTCCATTTGTATATATTCCTAAATTTAGTTATTCCTTTAGAAATTTAATCTGTTGTTCTGCTTCATCTGTCGCTAGGTTTACGATTAAGTCATGAATACATGTATTTTGTATTTTGTTTGGAAAATGAGAAACTAAATTTATTTCGTCGGCTTTTTCTATTATTACTCTCGTCTTCTCTTTGTGCAATCTTGTATTAGCTCTGATCCAGTACCCAATGAACTTACAGATTTTCACGCGGACTTGCAGGAAGTTACGGGAAAAATGATCGCTTACTACAAAATCCTGTAATGAGAGCGATTTTTGGAGAGTTGTGTAGAAAATGAAGTTGCAAGATTTTACTCGATGCTTTTTTTGTTCCCGTACTTTTTGCTGTTACTCACTTTTTACTCTCACTTCATAGAGTAATTTTGCTGTTTGACGTTTTAACAGGATTTTACACGAAAAGTATTGGATCAGAGCTATTATATCATCCATACATATGTATATATACATATGTTCTTATATGTTCATCAGCTATCAACGGACCCAGTTAAAATGTTTTCAGTATTGTTAAAATTTTCGCCTTCCTTTTTTATCAATAGACTACTAAACCTATGCCTAAAACCATGCTACGAATATCAAAAACACTTGCAACAAATGAGTTCATGCATATGTATGTACATTAGACTGCATCACTCCCCATACAAAAAAAAAACGGTACTATTTTTCCATTGGAATTATAAAATCTATTATATTTTAAGACGTCCACCAAAATATTTCGGAAAAATATTAAGATTTAAGTGAGCTGGACCGATTTGAAAATACCTCCAAAAATCGAGTTTTTTATGAATAAAAATAGTTTCTTAAAGATGTTTTTTGAAAAAATCCCCTCAAATGACAAAACGGTTTAAGCTTAAAATATTTGCATAAAAATATAAAAAAAAAAATAAAAAAAAAATTTTGAACGGAATAGTAATGATGAGATTTTTGATGCTGTTTGTTTTTTTAAAGGTTGGTATAGGAAAAACTTGAATAACTGAACCTAAACTCTTCCGATTTAGACTTAAGATGTGTCATTGGAAAGGTATTTTCTCACCCTTTTTACTTCGTTGCTAATAAAGGATGGAAGAGAAAGGTAGGATGAACGAACGTCATTCAAAGTTGAATTAAGATGCGTTGGTATTCGAAAAAACAAGATGGGACACGAATGACGTTTTATTGGCCAGAAATAAAAACAGTGTGAAAATACCTTTCTACTGAGATCCCATAAGCCTAAATCAGAACATTTTCGGCCCAGTTATTCAAGTTTTTCGTAAACCAATCTTTGAAAAAAGTAAAAAAACAGCATCAAAAATCTCATTCTTACGATTCCGTTGAAAAGATTTTTAAATATTTTTATGCAGATTTTTTAAGCTTAATCTAATTTATGATCTGAGGGGACTTTTTTCAAAGAGTTCTTTAAGAAACTATTTTTATTCATAAAAAATTTCATTTTTGAAGGTATTTTCAAATCGGTCCAGCTCGCTTAAATCTTAATATTTTTCCGAAATATTTTGGTGGACCTCTTAGAATATAATAAGTTTTGTAATCCCGGTGGAAAAACCGCAACTTTTTTTTGGTGATGCGGTCTAATGTACATACAAACATGAGTATGTATAAATATAGGTACATAGTTATATGCGTGCATGGAGTTTGCATTATCGGAAGTAATAATCATTTGAACCGCATTTCTTTTTACTCTGCATATGCCTAAATGTATGCAACCATTTGCAATAGCAAGTGAACACAGGGTGCTTCTGATGAAATTAAAAATTTTCTGCTGCATTACACATGCTAAGCCCTTCGAAATTTTCTGCTGGGCTATGCGTTACAGCTTCGCAAATTTTACCCCTTCCGAAACCAAAGATGTATACACATCAAACAAAAACAATTATATAATACCCAAAGGCATTTTTTGTCCATGCCATCAAAACTGCTCCGTTCGTTCGATTTTCGAAAGTGAAGTGTCAAATGAAAGAGCTTGGCATGATACAAAAAAGAAGGTAGTTTCATTGTCACTTTTGTCACAGATTGTGACATTTCGTGCTGCCATACACACATCCACAATCTACATCCTTGAGGATTGCAAATACCTCAGCCTGGAAGACTAAAGCATACTTGTTAAAAGAAAAGTTAATCGTATCCCCATATATATCCGATAAAGACCTCAGATCCTGACCCAGAGTCAGTTTTGGAGCCATCAGTGAAGATTCGACTATGTGTGAGCGCGGGCTCAGTGCTGGTATTAAACAAGCATTTAGCCTCATGGAACTCAACATTATAGAATCTCTTCAACTGCCCATTTGTTTTGTATTCAGAATTACTTCTAGATACTTCACTTCGGGAGAATTCTGAATCGTGACTCCCTTAATTGTGAGGGCAATGAGACCATTGAACCTTCTCCGAAGCCTGGTTTCGGACTATGCTTTAATGACGAAATATCTTACAATACATCTTCTTCGAACTATTAAATAAAAAAAAAGAGTTGTGTTATGTAAATTTATTTATTTTGTTTAAAATAAAATGAAACAAGTAAGAGCAGCGCTGTCTTCGGCTATGCCGAAGGCTTCATACCTTTCATGAACATCTGCAAATTTTACTTTGACAGATTACTACTTTTGAATACATCTGCATACATCGATAGAGGAGTTACATACTTATATAAAAAATCGCATCTAAACAATCAGAGGTATGGAAGATATACTTTATATAGCACCAATCTAAGTGATTTTCACCGCTATGTGATCGGTATGTAAACCGGTAACACAATTTATTGGGTTTAGTTTCGTACATAAAGGAGATATATGGCAAAAACTGGTATCTTAACAATCAGTGCTATAGGAGATAAAGCTTATACAGCATAGATTTTGACGATTTTCTCAGTAGACTTTGTATTATTATTTATAAAATATCTTACGAAATTTATCGGTTTTAGCTGTTCAAATAAAGGAGTTTTACAGTAAAATCCCATATCTGAACAATCAGATGTATGGAAGATATATGTTGTAGTCATCCGATCCTTGTTATTTTCACTGTAAGTATTCTGTTAATAATGAGTGAAAATGGTGAGAAATTTCATGTTCCTAGCTGCATAAATGGAGGAGTTATGATAAAAGACCTCATATCTGAACAATCAGTTTATGGGGGCTGCAGGTTATAGTGACCCGATCTTTGTTATTTTCGCTGTAAGTCTTCTGTTGATAATGAGTGAAAACAGCGCGAAATTTCATGGTCCTAGCTACATAAATGGAGGAATTATAACGAAAAATCTCATATCTGAACAATCAGTTGTATGGGAGCTATAGGTTATAGTTACCCGATCTTTATAATTTTCACTGTAAGTTTTCTGTTGATAATTATTGAAAACAGTGCGGAATTTCATGTTCCTAGCTATATAAATGGAGGAGTTATAACGCAAAATTTTATATCTGAACAATCAGTTGTATGGGAGCTATAGGTTATAGTGACCCGATCTTTGTAATTTTCACTGTAAGTATTCTGTTGATAATGGGTGCCAGAATTGCAAAATTTCATGTTCGTAGCTGCATAAATGGAGAAGTTATAATGAAAAATCTCATATCTGAACAAATGATTAATACATTATAAAAATACACCCACCTACCAAATTTGATCCGGATATCTCGAAAACTGAGAGACTAGATTGCATACAAACAGACAGACAGACGGACAGACGGACATGGCTAAATCAACTCAGCTCGACGTTCTGATCATATAAGTATACATTTTCATGGGTCTATCTCTTTTTGTTCTGGTACTTACAAACATCGGACCAAAGTTATAATACCATTTCATGCTCATGAAAGGTATAAAAAAAGGTTTTTAATAAATAAATGTTTCCAAACTGGATTTTATTTTATTTCATCATCTTTGTACATCGATATTATTCAAAGGATCTTTTAAACGCTTGAGAGAAACGTTCAAATTTGATTATCGAACATATCAACTTGCTATTTTGCGTATGTAAATTTTACTCTTTTATGAAATCCCAAATATTTTAAAGAAAATTTCCCCTCTCAATGTGGCAAAGCTATGATTAATGTTTACATCTGAAGAAATGTCAAAAATCTGCATTATAATCAAAAAATTTGAGGAACAGATTGACTACACAGTAGCTAAAATTGGTAAAAAAATTGGTCTAATGAAAAGATCATGTAAGTATTTAGGAAGGAGGTATAAGACTCTGGTCTAAAGATCTATAGTTGAACCACATTTCATATACTGTCCAACAATCTTTTTTATAGCAAGTGACACACAAATAGATAAGCTCCAAATAACGCAAAATAGGGCCACGCGATTTATCTTGAACAAGCGGTACGACACATCCATACAGGAAATGATCGCAGAATTAAACTGGCTGAGCGTGAAACAGAAAATTTTCTATCACGCTATGAAATTCGTGTTTAACATAAAACAAGGTAGACTCCCAGATTATCTGAGTGATATCCGACGATATAATAGTGAAACCATACATGTTAAATTCCAATTAGAATTAGCAATTGATGCAATTGGTTTATATTCTCTAATTCATCAAACAATTAGAATTAGTTCAACTATTCCCATTAGATAATTGAAATTTTTATTCCAATGGTAATAAAAAAAAAAATTATTGATTCTAATTCGAGCTAATTGAATATCTAATTGCATTAGCAGAAGTCAATTAGATTTCTAATTGTAAAGGTAAACCAATTTTTTTTTGCTAATGGCAACTAATTGCAATTAGTTTTACCATTGGAATAAAAATTTCAATTATCTAATGGGAATTAGTTGAACTAATTCTAATTGTTTAATGAATTAGAGAATTTCACAAAAGAAGGTTAATTAGCAATCATTAGCATTATCTAATTATTATTTAACGAGTATGAGTGAAACCCATTCGTATTTACTCAGGGGAAATAATAGCTTCAGGCTGCCGCTGTATAAAACGGAAATAGATAAGAAGAATATCTTTTATAAGGTATTAAAGTGTTATAATGAAATTCCAGCTCAAATACAAAATTGTGAAAACTTTGGTACCTTCAAAAGCCGTCTAGGATTTCACTCGCTAACATGCCTATAAAAGAATTATATACACGTTCATATTCAAAGATAAGTAAAACTCAGTACTTTGTCATGCCCTCTTTTAAAAGAGTCCATTTTTCTCTATGAGTATGGGATTGATTTCATATATCTCCATAGGAAGTTCCAGTACTGTATCATGAACACTTCCAGAGATATGCAGTATGAAATCCAGCTTGTATGGTAGGTGCCACGCCCCTTTTCCAATAGCTCCATATTTTCTCCAATTCGGTTGCATATGAGCTGACACGCCCCTTTTCCAATAAATCCAATTTTTCTCCATGAGTGTGTGATTGTTTTCATATACTTTCGTACCAAGTTCAAAACTTTTACCATGAACTTTTCCAGAAATATGCAGTATGAAACATTCGGGTTGCATAAGTGGAACCGCGCCCTCTTTTTCAATAGCTCCAATTTTTCTGCAATCATATGGGCAAATCTAAAAAAAGGTACACTTTCAAAAAAAAAACTTTGAATTTTTAAATTTGTGAGCACACCTATGTTTTATATATCATTTTATTCGTAATCTCTTAATAAATCGATTAATATAAGTGTAATTCATTTTCACCAACTGCTTGAAAAGTTAGACGAGGAATAAACATGAAATAGAAAACAAAAGAATAAGCTGGGTGCAAATTACGCTGTTCAAGTTGTAAACTTTAAGCAAAGATTTTGAAAGTAGAACCAGATTGGCTCCGGTTCTCGAGATAGTGGTACTTGAAAATGTGATTAAATTTTAACTATTTTATGAATAGCTCCCTCAGTTTTGGAGTTATTTTACTAAAATTTACACATAACGATTTTTAATATGTATTACCTTAATTATTCCTTAAAATTATCGAAATGTGTTCACATTAACATTGTAACGAACCCGGTTTATCCGGTCTATAGCTGGGCTGTGGCTCAGTCGGATGTTGGGTTCCCTTATCCAAACGTTAAAATAAATACGCCAATGATTCTTATAGTGACGCTTCTTTATTTCGCTATTTAGCTGGCAGCGTTTCCACGTCACACCAATATAACGTATTTCCTTGGCGGCGTTTCCACGTCACACCATATAAGTACAGTATATTTTGCTTTGCTGCCTTTATGCTTAAGTGCACATTTAAGATACCTACCCTAAAATGCGCACTAGCGGCATTATTTTTAACATTTATAAGGAAACTCCTCCGATAGATGCATTCAACATACCTGCGCATTGGCGATACCAGCCTTAAAAATTGTGCAACTATTATTAACTATCAACGAAAGTATTAGGTTTACCTGCACTGGCCCTACAATTACCTAATTATACAAGCTTTTATTTATTTTGCTCATCTCGCAGAAGAACGAAAATGGCTATCAATTAATGTAGTTTTATAGATAATTAGATACCATTCGGTAAAAATTTCGCTTGCGGTAATTTCTACGTGGTAAGTGCTCCTCCATTAATTGGTTTCATAGGGATTCGGATACCTTCCTCATTGAAGTAGTAAAGAAACTTCCCTTAAGTGCTTTTTTCGGTTAAGTGCACAAGTTTTTCGTGCAATGAAGGATGGGCAGCTAAGAAAAATATACTGTACTACTTGGCAGCGTTTTCACCTCACACCAATATAACGTATTGCTTTGGCAGCGTTTTCACGTCACACCATATATCTTAACTACCTACTAAGCAACTTAGTCTTCACAATCGTTGCTTAGCCATTCCTATCTGCGTTTGCACGATCGACTGGAGTATACGACTACTCTACCAGAAGTGACTTTTAATTCCAATTGCCGCTCTATTTATACTGTCCTGCACGCAGGCAGACAGTTATCCTAACAATATTGTTGCTAACATTTTGCTTATTTCCTTTTACTTGCTCCTACATTAGTACGTATGTATGTACTTCAACCCTCAACATAAATATGTACATATGTATGTCAATTTCACGTGTATAAATATATATATCCAACAATTCATTTAGTATGTATATATATATAAGTAGATAAATACAATTCAGGTCTACATACATGTATTAATGTATATATATATAATCACAATTATGGAAAATTCAAAATTCTACGTAGATGTATATATATATGTATAATATAAAAACTCAACAATTCAATTTCCTTAAATGTGACAGCCAATTGTGAAGTCCCTGAGTGTAGGGACTTGGGGTCTTCACACCCCCCCTTTACTTCCCTCTGGTCGCGTGATCGTCACCATCCCCGCGCCGGTAATGCGTACACGGTACCCAATTGTACCCACCGCATGCCTGAATGTTTGGCGTCTTCTTGGTTGCCGTTGAAGCCGCTCTTCGATGACCGTTTTACGATATTAATTATTATTATTATATTTGTTATTATTATTGTATTTGCTGACATTATTGTTTATTAATAGTTTTTATACATATTAATAATTATATTGCCTTATTATGTTTGTTTTTTATATTAATGCTATCCCAAATTTTTGTTTGTTTGCATGAATTATCTCCCTTTTTTTCATAGTATTCTCGTGCTACAACCTCGTTCTTCTTCTTCTTCTCATTCTCCTTTTTTTTAAACTCCTTCCTCTTTTCCTTTCCTTTAAGCTCCTTCTTCTTCTTTCTTTAAACTGATTTTTCTTCTTCTTTCTTTTGAAACTCCCTCTTCTTCTTCCCTCTTTTCTCTTATATTTTCTCTTCTTCTTCTCTCCCCTTAGGGTCTCCTTTTCATGGCAAATGCTCCCCTATTTGGCAATTGCCGAGTTATCACATTTCGGTCTATGACCGAAATTTACCTTTTCTTCGCCTTGCGTCGAATTAGGCTCAGGTGCATGCCGGAGAAGGATTTTTGGTGACTCTGCCGCGTCGGCCTCTTCATCGCCGTAAAATGGCTTCAGCTCACTCAGATGTGTTGTTCTCCTCTTACCGTTGCGTACCTTGTCTAATTCGACGATTACTGGCGAAACGTAATTCATCACTCGGTATGGCCCAGCATACTTCGGTACAAGTTTTGCCGCAAAGTTTTCCGTCGCCTTCGATAGGTGATGCTCCTTCACCAGCACTCGGTCACCTACCACTGGTCGCCATTTCCTCCTGCGCAAGTTGTAATGAAGCGCTTGCTCGATCGACGCTGTCTGCTGATTTCGCCTTACCATCTCAAATATCTCTCGCATTTTCGTTGCCTTCGCCTCTGGTGTCGTCATCGTATGGCCTGTACCGAAAGTTTGATCGTCGTAGAGGGCTTTTGGTGCTCGCGGCTCGCGTCCTTGACCTAAGAAGGCAGGGCTGTAGCCGGTGGCTTCGCAAACACTGGTATTAAGCCCTATTATCATTTCGGGTAGTAAGTCGTCCCAATTTCGCTGTTCTTTTCCGGTAAACAGTGCAAGCATTCTCTTTATGTTGCGGTTTGCCCCCACCGTCGGATTTTCTTGTGGTGTGTATGGTGCGGTGAGTTGATGCCTAACCCCGTACTCTCGTAGTAGCCGTTTGAACTCTCTGCTGGTGAATTGTGTTCCATTGTCAGTTATACAAATTTTCGGGACTCCAAATCTAGCGAGTACGCGTTCTCGAAACGCTTTGTTAAGGCCTTCAGCTGTCGCCTTCCGTAGAGGCATAATTTCCACCCATTTGGAAAAGTTGTCGATAAAGACTAGTACGGTTGTGTTTCCGTGCTTTGATCGTGGCAATGGTCCCACAAAGTCTGCGCATACTGTAGCCCAAGATTCTTCTGCGATCTGGGTCAGCATCTTTCCCGCAGCTTTCTGTTGGCTGGGCTTGTAAATCGGGCAGGTAGTACACTGTCGGGCATACCTCTTTATGTCCCTGAACATTCCGGGCCAGTAGTAACGTGCCGTCGCTCTCGTTATCGTCTTGCGCAGACATGGGCACTTTTTTGCCCGCGCAGTATCGAAAGTGCGAGCGCGGGTTGGAGAAAGGGAAAAACAGTTTACGGGAGGAAGGGTATGAAAAGTTGCGAAAAAATTATTTATATCCCACCGATATCATGTTCATCGCAGTACGGCTGCGGTAATACTGATTTTGTGTACCAAACAAAGAGCATACATTTTCCTCATATACACAATAAGCCATCGTTCGGACTTCGCTCCGATAGGAGTAGATTTGTTCCGTTTTGTCGAAAAAATTTTAAACCTAGTCCTCTACTTCGCTCAACTGAAAATCTGCTCCGTTTTGTTGCATCAACAAATTTACTATTCAAATAGAAAGGAGGTGGGGTTTTTAATAGCAAACTAAAGGTTATATTTTACCTTTTTATCGACACGATTGTTACATTGGTGAGCTACAGCAACTTTGCAAATAAACTTGAATTCGTGAATAGGCCCTCACAATCGCCCGATTTGAACCCGATCGAAAAATATTGCTTTGTCTAAAGTTCTGTAATTGCGTCGTTGCCCACCGATGTAACAATTGTCCCGGTAAAGAAAGAATGAAATAACTTTTTATTAATTTTAACCAAGGCATTTTAACTTGAATGATAAGTGCTCGTTGGATTAAGGCGCCTTTACACGGGTCGATTTTCTGGTAGATTTTTGTCGTTCAACCAAAATCGACCCGTGTAAATGACATCTCAACCACTAGCTGGTCGATTTTCCAGTCTACAGATATCGACCCTTATAAGGCCGCTTTAGCTCCTTATTTGTACAAGGATACGAGGAGAAATGAATTGTTTTTTTATAAAGATAAGAAATGCACATCTACTACGAATACTTAATATTTACTTCCATTTTTGAAGTCCGAACCCAGCAAAGAGCGCTTGGTGAAGGTCAGCTAGTGATCAAATTTGCCAACAGGGCTGCCAAACATACATAGCTATGAAGTGCCATATTGAGGATAAAAAAGTACTAAAACGTGCCAAATAGAAAATTAAAAGTGCCAAAAAAGGTGTCATTCTCTTTAGTTCTTCCCATTAGCATTAAAATTAGACAAATCAATTATATAAATAGGCAATCATGTTTCCTTTACACCCCTTTTACGGCTAAACTGAAAGGTATTTTGATGCTTATGTGCAGGCAATTTTTAAAATTTCAAATTAGTTTAAAATAGAGCGAAAAAATCTATTCAAAAGTCACACCAATACCAATGCCATACATGTACATGTTGGGGCGGAAATGCCTCCTAAATGTATGCTTTAATATTGATAGTGAATTAAAGAAACGTGCTAAGCAGCAGTTTCGGAATAAGATGTATGTATGTATGTACATGAATAGATTAGCCTCAAACAGGGATGAGATAATTTTGAGTATGGAGAAGAAGAAAGGGATAAATACAGAAATTAAAATAAAAGTAAAGAAACCTAAATATAAAGACAAAGAGGAAGGAAAATTTAAATACCTAACCTAATAACAATGGTGGGGGTGAATATGTAAACGAAGAAAAGAATGGACATATTTAGATCAGGATAAAGGAAAGGATAAAGATGAACAAGAAGATTAAGACCAAGACGAGGAAGAAGATGAAGATGAATATGAAGATAAGGATAAAGATAACTTATCTTAACTTAACCCCTTAACTTAACTTAACTCACCTCAACTCATCTCACCTCCGCTTAAAAACTTACTCCACCTGAGTTCGCTACACATTAATTCACCACACCTTAACTCCCCACACCTAAATCCACCACTACTTCACTCCCCACAC
>NW_023458555.1:79322352-79354555 GCF_013731165.1 Rhagoletis pomonella | reverse complement strand
GTTTAGTTTCACAATTTAATCCGCCAGTTTGCGCTGGAGTTAAAATAACGGGTGATTTTTTAAGAGCTTGATAACTTTTTTTTTAAAAAAAACGCATAAAATTTGCAAAATCTCATCGGTTCTTTATTTGAAACGTTAGATTGGTCCATGACATTTACTTTTTGAAGATAATTTCATTTAAATGTTGACCGCGGCTGCGTCTTAGGTGGTCCATTCGGAAAGTCCAATTTTGGGCAACTTTTTCGAGCATTTCGGCCGGAATAGCCCGAATTTCTTCGGAAATGTTGTCTTCCAAAGCTGGAATAGTTGCTGGCTTATTTCTGTAGACTTTAGACTTGACGTAGCCCCACAAAAAATAGTCTAAAGGCGTCAAATCGCATGATCTTGGTGGCCAACTTACCGGTCCATTTCTTGAGATGAATTGTTCTCCGAAGTTTTCCCTCAAAATGGCCATAGAATCGCGAGCTGTGTGGCATGTAGCGCCATCTTGTTGAAACCACATGTCAACCAAGTTCAGTTCTTCCATTTTTGGCAACAAAAAGTTTGTTAGCATCGAACGATAGCGATCGCCATTCACCGTAACGTTGCGTCCAACAGCATCTTTGAAAAAATACGGTCCAATGATTCCACCAGCGTACAAACCACACCAAACAGTGCATTTTTTCGGGATGCATGGGCAGTTCTTGAACGGCTTCTGGTTGCTCTTCACTCCAAATGCGGCAATTTTGCTTATTTACGAAGCCATTCAACCAGAAATGAGCCTCATCGCTGAACAAAATTTGTCGATAAAAAAGCGGATTTTCTGCCAACTTTTCTAGGGCCCATTCACTGAAAATTCGACGTTGTGGCAGATCGTTCGGCTTCAGTTCTTGCACGAGCTGTATTTTATACGGTTTTACACCAAGATCTTTGCGTAAAATCTTCCATGTGGTCGAATAACACAAACCCAATTGCTGCGAACGGCGACGAATCGACATTTCACGGTCTTCAGCAACACTCTCAGAAACAGACGCAATATTCTCTTCTGTACGCACTGTACGCATTCGTGTGGTTGGTTTAATGTCCAATAAAGTAAACTGAGTGCGAAACTTGGTCACAATCGCATTAATTGTTTGCTCACTTGGTCGATTATGTAGACCATAAATCGGACGTAAAGCGCGAAACACATTTCGAACCGAACACTGATTTTGGTAATAAAATTCAATGATTTGCAAGCGTTGCTCGTTAGTAAGTCTATTCATGATGAAATTTCAAAGCATACTGAGCATCTTTCTCTTTGACACCATGTCTGAAATCCCACGTGATCTGTCAAATACTAATGCATGAAAATCCTAACCTCAAAAAAATCACCCGTTATAAATATGAGTACGTATTGAACAAAAAAATTACACAGAATTTTGTGTAGTTAAGTTTAACTAATAATTTAGCTATACTTTAAAATAGATAAGTTTGCGGCCCTTAATGATTTTTTTATTTATTACACGGTGTGACAAAACAAAATTAAGTAATATATTAAGCACAAATGAATATACCAGCATAAAAAATCTGCATACTCAAAATGTTCAATACGTACTCATTAGGGCGGGTCCATTTAAAAATCGCTCATTGCTCTGTGAAAATCGTATTCTAGGGATCAAAATAAGAAACTTTGCCGAAGGAACCATACCTCTAAAACGAATTCTGATGTCCCCCAATTTGAGTCGAACTTTTGGGTAGGGGCAAATTTTGAAAAATTCCACTTTGACCCATTTAGAGTGTTCCAATCGAGTCCAAATGTATGACCGACCCCCAGTAACTTTAGACGGCCGATCCACCCATGCCAGTGGCACACCCCCGGGAACTCCCCTGGGGGTTCCCCATACAATCATTTCAAAAAATCACCATTTTTGGCCTTTACATGGAAAAATCAGTTAAATGGCTATGTTTTTTCTTTATTTTTATTTATTTATTTATAATAATATTTATTATTTATTTATAATAATATCTATTTTTGCTCTTAAGAAATTTATTTAGTCAGAACATATGTAAATGAAAAAATTAATTTAAGTGAGTTATAGAAAAGAAACTAAAAAAAATTATTGTTTGAAGTCTTTTTTATTTTCAAGTCTGGGCAATTTCGCACGCCTCTCTAATGTCGTCGCCATAACAGCCTCTACATTTTCCGGTATAACCCGTTTGGAAACGCTAGCTAGCAATTGAACATGTCGTTCCGTTCCTTGTATGTGTGATGGAATTTTTGGATCATTAAACGGTGGATCATCTTGATTTAAATATTCTTTCAATGTATCGTACGGAATGCTTCGCGTGAATGGTGGTTCAAATACGATATTTATATCATTCAAATTGATCATTTCCGTATAACTTGTGCAATTAAAGTTAATATCTGGTTTTTTATAAACTCTAAGTTCCATTGGCTCGTCAACATCGGTTCGATAGCGTAGAATTTTCTTGATGGCACAGACGCGCTTTTCTTTGCTATCATCAAACAACATTGATAACAAGATATTTTCCGAATGCGCATAATATGAATTATCTTTAATTGGGTCGTTCTTAAAAAAACATGACCAATTGGTGTCCCCAGAATTTACTATTTTACATTTTGTTTCTTCAAAAAGAAAATAGAAAAATATCTGCATTTTTATAAATTATTATCGATTCTACGTAACTATATTATAAAAAAAAAATAATTAATTATCTGAAAATAACTTGAAAAATATTTTCAATGTCAAAGGTTTAGCAAAAACCTGTGTCCCGAGCCAATTTATAAAAATTTAATAGTTATTTTCAGTTGAAATAAAATTGAAAAAAAATAATATTTACAATTTTTGTTATTCAGTTTGTGTATATTAATACCATATATAGAAAAGAATGATGAAAAATAATTTTTTTGTATAATTTTTATGAAGAAAATTTGTGTCCCCAGGTTTTGGTCCCCTCTGTTACGTCCACTCATTTTATTGAAAAATGTTTGTTAAACGTTATGACGCGTATATTTCTCTTATGCTTCTCCATCATAACTTAGCTAAAATCAACAAAATGTGTTTTGAACTGTTCAGTCTTGTTTAGTGCGTTGTTGAGTAAGGAACCCAATTGTATGCCGGGTACGTACCCTTATTCAGTGTCAACTCTGTTACTGTTGAAAAACGGTGAGTAAAGTGATTTTTTATTTATTTTATAATTTTTTTATAAATATTTTATGTACATTAATTAAGTGGACAAATAAATTCTCCAAAATTCGAATAAAAAGCTAAAATATGGTATTTTTGAGTTAATTTGTCCCCTCTGTTACCGGTCCACTCTGTGACTTATTAACTCCAAAAACTCCAAAAATTAAAAAAAATACTGCTGGTTATGGATTCCTATTGTTGATACCATCCGTAACCACATGAGGCCAATTATAAACATATTTGGCCAACTTAATTTTTAAAAATTACAAAATTCAGAATGGTCATGTTTTTTAAGAACGACCCAATTACTTGATTGACAATTTTGCGTAAACGAGGTTCTAGAAATCGTGAGCAACCAATGAACTTGAAAAATAATGCACTGCCGTACACGACAGAGCTGTAATACTTGATATTCAGGTACATTGGCACATAACATTTAATTATAAATTCAACCAGAATTCTTAAATTTGCATCTGGATTTTCCGTTCTCACATATAATCGCAATAATCTAGCGGCCTTGGTGAGCTACCGAGAATGTACAATTTTCCCTGGTTTGATGTTAGCCAGATCCACCGGAACCACGCCGCTAGAAATTGCATGGGCCATGTCGTATAAGTACTTCGAATCGGTGGAAAATTCAATTTTTTCTGGAGCAGGGGGCATATTTTGCAACTCAATTTTCTGGAAGCCGTCCACCACCTGGAAATATATAATAATAAAATAATTAAAAATGGTTGACAATTATAATAAATGAGTGATAGGAATAACTTACCGGAAGAGTTTCACAAGTTTCGATTTGACGGCTCAGTTTTCCGGTTGCCGATCTTGGTCCAGTGCTGGTTGATTTATCCAAAGCTTCAAACAAATGCCGAAATGGAAGTTCGTTGAAGTGTAGAAGGCAAACGAACCAATGCAATGGTATTTTTAACAGCAATTCGAATCGTCGTGTAATTCCACCGTGTGGGCCAGTGTTTGTTGGCTCACCGTCAGTGCATATTCCAATTAATGCATCCAGTGATATATTTTTACCGTTGAAAAAACCATTTAATTTGGTTGTTTTGTATTCAGCGGTTCCATGTTCCAGTCCTACGTAACCAATCAATTCAGAATTGGGTTCTCTCAAAATAACAAGATGAGGTTCTTTTACCATCCTAGTATGATACTTCTCATCAATTTTATCTATCGTTAAAGTATCATCTTTTCTGCCATCGAATGAAAACGCTAACAAATTGGTATCATCTAACCGTTTGCGAAGCACTTCTTGTCTGCATTTCTCTTTTTCTCTGCGAACTTTCGATTTATCCATGATGAGAGGTTTCCCATGCTTATCTTTAATTTTAAAATCTTGCAAAAGAGCGGTTCCCAATGCTGATGCTACTCTGTCAGGCACACCAAATCTGTCACATACCAAGGCAAAGTTAAAACAATCGTATCTCTCTGTGTATTGTGAACTTGTGCTTCTATCCATATCTTCTTGAACCGGTGGCGGTGCGTATGTTGAATCATCGGGATCTTGGTATGTTGGCATTGATGACATAGACGTTGCTCCTTGCTCTTCAGTTTCCATCACAAATGCATCCATTGTTAGTCTTCTCTGATTATGTTGATCGTGCATGAACTCTTTGAGGCGTTCGGGAACCCAGCCGCATGCACATGGAGCTGCCTTCAAATCGCATTTACATGTTCCAATGTAAAAAATTGTTTCCAGAGATTTTACATACTCTGTAAATTGTTGGGTGTTGTTTCTTCTCTTGATTTGCTCTTGATACTTGTCAAGCAATTTATTCAATTTATTAAATACACTTTTTTCAGCATTATTTCCATACCAAGTTTTTCCCAAATTCCAATCAACTTATCTTGTACTTGAATAGTGAATGATTTATGGGAAAACTTTTTTTGTTCTGTTTTAGCACGTTCGCTTAAGTAAAAATAATATCTCAAGATATCCAGATGGGTTGGTAAATTAAGATCAGTTAAATCTGTAGACACACCAAAAACAGTAACATCATGCTTGGGTATATGACTCATTGGGTTTTCGATAGTTGTTGATGTAGTTGCTTCATCTTGCGGTGTAGAGGATGGTGGATTCATTGTAAACTTTTTGATTTGGAATGGTCACTTCACTTATTATTATTTTTGAAATATTTTTTTATCTGAAATTAGCACTTCACACTTTGAGTTCTTCACAACGACTTAATGCATTCACAAAAACTGTTGCGTTATATATGGTCTACGAGACGAGGTAATAAGAATGAAATGGTAATTTCAATTCTACCTGCTGTGTCTTGTGGTGGCTTAAAAAAAGCAACACAAGCAATTTTACGATCTGCAATTGTGTCACAGTGATACCTTCATTGTTTAAAAGGGTTGCGGTGCATTCCAGTGATACCTTAATTGTTAAAATGGTTGCAAAAAACGCGCATTTCTTAAGAACGTGCCTTAAAATACCCACAAAAAGGGTTGTAAAAACAACCTTCATTTCTTAAGTAGGTGCTATAAAAAAACTACACAAGTAAGTTTACGACATGCAGCTGTGTCTTAAAAAACGCACACAAGCAATTTTCCGATTTGCAATTGTGTCACAGTGATACCTTCATTTTTTAAAACGGTTGAATAAAAAACCCACACAACTATGTTTACGACATGCAAATGCATCACAGTGATGCCTTGGTTTTAAAAGGGTTGTAAAAACGCTAATTTCTAATAATTTTTTTTAATTTCTTTTCTATTACTAAGTTAAATTCATTTTTTCATTTACATATGTTCTGACTAAATAAATTTCTAAAGAGAAAAATAAACTCCAAAAAGAAAAAAACATAGGCATTTCGCTGATTTTTTCATGTAAAGTGCAAAACCGGCGATTTTTTGAAATGTTTGTATGGTGAACCCCCAGGGGGGTTCCAGGGGGTGTGCCACTGGCATCGGTGGGTCGGGCCTCCAAAGTTAGTGGGGGTCGGTCATACATTTGGACTCGATTGGAGCACTCTAAATGGGTCAAAGTGGGATTTTTGGGAAGTGGGATGATGACCCAAAATTCGACCCAAATTGGGGGACATCAGAATTCGTTTTAGAGGTATGGTTCCTTCGGCAAAGTTTCTTATTTTGATCCCTAGAATATGATTTTCACAGAGCAATGGGCGATTTTTTTGCCTCCCTTGCGTATGTGAGGTTGCATAAATTATTTTGTAGAGAGTAAAAACACCCATATTTCAAAATGGTTTAAACGACGATATGTATATGTACGGTGACCATATTAACGAACGTAAAATAAAGGACATTTTTCCCAATGATTTTAGACTGCGAACATACAACTTGTATGATGGTAATTTAGATCAAATATTTTCCAGTTAATTATATCAAATAAAACACCTCTTTGAGGTAAATTTTTCGAGTGACGAAAGCTGAACTAGAAACACAAAATTTATGATATCAATTTCGTGACGAAAATTATACGCAATTTTTAACTGCCTTTCAAACGTAGGGAAAATCTTTTTTATTCATACGAATCGTTGCAAAAGCTCTGTTTTTTATTGTGTTTTTAGCAGTAAACGGAAATTCGCAACGTTCCGAATAAATAAAAAATGATTTTCCATACGTTTGAAAGGCAGTTAAAAAATTCGTCACGAAATTGATATAATAAATTTTGTGTTTCTAGTTCAGCTTTCGTCACTCGAAAATTTTACCTCAAAGAGGTGTTTTATTTGATATCAATTATTTTGGGGTAGCAAATTTAAAATCGACGATAATACAAACAATAAAGTAAATATTTTATTTTTCTCAAATAAATTGCTAAAAATGTTCTCTAAATCTAAATTATGTATTCAAATCGATGTGTCCATTGAAACACATAGTTTTTCGAATACGGAATAAAGCGAAAAAGGATGATCAAGGATATGATGATATCAAGGATGATATGTATTCGAAAAAATTAAAAATTAAAAAAAAATATGAGAAATGATAAAAGCTTATCAACTTGGTACCAACTTTGGACAATAAACAACTGTATTCGCCTTATTGCCTCGTAGTTTAATTGTTGTTAAAATTTCTACTGGGTGTGGGGCGCACACATGTGCTTTTTTTAAGAAGTTTCACTTCTATCACGTGTACGGTGTTGCACTCGTGCTATTAAACTAATGATTTTTTCTCAAGTATTTTTGCTCACTGGCAATTTATACATATGTATGTAAGTAGTAGCGGAACAGTGGGTGAACTAAATGCATTCATACATACATATTTATGTACAACTATAGGTAAATACCAGGTAGGTTAAGTGCCGGTGATAAACCCATGTAGCATAGTTAAATATTGTGTACATACCTGCAATTAAAATGAAGAAGAATGTTACAATTTCGGCATGTGACTGAAAAAAACTCTAAAATACACACAAATTGTGGTTTCCAAGACATGTACGAAGTGATTAGCACAGCTGCATCCTTCAAATTGTCAACTCGCGGGAAATTCCCCGATTTGCAGGGAATTTCCGTTTAAGTGGCAATCGGGGAATGGGCGATTTTTTTCGGGGAACTGGGTATGCTATTTTTATATCTTAAAGTAACCAGATTAGACAGATATGTTAATTTTTAACCATTTGACCCTTTTTGGAGCGACATTTTTTCAATTTGAATAGCAATATCTCCACAACAAGAGTCTTCCCAGATATAAGCTATATACCAGATGAAAGCTAAGGTTTTGGGCTAGACTTTTGGGAACTTAGAATAAAATCGACTTACCAGTTTTTGAGAAAATGCCCGTAATTTCTATTTTCAGCAGCCCGATTTTTAGTTTTCAGGCGATAACGTTATAGCGTATTTATATTTTAAAACACAAAAGATAGCGTTAGATAGCTGGTTTGAGGGCCCTTCTACTGATATCCACATCAATGACATGGACTGAGTAGTACGGCCTCAGTGGTAGTTAAAAAAATTGTCTTTTTTCGAATTTCAGGCAGCAGCCATGCCCACACAGGCATACGAATGAAAACATCCTGAAACAAAACCTTCTTAGTCTTTTGTGTACTTTAATTCCTGAAAGTTTGAAAAAAATTAAATGATGGTACGTACAGACGCCACGTACAGAGACACGAACCAAAACACATTTACGTCTATATCTTTCCAACTAGTCGCCGGAACTTAATATATAAGGTATCGTTTGAAAGGTATTGGCCTATAGAACAGTGTCCGCGAAAAAGAGAAAAGTCTTAAAATGAGAATGTATTAGTTATGAAATAAAAAATGAGAATGTGTTGGTGGTAATACACGGAAAAAAATTTATGTGTTGTATTACTTATTTATTAATTTATTTATTTATTGAGTCTATGAACATACAAAAGTTCCTTACAGACTAGTTAACAAAATTCAACTTAATTGATAATTAAAGAAATAAAATTTATAAAATTGAGTTGAACAGATTTTTGAAAATATTTATCGAACAAGAAAAATCAATAATTACATTTTTAGAGATCATATTGAATTCATTAATTGCGCGTGCAATAGGGGCATTACGTGCATATTCTGTTTTGTGATTATCCCCATAAAATGGGGGAAAAAATCGTAAGCTACACCGAGGAATGTTGAAATTAATTTTCTCTAAAAGAATGGGGCAGTCCGTAGCACCAATAATAATATTAAACGTAAAAAATTTACTTTTGCACACTTGGCATGATATTTCATAGCCAACACGTAAAGATTTCGAGCACTTAGAGCACGTTAAAATATCCATAGCGAGAGTGAAAACTGCTAGGTTCGAAATAGTAGAACGTACACAAAACCGCGTAACGTTCTGCAAAACCTCGTACTTAACTTATGTGTGCTATTACTTATTATAAAAACTTTGGTATGTTTTTTTGCAGTTTTTTCATTGTGCGTGTTTTTAGATCTAAACAACATAGAAACATATAATGAAAGTTAACGGCCCTGAGAAAGGAAAATTTTTAAGAATCCGGTTAATCGTTTACGAAGCTTGAATATATTTTCCGGACACACTCTGCAGGACCTTTCCAACGATATATCAAACATGTCGATTGGACGTCTGGATAAAAACTTCCAAATCTCGTGTATATATAAGCGAGTCATTTCAGCATGCTACTGTTGCTGCTTGCGTCACTCGCGCGCACTGCTGTGCGCTGTGATTATTAAATTGCACAAGTTCCTCTTCTCGAAAGGCGCTGTAACCGGATTTTAACCGATTCCGAAAAATGAAATCAAATCCTTATCAAGGACTTCGCCACCATTTGCTGCCACAATGCGTTTACCATAATTGAGCGGAGGTTCATTGTTATTTTTCAGTGGATCTGAAAACTTAGCGTGCAACACGATCTTGGGCACAACTTTCCCTGTGCTTTTGCCAACAATGAATTTTACTCAAAGTATATTAAGTTTTCTGGGAAAATGTCTAAATATTTGTTAACTTTTTTTTTGCAATTACATAAATTTCCTCTTATCAGTATTATCAAGGATTCGGGACCCTTAAGTGGGGTGCGAAGCAAACTGACGAAGGTTTTCATTCTGTTTTATTATGGACATTTTTATTTTTTCATATTCTACGTTTAAAAATTGACCTCTGCAAAATCCAAAGCTAATTTAAAGAACAGTTTAAGAAATAAAGGACAAATGGCGTCCTTTATTTTGACAAAAATTATAAAGGACAGGGGGTTAAAATAAAGGACTTTCCTTTAAAATAAATGACGGATGGTCAAAGTCTGTATATCGGCAAATCTAAAAAACAGGTAACCTTTGTGTTATTTAGCTTTACTTTAACTGTTGTAAACTATATCAAGCTGGTTGCTTGTGTCCGCTATGTGTTTTCTGCCATCTGCTGTAATTACTTAAGAAATAAACGTCTTGGCTGTTCACCAAACAGGTCTATAGTTTTGTCATAATCTCAGATTGCTTCTGTGATACAAAACTTTCGATGAACGCTTAGAAGACTCATACCTAAAGACAAAGTAATAAACAATTGAAATATAAATTTATCTATTATTTACCGTTCAATGCATTTTCGCTCATTTTCGACTACAGCCGAGTTTTTACCCTCTTTAAATGGAAGTGCTTTGAAGCTAGAGGGTATAACTTGATACAGAACACATATCCACTTTTTAAATCAATTTACTGATTATTTTGTTAGCACTGATCGTATATTTGTTATATCTATACTAATATACATATATTTTGAAAGCCGTTTTTTTTTTGTGTTCACAAAGCTCGATATCGGCTGCACCGATTTTTTTTTGTAAATTTCGGTTATAGGTTCTGGATCGGCTTATTGTGATAGGTAAAAAAAGTTTAAATACTACCCTAAAATGGAACTGCAGGACTTTAAAAATCCCATGAATCTAACATACATGCCCACATAACAGCGATGAGAGCGCCATCTGCTGTTAATTCGTACGGAATACAGCACAAAGCAAGGGTTTTGTATACATATACATACGTGCTAATGTTAACGTTAATGTTGATTCTTATGTTAAAAAAAGAAATATTTATGTACAGTTCATGGGAAAATAATGTAGGCAATTACGTATGTACAGTCGTTTATGTTGCCACAAGGAGCAACTAACATTTCTGTTAGCACTTACATTTGTATATGCACTTTTATGTGCATACATGTGTATGTATATAATTATGCATAAAAACCTTGCTACTATGTTTTTTTGTACGTAAGTGAGCGCAATATTAAAAGCAACAACTTTTATCCATTTATGTATATATGAAATCAATCCCATACTCTTGGATAAAAATTGGAGGTATTTGAAAAGGGCGCGTGGCCCTTCCCATACAAACCGAATTTTTCATACTGCCTATTTCTGGAAGCGTTCATGGTAAAATTTTTGAATTTGGTACGGAAATATATGAAAGCAATCACTTAAGAGCCTGTCAGACGTGGCAATATTTCCGTCTTTCAAATTGAGAAAGAGAAATTTTATTTCGATGTGTGAACAGCCAGAAAGATCTTTCTGTCACCTTTCGGAAATCAGTTTCAGAAATAAAAGTTGCAAGGTGGGACTGCAACTGCAAGAGCGAAAATCGATTTCGGAAATATATTTCAACTTGCTCGTGCTGCACTAGCAATTTTTATTTCTTCTGCAAGTGCTGTCAAACTAATCGAGTGTTGCCGTGTGGCCCTGATCGTGAATTTGTGTAAAATGATAAAAAATATTGTTGAATTAAATATCAAAAATGCTTGAAATATATTATTTTGTTTAATATAACTACTTAATCGTTAAATTGAAGTTTATTATTGTTTACACGACAAATATGTTAATTATAACCTATATTTTCTCGCTTTTACAAGAGAAATAGCAAACAAACGACAACCCCACCGCCCATGGTTGCATTTTAGTATCGAGAAAGATTGCCAGAAACTCATTCGCTGTGTGAACAGCCAAAAAGCGATTTCAGAAGTTTTTCCTGCAATTCGCCGTTCGGAAATAAAAACCTCTTTCGAATGACACTTTCCATGCAAGGTGTGACTGCTCATGCAACTGATTTCTCAATTTGACAGCCTTTCCGAAATTTATTGCATCGAAATATATTGCCACGTCTGACACGCTCTTTACTCATGGAGAAAAATTGGAGTTGTTGGAAAAGGGCGTGGCACCTCCTATACAAACCGAAATTGTCATACTGTATATCTCTAAATAAATAAATGTTCATGGTAGAGTACTGGAACTTGGTAATGAGATATATGAAATCAATCGCATACTCATGACGAAAAATTCGGATTATTTAAAAGAAGGCGTGGCACTTCCCATAAAAACCGAATTTTTCATAATAAGTATCTCCGGAGAATTGTTCTTGGTAGAGTACTGGAACTTTGGGTGGTGATATTTGAAACTAATCGCATAGTCATGGAGGAAATATGGAGCTATTGGAAAAGGGGGCGTGGCACCTACCGTACAAGCCGAATTACATACTGCATATCTCTGCAAGTGTTCATGGTACAGTACTGGAACACTTCGTATGGAGATACAGTATATTTTGCTAATTTTACAAGCTATTATTTATTTTGCTCATCTCGCAGAACAACGAAAACGGCAATTATTTCATGTAGTTATATAAATAATTAGATACCATTCTGAAAAAATTTCTCTTGACGTAATTTATACGTGGTAAGTGCCCCTCCATTATTTGGTTTTATAGGGATTCGGATACCTTCCTCATTGAAGTAGTAAAGAAAATTCGCTTAAGTGCTTTTTTCGGTTAAGCGCATAAGTTTTTCGTGCAAAGAAGGATGGGCAGCTAAGCAAAATAAACTGTATATGAAATTAATCCCATACTCATTGAGGAAAATGGCGTGGATAAGTACAAATGTACTGACTTTAACTTATCTTTGAATGTGTATATAATTCTTCTGTAGGTATATTTGTGAGTGAAATCCTAAATGGCTGGAGGGATTTTAAGAAAGTTTTGTGTGTGTGTTTGAGTGGGTCTCTGGATAGTTTAGTTCCACAATTTAATCCGCCAGTTGGCGCTGGAGTTGAGTTATTACTAAAAATCTTTTTTATGATCCGTTTTGGCGAATATTCAAAACATGTGTTGGAAACGGTAAAGGCAGTCCAATTGCAAAAAGTGCTTCAAGGTGGTGAGGTCGAGTTATTACTAAAAAAACAAGTGAGAAAAGGTGCGGTAAATGTCAGACTAACTGACTAATAGTGACTTTTGGTGGTGAACTTGGATTTTGAGACTATTTGGTATTCAGTACGCTGTCTCACGCCTCTAGTCTCAAAAAAAGGTCACTAATTTGTCAGCTGGCTAAGAGCAGGTCTCAAAAATAAAAATATGGAGAAAAGGTTAATTGTTTTCCATTTTATTAAAAAAAACGCGAATATGAAGCGAGGAAATTTGTCCAATAAGAATTTCGTTAGGAAATAAACCAAAATGCTTTCATACAAATCCATTGAAAAAAAATTATTTATTTTTTTAACATTAAAATCTAAAGATTATTAAAAACAATAAAACTAATAAAAAAAGAAAAAAAAAATACTAAATAAAAAAATAAAAAATCCTCTGCCCGAGGAGTACTCGAACCCGGATCCTCTCAATTGACAGTCTAATGCTTTGACCACTCGGCCACTGCGACTCTTCGGGCAGCGCGGCAAAAGGCATAGGTAAACGCTATCGGTTGACTGCCCGTGTTTGTTTTCACCACACATTTTTGGTGAACATTTTGTGACTCTCTCCTACTGAATAGCCAAATAATCTCAAGTCACAAAAATAGTCACTAATTGCTAATCTCAAATTTAGTGACTTGAGATGAGACTGAATTACTGAATCCCAGGGTAAATCAGTGGTCGGCGCTTCATACCACTATTGTGGAAGAGCAACTCACACGTATTCTTGCGCTCTATCGTTTAGTCGTTGGCTAGAGAGCAACGATTAAACATCGTGTTTGGGTGTTGCGCCTTCCCTGTGGGGAAAATCTGTAGTTCTGAATTGGTGCGCTTCTAGTACATTTAGACCCAGTACTGGTTCGCGATAAATCTCTTTTGCATGCAAGCAACTGGCGAATTTAACATGGCGATGTCCTAGGAAGTGTCAATTGCCGCCCGCTGCATCCCTTTTTCGATAGTTCCGAACTAGTCCTAAATTCTATAGTTCCGAACCAGTTCTAAAATCGACAGACGAAAGAAAAAAGTATTATGATTTTTCAATCTTTTTGGTTCTTCCGTGTGTGCGATTTTAAGTTATTTTGGAAGAAATGTGTTTTCAATTTGAAATTAAATTTGTTTGAATGATTGTAAGAAATGTACGTTTACATACCTTTAGCTGTAGCTGAGTTTGCAGAGGTGCTCGCTGTTATTTCTTAGATTCCAGACGATCCCAAGATGTTGAAATGTTAACACAAATTTTAGTTTTGTATTACCAAGCTATGAAAAAGCATCTGAGAAGCGCAGAATAGAATCGTATTTGAACGAAAAAGCCGCCGAACACATATCTATGTAAAGTAAACAAGCCCCCCGCTGCATCCCTTATTCGATTGTTCTGAACTAGTTCTAAATTCGACAAATAAGATCTAGTTCGTTCTGCATCCCTTTTTCTATAGTTCCGAACCATTTCTAAATTCGTCACCTTAGATATCGATTTCTAGTGAAAAAAACTGAAAAAAAATAGTATTATAAAAGTACCACTTTTCGCCGATTTTGGACTGGTGGGGATCTAGTTCATATCGGACTAGTTCCTATTTGGCGATAAAGACCTAGTACGGAACTAGAAATTTGATTCACTACTCCGCGGTTTCCCTGCAGGGTTGTTTCTTGTATGCAAAAATGCCTTGCGAGAAATATTACATGCTTGAAAATGCTTTTGGTGACATGCAGTGCCTTTTGTGTTATAAGTCATTTAAAAAATAAAGAATATGCAATTCAAAGACATTTTGATTCTTTTCAAAAGGAAATATTCTGATGAAGAAGAAATACGACTTTTTAATGAAAAAAAGTTAATTTTTTCCAAAGAATTAAAGGGTGGTTGTTAAAGGGAATATGTATGCGATTAGAAGACATTTTTAATCATTTCATAATGATATGGAAAATTTTGATGAACATGACTTTCAATTTTTTTATTTAAATTTTAAATATTTGACGTGGGTGATTCAAATGAACTTTGAATTTTTTTATTTTAGTTTTAGGTACTTCAATATTTTCATAACTAAAAACTCGAGAGAACCAGTTTTAAAGTTTTGAATTTACATATACTCCCAAGTGAAAAATTAATACATATTCAGCTTTATAATTTGTTTCCGTGAGTTTACTATGCACGGATGAACATTTTTCGGATGCATTTTTTTCGGGCGAAACTCAAGATAAGACTGATTTTCTCCTAGTGAGCTACTGGTAATCGTTACAGCTATGAAATTTTTACACTTCATAAGAACTAATGTTCATTCTTGCATACTTAATCCGATTTTTGCTTTTTTGGGATTATGATACTTTCATAGTAAATGGGCGATGCACATGTGTACATATGTATGTGTTAAATATATGTATTTATATGTTTTTATTGAAGACCGATAAGTTAAAAATTTTGTTTCGCTTCTCGTAATTTCCCACTGGGTTGCTCATGCGGAGCAGTTCTCTTGTTCTCACCAACACAGTCACAGTTTAACTTTTGCCGACCACTGGACTTGGGCAAATTCACTATAGATCCGGATCATTCTTGCCACCAGGGACTTTCGTTCGGTTATCTAAGGCGGCAAACGACTACCAAACCATGGTCTTAGCCGATGAATGTGCAGCACAAATCGTAAATGTGGATTGTTGGAGAAACTGTTGGACCAAAATGTTTAAATTAAAAATCTAATTTTGGGCGGGATGAAGTTCGCCGGGTCTGCTAGTAGTACATATAAAGGAAAAAACTTGAAAGCATTCCCTGGTACTATTTTTGATTATTAAGGCAAAAATTTGGAAGTTAGGGGGGGGGGGGGGGGGGGGGGGGGGGGGGCGAGGGGTTCAGGGGGCTCGGGCCCCTCCTCCCTGGTCCTACCTGGCTACTACCATGGTTGCAATCAATACTCAGTAACGAATACATACGGTTTGCTGCAGCTCTTATATTTCGTAATGATTCAGTTTTCCTTATATGGCGTCTGCAATGTTGGGTACTTTTCGGTTTTGTCATTAACAACTTTATCAACACTTTAATTTTATATATATCTTACCGATTTAAAAGAAATTCTCATAGATATATACATATGTATGTAAATATATTTGTTTAAATAGATATATGTACGTATATGATTTTTTTTATCGGTAAGATGCATATGAACTTGAGGTTTGTATAAAATTGTTAATGGCAAGAACGAAAAGCACTAACCCTCATATGCATATATATAGATTTAGAAAAATATCTTACTGATTAAAAAGAAAACCTCATACATACATTAGAGTGGTTCTAAAAACACTATTTATGGAAATACCCTGCAGGGAAAGCTACCAGTTGTGAACTAGAATTCTACCAGTTTACGTTTCAACCCAACTAGTTCACGTTGTATGCTTTCTCAATGTTAGCGATTGGTATTTTTAACATGGCGGTGTCATAGGAGATGTCAATTGTCCGCTCCTGCATCAGCACCCTACCAGTAGAGATACTAGTAGCACCATACCAGTTGACGGGATAGACTGCCTACTCATCCCCCGTGAAAAGCATAAGTATGTCATTTTGCTCGCGGTGTTGCAACAGTGGCAATGGTCGACAGAGTAAAGCTTTGCACGCCAAATCAAGAGATCCGAGTTCGAATCTCAGTGAGCGAATCTTTTTTTATTTTTCATTTTTATTTATTTATTTATTTATTTTTTATTTATATCTCGTTGTAATTTTTAAATCAAAAGAACATAAAATGATTTATTTTAATTTTTTATGGTATTTGAGTATTTAGGTTTTTTCCAAATGAAACTAAATTTATATTCAACAATTTTTAATGAGCTTGAGACCGTTTTTAATGAAAAACTTATTGTGGAAAAGCAACAATAATGTGAAAAATGGTAGAAGTCATAGCTATTTCGGAAATCACCATATTTCCTCATCAGACTTCTTTCAGTAGGCTTCGAACCGACGATCCCACTGACTCAGCCTATGCCTATGCACTGTGCTAAGTTCGCCTTGTAAATTATCGTTACTTTTTTCCACTTTTTCATTTTGTTATGCCAACACAATCAAGCGCAGCTATTCTGCTGCAATTCACTTGATCATGTGGTTGTTGGTTGTGTTGGTTTTTGCTAATAACTCTATTTTTAGAATGTTTAACTTTTAGGTGTGCTCGTCCTTAGATTATTTGTTTTTGTTATTATATTCAACAATTTTCAATGAGCTTGAGACCGTTTTTAATGAAAAACTTATTGTGGAAAAGCAACAATAATGTGAAAAATTGTTAGAAGTGATAGCTATTTCGGAAATCACCACATTTACTCATCAGACTTCTTTCAGTAGGCTTCGAACCGACGATCTAACTGTCTCAGCCAGTTGCGTATGCACTGTGTTAAGTTCGCCTTGTAAATTATCGTTGCTTTTTTCCACTTTTTCATTTTGTTATGTCAACACAATCAAGCGCAGCTATTCCGCTGCAATTCACTTGATCATGTGGTTGTTGGTTTTGTTGGTTTTTGCTAATAATTCTATTTTTAGAATGTTTAACTTTTCGGTGTGCCCGTCCTTAAGTTATTTGTTTTTGTTATTTTATGGCCTTATAACAATTATATTCAACAATTTTTAATGAGCTTGAGACCGTTTTTAATGAAAAACTTATTGGGGAAAAGCAACAATAATGTGAAAAAATGGTAGAAGTGATAGCTATTTCGCCATGTAAATTATCGTTGCTTTTTTCCACTTTTTCATTTTCTTATGCCAATACAATCAAGCACAATTAGCACAGTGCATAGGCAACTGGCTGAGTCAGTGGGATCGTCGGTTCGAAGCCTACTGAAATAAGTCTGATGAGGAAATGTGGTGATTTCCGAAATAGCTATCGCTTCTACCATTTTTCACATTATTGTTGCTTTTCCACAATAAGTTTTTCATTAAAAACGGTCTCAAGCTCATTAAAAATTGTTGAATATAATTGTTAAAAGGCCATAAAATAACAAAAAAAATAAATTAAATTTATGTAAATTTTTTTTTTATATTTAACTAGCAAACCCGGCGAACTTCGTCCCGCCGAAATTAGATTTTTAATTTAAACATTTTGGTACAACATTTTCTCCAACAGTACACATTTACGATTTGTGCTGGCACATTCATCAGCTAAGACTATTGTTTGGTGGTCGTTTGTCGCCTCCAATAACCGAAGGAAAGTGTTATGTCCATGAGAAGTTCCCTGGTGGCAACAATGATCCGGATCTATAGTGAACGTGCCCTTATAGTTGGTGGCAATTTCAAAATGGATGCGTATCCTTGTTCAACAGAAATCAATTTACATACATGGACTGAGATGAAATACCTTAAAAGCCAGTTTCACAAAAGCAATTTAAGTGAAAGACGAATTTTTTTGTCAGGTTATATACTAAATTCAATTAACAAAATAAATTCTCATTAAATTGCTTTCATCAAACTTGCTTTTAAGGTATTTCGACAGGTGGTGATTTGAGATTTATCACTGCAAAACTCAACCCTGGTGTCTCCGAAGGAAGCTTTAACGCACAATAATATTGGCAAATCACATCCATTGGGCCAATCGTAACACACGAGAGTTCGATGTACTCAATAGTGCAACAGTTCGATTTAGTCTGACATCCGCGGCACCTGTTGTCACTTGTCGATTTTTAATAATAACTCGACCTCAGCAACACCTGGCAGCTATTTTTTTTTGCAATTGGACTGCCTTTACCGTTTCCAATACACGTTTTGAATATTCGCCAAATCGGATCATAAAAAAGCTTTTTAGTAATATTTTAACTCCAGCGCAAACTGGCGGCCTTTACCGTTTCCAATACACGTTTTGAATATTCGCCAAATCGGATCATAAAAAAGCTTTTTAGTAATATTTTAACTCCAGCGCAAACTGGCGGATTAAATTGTGAAACTAAACTATCTACAGACCAACTCAAACGCACACGCAAAACTTTGCTGAAATCCCTCCAGCCATTTAGGATTTCACTCACAAATATACCTACAGAAGGATTATAAACACATTCAAAGGGAAGTAAAAGTAAAAATTTTCTAATAACTCCAATTTTTCTCCATGAGTATCTGATTGATTTCATATATTTCCGTACCAAGTCCAAACATTTTACCATGGACGCTTCCAGAAATATGCAGTATGAAATATTTGGACCACGTCCTTTTTTTCCACTAGCTACAATTTTAATCCAAGACTATGCGACCGATTTCATATATCTCCATACCACGATCCATCACTATTTCATGCACATTTCCAGAGATATACAGTATCAAAAATTCATTTTGTATAGAAGGTGTCACGCCCCATTTCCAATAACTCCAGTTTTTCTTCATGACGATGTGATTGATTTCATATAACTCAATACCAAGTTTCAGTACTCTACCATTAACATTTCCAGAAATACTTATTATGAAAAATTCGGTTTGTATGGGAGGTGCCACGCCCCCTTTTCAAACAGTCCGAATTTTTCTCCAACAGTATACGATCGATTTCATATATCTCCACGCCTATTTCCAGTACTCTACCATGAACATTTCCAGAGGTATACGGTATGAAAAATTCGCGTTATATAGGAGGTGCCACACCCCTTTTCTAATAACTAAAATTTTTCCCCATGAGTATGTGATCGATGTCATATATTTCCGTAACAAGCTCAAAAATTTTACCATGGATGCTTCCAGAAATTTGCAGTATAAAATATTCGGTTTGCATAGGAGGTGCCACGCCCCCTTTCCGATAGGTCCAATTTTTCTCCAAAAACATGCCATGGATTTCTTATATCCCCTTACCAAGTTCCAATACTCTACCATAAACACTTCTAGAGATATGCAGTATGAAAAATTTGGTTTGAAAGGGAGGTTGCACGCCCCCTTTTTAATAGGCCCAAGAGTATGCGATCGATTTCATATGCGCCAATACCAAGTTCCATCACTCTACTGTGAACACTTCGAGATATATGCAGTATGAATATTCGTTTTGTATGGGAGGATGGATTTCATATATCTCCATACCATCACTATTTCATGAACATTTCCAGAGGTATGCAGTATGAAAAGTTAGATTTGTATGGGAGGTGCCATGCCGCCTTTTCCAATAGCTCTAATTTTTTTCCAAGACTATGCGATCGATTTAATATATATACGTCAATACCAAGATTCAGTACTCTACCATGAACACCTCCAGAGATTTGCAGTATGAAAAATCAGGTTTGTATGGGAAGTGCCACGTTCCCGGTAGCTCCAATTTTTCTACACGACTATGGGATGGATTTCATGTATGTTGTTGTTCTTGTTGTAGCTGCACTACTAAGCCCCGCCTTTTTCGGGTCTACGTTCAATCATTGTCGTCAGGCTCAACTAACGGGAGGCCCAGGAAACGAGCTGTTTCGATGGGTTCGGACCAGAGGGAGAGGGGTGTTAGTTGAGTCGGATTGAGCTGGCATGTGGGGGGATCTCCCCCCGGCGTTCTGACAAGTCGGTAGCTTGGTCCACTGCGTCCAACTAGTCCCCGGCGTCCAAACCGGCGCTGCCGGCGAGCGACTTGAGGACCTTGTTGCGGCTCTGTACTTTATTGACAATTGCGGTTGTGTGCGTGGAGTAGGAAAGCAGGCTATCGAAGGTGACCCCTAAGATTTTCGGGTTGTTTACAGTCGGTATTGGTGTGCCATCGACGTGTATACCTAACTCTAGCCTGAGCTCCTTCGTCCAGGTGGTGAAGAGGGTCGCCGTTGCTTTCGTTGGGGAGAGTGTTAGGCTCCTTGCAGTGAAGAAGCGAGAAAGGCTGGAGAGATAGTCGTTCACTTTTGAGCAGAGGTCATCAATTCCATTCCCGGACGCCAAAATCGAGCAATCGTCAGCGTATGAGATCAGGGAAACTCCCTCAGGTGGTTGAGGAAGTTTCGAGATGTAGAAGTTAAATAGTGAGCGGGAGAGAACACCACCTTGTGGAACCACTTGTTTAATCCTTCTTGTTTTCGAGGTTTGATCTCGGAAGATTACTGACGACTGTCGACCACTCATATAATTCGCCGACCATCGCTTCAGTCCCTGTGGGAGTGAGGAGGCCTCGATATCTTCTAGTAGCGTGGAATGGCAGACGGTGTCAAACGCCTTTGACAAGTTCAGCGCTACTAGGACCGTTCTCTCACAGGGGCGGTTTCGATTTAGGCCACGAGTTATTTGTGTGTTTATGGCGATAAGTGCTGTTGTTGTGCTGTGCACTTTACGGAATCCATGCTGGTGCTTAGCTGGGGTCAGGTGGCAAGTGAAGTATGGGAGTAGTAAGGCCTCAAGCCTTTTCGCGACCGGGGAAAGGAGCGTTATCGGGCTATAAGAGTCTCCTTTGTTGGCGGGCTTAACCGGTTTCAGCAGTGGGACCACTCTCCCTGATTTCCATAGATAAAGAATGATGAGAGTGGCCATGCACAGGTTGAGGACCTCCGTTAGATAAGCTACTCCCTTAGGCCCTAAATGTTTTAGCATCAGCATACAGATTCCGTCGGGTCCAAGGGCTTTGGAGGCTTTCGCCTTCCCGATGGCCCCCTTCACTTCACAGCTGGTGAAAACAAGTGGTGCACTGTTTTTTGGCAGCTTGTGCAGCCTCCTGGTCACTCGACGTTTGGCCTTGTCTACCGAAGGGTGCAGTGTGAATTGCCTACTAAAGTAGGCTGCGCATTTCTTCGGGTCTGACGAAGCGCGACCTTCGAAAGAGATTTCCAGTCTGTCATCACGCTTCGTTGCGTTGGACAGGGACCTCACGGTTGACCAGAGCTTACTCACACATGATGTGAAGTTACAGGCCTTCAAGTGCTCCTCCCACTTTTTCTGCTTTTGCTGATTTACCAGTTGCCGAATCTCCAAATTAAGGTCCCTCAGATGGGGGTCCCCGGGGTCGACCTGGCGTAGGTGGTCAAGTCGGTGGGCTTATTGATCGAGATGACTATGGGTAGATGGTCTGATGCTAGTGTTAGCATAGGTCGCCATGAGATGCTATTGATCAAACCAGCGCTAGCAATTGTTAGGTCTGGCGAGCTGCTGCAGCTACCCATAATCCTGGTGGTGGCGTCGTCGTTCATGGTGCAGAATGTCGAATCGTCTATCTGCTCAGCCAAAAGGTTTCCCCTACGATCATTGGCCAGGCTTGAGTGCCATAGATTGTGGTGCGCGTTGAAGTCACCTACTACCATTCGGTTTTCACCTCTGAGTAGCGCACCTATGTCAGGGTGATATCCTGCCGGGCAGCAGGTGACAGGGGGTATATAAACGTTGAATATTTCGAGCTCGACATCGCCTGACCGGACAGCTATGCCCTGACATTCTAGGGTGGTGTCCCTCGGGTCGATGTCTTCTTCAATAAGCCGATACTGCACTGTGTGGTGTAAGATGAACGCTAGTCCGCCACCATTATCTCGCTCGCGATCTTTACGGAGCACATTGTAGGCGGCGCAACCCAATAGGGTGGAGTTGCTGTGCAACTTCGTTACTTGGACCGCAGCTATCAATATGCCATGCCTACCCATAAAGACTACTATCTCCTCAATCTTGCTCTGGAGTCCGTTGCAGTTGAGTTGTAGGAGTTTCGTATGCCTTGGGAGGCTGGTCGCGATACGGGGGGTGAGGGAGGAGTGAGGTCTACCTTGGGCCTGTTGCATCTGACGCGCTTGGTGTTGCTGCCTGTTGGTAGGTGGCTGCAATGGGGGCGCTGTTGTCTGCGTCAGTGGCGCTCTGCAGCATGGGGCGCTGTAGTTTGCTGCTGCGCAGAGGAGCTTCTCGGTGCCGTTTGGCTTGAGCAGCAGGGAGCCACATAGCTTGTGGTTCACTCCCGGTGAGACCTAAGACCAGAGCAGGTTCTTAGGTGACTCCATCCGTTGCATGAGTTGCACCTAACCGAAGTGGAGTTTGGATGGAGTCAATTCTGGCAAACGCAGCAGAAATACGTTTCTGGTCCGGGATTGGGCTCTACGCCCGCCCGGAGAAGAAGGATGCGGAGCAATGCGGCTGCAAGGAGTTGCTCCATGGACGAGCAATGATTGAGGGGTATCGCCGATCTAAGCGGGGCTAGGTCGTTGAAACAACAGCCCTTGGTCGGGTAAAACCAGGAGTCATTCCGGTACGTAGAACCCGCTGTTTTGGGAATGGGATTTCATGTGTCTCCATACCAAGTTCCAGAACTCTACCATGAACATTTCTAGAGATATGGAGTATGAAAAAAACGGTTTGTATGGACGCCCCTTTTATATATCGAGATTTTTGTTAGCCGATTACCGTCCTTTGAACATCTCCAGCAGATGTCCGAAATTAAAAAAAAATCGGTTCAGCCGTCCTCGGTCTTTGCTATATATGTACATAGATGGATAAGAGTTGCTGCTTTTAGTATTGCGCTCACTTACGTACAAAAAACATAGCAGCATTGTTTTATGCATATGTATGTACGTAATATGCATGTACAAATGTAAGTGCTAACAGTAGTTACCCTGCAGAAAAAAAATAACAATTGATAAAAAATAACCTACTTGTAGTTAGCTATTTTGCGGGATTTCTATAAAATATATAACTTGTAGTTAGCTACAAAAAGCTAACTTGAAACAAGTGGACAAGTAATGCAGGAGTAAAGCTCGAGATTGTTTTCTTTAAACGCGTTTCTATTTAAATATCCTGCACTTCGCAAATACTTTTTCGAATTGAGGACAAATAAAAGGAAGATCGAAATTTCATATTATCATTTTGATGTTATGTCTGACGGAGTTTGAATATGGGACCACATACAACAGAATATGTAAACAAATATGAAAGGTGATAAAATAAATAAAGTAAATAAATAAAAAGACAACAAAAAATAATAAAATATTTTGCTATTGATATTTCCTATTGATATTTTATGCCCAAAAGTAGTTAGTTACTAGCGAGTTACGTCAAATGCAGAGGTAACCACCCTTGACTACATCTAATGCAGAGGTAACCACCCTTGACTATTTCGCCATAGAAATATAGGTAGCTTTCGTCAAAGAAAATATACAGATAATAAGTGACTTATAGCTCCTTCCTAATCCACTTAAATTTATCTTATAGTTAGATATATTTCCTGCAGGGTAGTTGCCCCTTGTGTAGGGCTGTCAGAGGTCCCGGTTTTCCCGGACATGTCCCGGTTTAAGATTATTTGTCCCGGTGTCCCGGTCCAACCTTAAAATGTCCCGGGTTTCGTTTAAGTGTCCCGGTTTTCGATTTGATTGCACAAATTTTGAATAAAAATGACTACGTTGAGAGAAAAAACGCGTTGTAATATTAAGAAAAATTTTATGAATTTACGGGGGGAAACATAGCATAGCATAGTAAACATGAATATTTTTTATTTGATTATCGTTTTAAAATTTTCGTATTTAAAAACAATACTTTCATACCACGCACACGTGGTGTTGAATCAAACTGAACGTTTGAATGCACATTTACATGTCTGGCTGTAGCACAAGTCTGGAGTGCACGAAGATGCTTGGCACAAATTGCTAATTTCCAGAGCGTCAGGGTTCAAATCCCATTACAGTCAACATGGAATTTAAATATATATTTTTTAACTTAATTATGAAAAAGCATCAGTTAAGTGCAAAGCGCTTCATTTTAATATTGGCGTATTTGAATTGAATATTTCTATACTAAATAATAAAATTTGTATACTTAAATTTATTACGAGTTGGTTTGGTGCTCTTTCATATGCGAATTTTTTGTTTAATTTTGCACGTTTTGCACAAGCAATAGTTGATGATTAATATAAGTGTGTACCTAAATACGTTAAAATGACATGCACAGAGTTTTACAATTATATTAAGCAAAAGCCAGAAGTTTTGAAACAAGTTCACAGCAACGAAACAAATTGCTGATATTTTAATGTTACCTTGTATTTAATTTTTTTTCTCTGATTACTTATAAGTACCGTGCCGTACAAAATTATTGGCTCGGAGACTCTTTCATCTGATCACAAATTTTGAAAATGTAGCTTTTGAGCCAATTAGTAAAGTGCAAGTCTGAATTTACCAGAAAATTTCGTTGATTTTTTGCAATTATTTATTTTTTGCTGACAGTGTCTTCCACATACCAAAAAATTTTGAACATAGTTTGTATGGAAGAAACACTCAGTAAAAACAATACCAAAAATCAACTAAATTTTTATGGGCTGCAAAACTTCATTTTCAAAATTTGTATAAAAAAGTCTGAATAGAAAGTTGCGAATTTGTATGCAAATTTAAAGCATTTTCCCGAGTTTTCCACAAAGTTTAGAAATTTTATTTCTATGTTTTCTGATGTATTTAGTATAAACTGTATTTTTATAAGGAATAAAAAAGGTACATGCATTGTGAAAAATTTTCTGTGCTTTAGTTGTGATAAATTTTGTTTTGCTAGTGTACGTTGTAATGATCTCATGATCGCATGTTTTTATGTTTTTGTTTTTGTTTGTCAAAATAAAATTTTACTACATCCTTTCGTACGTAATTTTTGTCGAAACGAAAGGGAAGGGAGCGAGAGGCCTCTCCCCCCTTAAGTGTCCCGGTTTGGCAACAGAGATATCTGGCCCTACCCTTGTGGCAACATAAACGACTCTACATACATAATTGCCTACAGTATTTCTCCATGAACTGTACACACATATAGTCGTTTAAAGTACAAAACCGCATAACAACAAAATGAAGAACCGCGTATGTGAGGTTGCGCAAATTATTTTGTAGAGAGTAAAAACACTCATATTTCAAAATGGTTCTCTTTTGTATAAAGGAATCGCATTTTTGGCTAGTATTTTTCAGGACGAATGGATATGGATTGAGCCAAGAGCTTGTGGGAGCAAATCCAATTTTTGTGAGCAAATGTCGGTTACGCGGTTTTGCAGAATGACGATACGCGGTTTTGTACTTTGAACGACACACATTTATTTATTTTTTAACATAAAGATAAGACCGCACTACGCGACGCGATACTGCAGCGGCACTACGCGACACGGCGCGACACTTTTTGGTATATCGCACTGACACTGCAGCGGCGCGACACTTCGCTGCAAATTTTTATTTGTGTCAAAACCTTCAAACAGGATGGATGCCAGTGACGCTGATGTAATGTTAATGCCTTTTATTTTTATTTTGCTTGGCGAATTCTTCTCAAATATTATGTTCCTTTACATACAATTTTCTTTTTGAATGAAATGCATTTGAATATTCACTCACAATTGGAAATCCAATTACTTCAAGTTAAAAATATAGTACGAAATGTTATGTCGTTCCGCTAGGTATACCGCACTATGCGGCACTGGAACTGCGCGCACCACGCGGCGCGACAGTTTTGCCTAGTTGATCAACTTTGCCGCTCAGCGTCGCGTCGCGTAGCTCCGCTGCAGCGTAGTGCGGTATGCTCCATAAGAATACATGCAAAGAATATTTTGCCGCGCTGTGTAGTGTCGTGTCGCGTCGCCTAGTGCGGTCGTACCTTAAGAATAAACATTAACGTTAGCATAAGCACGTATGTACATGCAAAGGGCGCTCTCATTTGTGATTTGCAGGTGAGCAGCGCTGTTATGCTGGCATGTATTATTATTATAGATAAGGAACAGATGTTCGTAAACGGCGGCTTCTGACTGAGTCTCAGTTTTTTTGCAAAAGTCCTCTGCAATAACGACACAATTCAAAACTCACAAAATAAAAACTCGTACTATTGTTAAGTGGCTCATGTCTTTAATCGTTGTCTTATTTATGTGTAATCTTTGCTACTTACTTTAGTTATGATTAGACATGGGTTAGCAAAGGATTAGAGACATGAGCCCCTTAACAGTAATAAGGCATTTGATTTTTTGAATTTTGAGTTGTGTCGTTATTGTAGAGGACCATCGATACGTGAATTAATATATTTCGATAATGAAATAAATTCGAGCATAAATATGACTTTTAGTTACATATACATATGTAACTTAATTTCAGCGCCACCTGGCGGCCAATTTTTTTCCAAAGAATCCTTTTTTCCTGTTATCAATACATATTTTGAATCTGAGGATAATCGGACCATAAACGCGATTTTTAGAGATAAATCGACTCCAACGCCACCTGGCGGCTCTTTTTTTGCAATGGTATTGTATTTCCTATTGTCAATGCACATCTCGAATATGAAACGAATCGGACCATAAACACGATTTTTAGTAATAACTCGACTCCAACGCCACCTGGCGGCTCTTTTTTTGCAATGCTATTGTCTTTCCTATTGTAAATACATATCTCAAGTATAATAATAATAATCCCAACGGTTTTTACCCTGCATTCCCGCTCATCCGCACAAGGGGCGCAGTCCGCATGATGTACGGAACCAGTATTTTCAATTTTTGCGCCGAGTCACGATAGGCAGGAGGTTGTTAAGTGTCGAGCTCTAAAACTGTTCAGCTACAGAACTAAATTCAGCAGCCGATTTTATGTCTTTATTTTAATGATTAATTTATTGAGAGCGAACAATATCGATTTCTTAATGTTGAAAAGCGGATCTGATATATCAAACGTGCTGGAATGAGAGTTAAAATCCTGGCATAAGCAACGGAGTGGGTCGTGCAATTCAAAATTAGTTTTACAAGCTTTCAGAAATAGGGGGAAAAAGTGTCTTGATACCCGGGAGGGAACATTAAGGCTAACTTCGCCAAGAAGAAGCGGACTTGAAATTGAGCCTGTTAGTAATTTAAGTATAAAAATTGTACCAAGCATTTGCCTGCGGCTGGAAAGTGTAGGAAGATTAATAAGTTTTATACAGCTCAAATAAGGTGGAAGGTTATATTCAGAATCCCAACGGAAATTTCTTAAAGCAAAAAGTAGGAAATGTTTTTGAATTGAATCTATCTTGTCTGAGTAAATTTGATACCTTGGACTCCAAACCACCGAACCGTATTCCAGAATTGGCCTAACTAATGTTGTAAACAGGGTTTTAGTGATATAAGGGTCACAAAATTCTTTTGACCATCGTTTCACAAATGCAAGTACACCTTTAGCCTTGTTGACTGTCACATTAATATGAAGATTAAAATTAAGCTTAGGATCCATTGTGATACCAAGGTCCACAAAATTGTATACCTGTTCCAGGTTATGGTTACCTATTGTATAAGAGCGGGATGAACAGCTCTTCGCGAGAAGCACATTACTTTACATTTCTTAATATTTAGAGGCATAAGATTTACTTGACACCAGTAAGCCATGCTGTTTAAGTCTAATTGTAACAAAGACCTTTCTTTAATTGAAACGTACGATTTATAAAGCTTTACATCATCTGCATCCATTAAAATTTTGGAAAATTGTATATCTGTAGAAATATCGTTTATAAAAAGCAAGAACAGAATCGGGCCTAGGTGGCTACCTTGAGGGGCTCCTGAAGTAACATCAATGACGTCAGAGATAATATTTTTAAACATTACCCTTTGTGATCTATCATAGAGGTATGAAGAGATCCAACGAAGAAAATTAGGTGGAAGACCAAGAAGATCAAGTTTATAGAAGAGCAATGAGTGGCACACTTTGTCAAATGTTTTACTGGAGTCAATATACATAACATCAACAATTTGCTTTCACTAAATGCTTTTCAGATATAGGATGTTAATTAAAGTAAATTTGTAGAAGTTGATTTGCCCTTGCAAAATCCATGTTGACTATATGAAATGCTAGAAGAGATAGAATGCGTCAACTGATTTATTATAATTGCTTCAAATAATTTAGGAATTGCAGAAAGCTTAGCCATTCCCCGGTAGTTCTCCACTGAAGATCTGCTACCGTTTTAATGTATAGTTGGCAAAACGCCCTCTTTAAGAGACAAATTAAATAACGCTGTTAACGGCTCATAGAGATAATCAGCACAATTTATAAGAATACAAGTAGGGGTCTGCTCAGGACCATAACTGAAGGAATGCGTTAAGGATTTCAGATAAACTAATACATCATCGGGAGATATTACTGGACATTTATTGAGGTCATTGGACATAGTTTAAAAGGATAGTCAATGTTAGCATGTGAGTTAATGGAATAATTGGATTTAAAAAACTGAGCAAACATGTCAGAAATTGATGTATTATGGAACGAATTTCCGTCATCCCTTGTCAAATTTGGTTTGGAGACATAAATTTGACAAGGGATGACGGAAATTCGTTCCATAATACATCACACACCCACCCTGTCGGAAACAACAACAACCAAAAAGGAAATGTCAGAAATTGTTTAATTATCACTAGAGACGGTATTTTGATACTTCATGGCGGAAGGAAACCCATGTACATTTCGCTTGGAGTTTACGAAGTATGAGGCGAATCGGACCACAAATTTCGGGTTTTATTAATAACTTGACTCCAGCGCCACCTAGCAGTTGTTTTAATAGTTATTCTGCTATTCGGAAGGTAGACAAATTAAAAAAAAAAAATATCATAAAAATCGTTCCAGCCGTTCTTGAGTTATAATTGGTGTAACTAACACTAACTAATTTATATATGTATATATATTTAAAAGTGAAATAGTTTACTTACTTTACTTTAACAACCTCCAAGCGCATTCGAACCTGAGATCTCAGAACCAGAACCGGTAGTCTTCACTCGACGCCACAGCCGACATTTGTGATGAAAGCAATTAACCGAATTTTAAACCACGTAGTTATGGCTGTTGAATTAGTTACCCCAATAACCCACTTGATTTAGCGTAGTTTCGCCATATAAAAATGACAGTACTTAACCATTTCACTGAGATGGTTAAAAGTTAACCAACTCGAAACCACGTCGAAAATCTGATACAACCCTGTATTTTTCCGCCATCTGTGGGTCATTAGCGTTAAAATGTAAAAAAATTCGTTCCCTACTAGTGTTTGGATTTCACTAAGATCAGATTAGATTTGCTCCGGTTTTTGAAAAAATTTGAAGTCTACTCCGCTACTCCGCTCGACTTCAAATCTACTCCTTTTTTTCATTCATGTTATGCCTTCTTGGGGCCGTTTTTTGAGTGTTCACCACCGGTTTCAGTAAAAAAAATTGATAGTTAGCCAAATCTCACTTTTAAAAATTAATTTTTCCATAGCAAAGCGTGAATAAAGTAACTTCGTTACTTTTTGATGTATGGCTGTAGAAATTGGTGAATGTACAACTTTACAGAAGTTGTTAAAAAATATATGTAGAATGGAATTTATATAAAGTAGAAGAGGTTTATTGCTCTTTAAAAAATTTAGCGTTAAATATGTTCTACTTTATAGAAAATGCTAAAAATTACCTCGCGTTCTTATTGTTGCATGAATAGAAAATATTTAAGTTAAACAATTAATGTCATAAACGAAAATAAAAAATAAAAAAACAATCTAGTACAGAAAATTTGTTTTTGCTCCGATTTTTGCAGCGATTTAGTCCTGAATCGAGTTGGAGGTACGAACACTGTTCTCTACATTTGTTCTGTTTTATAAACCTCAAACCGAAGTGTGGACAACAGTAGTAAGTGATGTGGTTAAGTTCGATTTGAGATGGTTAACTTTTTGGTGGGGACATGGTATTAGTTTTGTTTGTGGCTATTCAAAGACAGATGTCGCTGATCGCATAAGTTTTCCGAAATCGCCGAAATGGTAGGTAGTCGCTTTAGCACATACTAGGTAATGAACTAATATTTATACTGGCTGGTTTGGCATTTCACTGGTATAATTATAGTCCATGACGAACTGGTATGACTTGCAATTAAATACCAATTTTTGAACTAGATTTCTACCAACTAGTTTACTTTTTTCTATGAGAAACTGGTATAATTATGGTTCATAACAAACTGGTATGATTTTTATCCTTAAATAATAGTTCATGAACTGGAATTTGTACATACTGATTCAGATTTTCACTGCAGGGTACATAAACGCTGCATCAAAATATTGTTATTTGTGATAAGAAAAACACGCATTTATTGTTTTTTTCGAAAAAAGTTTTTATTTTTAGAGGTGGCGCTGGTCGGTTTTTTATAAAAACGATGATGTTCTAATTTTTTTATTTTCGTTAGATTTTAAAATGCAGCTAATAATGTGGTTTTTACATTTAAATACTCTGATATTATTGGTGAACATTCTCTCAATTGCATACCTGTCTTATAAAATTAGAATGGGCCTATTGACCGAAAATGTGCTTTCGAAAAGAGTTCTTTTGAATTTTGAAAGTCTGACATCAGATTCGTAATCAGGAAGCCCAGAAACCCACTGGTAACGAGTTTCAACCCTTGATAATGCCTAAAATGTTCAGGATCAACGTTTAAGTTTTAGTAATTTTGTAAGAGTTTGATCGCTATTTTGGATCCGCCATTTTGAATTTTAAAAAATTTACTTCAGATTCGTAATCAGCGACCCCAAAAACCTCCAGAGTGCCGGGCTTCGAACAAATCGAATAATTTTTTAAAAAATTTATCGCCATTTTGAATCTGCCATTTTGAATTTTGAAAAATTGACTTCAGGTTCCTAATGAGCAACCCCACAAACCTCCCTGGTAACAAATTCCAACCCGTGATAAAGCGAAAGTCGTTCATTATCAACGTTCTAATTTTAGAACTCTACCATGAACATTTCTAGAGATATGGAGTACGAAAAATTCGGAGTAATAAGGCATTTGATTTTTTGAATTTTGAGTTGTGTCCATATATGTAATACTTCTATATTGGCAGTAAGCTAACTTCTCAATGTGTAAGCATTCCGAAATCAAAGCGAGACAGTTTAGTACCGTTTTTGTCAATGTATTGTGTACTTGAGTGCCGTTTTTATACCTTTCATGAGCATGAAATGGTATTATAACTTTGGTCCGATGTTTGTAAGTACCAGAACAAAAAGAGATAGACCCATTAAAATGTATACTTATATGATCAGAACGTCGAGCTGAGTTGATTTAGCCATGTCCGTCTGTCCGTCTGTCCGTCTGTTTGTATGCAATCTAGTCTCTCAGTTTTCGAGATATCCGTATCGAATTTGGTAGGTGGGTGTATTTTTATAATGTATTAATCATTTGTCGGAACCGGAAGAATCGGACCACTATAACATATAGCTCCCATACAACTGATTGTTCAGATATGAGATTTTTCGTTATAACTTCTCCATTTATGCAGCTACGAACATGAAATTTTGCAGTACTTGCACCCATTATCAACAGAATACTTACAGTGAAAATTACAAAGATCGGGTCACTATAACCTATAGCTCCCATACAACTGATTGTTCAGATATAAAATTTTTCGTTATAACTCCTCCATTTATATAGCTAGGAACATGAAATTCCGCACTGTTTTCAATAATTATCAGCAGAAAACTTACAGTGAAAATTAAAAAGATCGGGTAACTATAACCTATAGCTCCCATACAACTGATTGTTCAGATATGAGATTTTTTGTTATAACTCCTCCATTTATATAGCTAGGAACATGAAATTCCGCACTGTTTTCAATAATTATCAAC
>NW_023458555.1:79303601-79322342 GCF_013731165.1 Rhagoletis pomonella | reverse complement strand
CGCACTGTTTTCAATAATTATCAACAGAAAACTTACAGTGAAAATTAAAATGATCGGGTAACTATAACCTATAGCTCCCATACAACTGATTGTTCAGATATGCGATTTTTCGTTATAATTCATCCATTTCTGTAGCTAGGACAATGAAATTTCGCGCTGTTTTCACTCATTATCAACAGAAGACTTACAGCGAAAATAACAAAGATCGGGTCACTATAACCAGCGGACCCCATACAACTGATTGTTCAGATATGAGGTCTTTTATCATAACTCCTCCATTTATGCACATGAAATTTCGCACCATTTTCACTCATTATTAACAGAATACTTACAGTGAAAATAACAAGGATCGGATGATTACAACATCTATCTTCCATACATCTGATTGTTCAGATATGGGATTTTACTGTAAAACTTCTTCATTTGAACAGCTAAAACCGATAAATTTCGTAAGATATTTTATAAATAATAATACAAAGTCTACTGAGAAAATCATCAAAATCTATGCTGTATAAGCTTTATCTCCTATAGCACTGATTGTTCAGATACCAGTTTTTGCCATATATCTCCTTTATGTAGGAAACTAAACCCAATAAATTGTGTTACCGGTTTACATACCGATCACATAGCAGTGAAAATCACTTAGATTGGTGCCATATAAAGTATATATTCCATACCTCTAATTGTTTAGATGCGATTTTTTATATAAGTATGTAACTCCTCTATCGATGTATGCAGATGTATTCAAAAGCAGTAATCTGTCAAAGTAAAATTTGCAGATGTTCATGAAAGGTATGAAGCCTTCGGCATATCCGAAGACAGCGCTGCTCTTACTTGTTATGTATGTGTTGTGTACATGCCCAGTAGAAATCTTAAGCATACAACATCGCTGTTGGTGGCATGAGCTTGCTGCTGTGTATACATGCCAGTATAAATGAACCTTCATTTCCATTTAACACGCGTGGTTTCTCAGAGCGTATGCGTACCTTAATCATACACTTGTACTACTGCTGTATGCATATGGCTGTATTAATGTTTCAGACATACAAAAATGCATTAATGGAACAGTATTAAAGCATTCTTACAAGATCCCCATATGTAAATTCTACTTTTGTGATACATTTTAATATACGGGGACATACAAACAAGTAGCACTTACATATGCAAATGCATATCTTGTAAAAGCCCGTTTGTGCTGAAAATAGTATCGCACGGCACGTCCGTTCACTAAAATATTTGTACAAGACTGAAAATATTACAAAAATTCCACTTCAAATTTATCAAGAAATGTACTTAAAACAACGACAACGTATATTCGCTTGCAATTCGCTAGAATTTGAATTTATTCGTGGAAATTCATGACTACGCATGAATTGTCCACACTAGTTCACTCATATAGCAAGTATCGTTCAAGAATGCATACAACCGATTTCTACTGGGTGTTTATTCATAAACGTGTGTGTTCCTTTTCTTTCGTACGTGTTTATTGATATATCTGGACTGTAGTGTTTTCGGACGGTACTAGCTCTTACTGCCAATATAGGAGTATTACATATATGGTTATGTCGTTATTGCAGAGGACCATCGATACCTGAATTAATATATTTCGATAATGAAATAAATTCGAGCATAAATATGACTTTTAGTTACATATACATATATACATACATACATATATATATGTTTACATACATATATGTTTACATACATACGTGCATTCAAACATACATATCGTCGGCTTAGAGTGTAAACCTGCTAAATCCGTTTTTTGGCAAAATTTACCTTTTGATGCAGTTCGAAGGCGCAGGCGATTCCGCAGTTGGCAAGCATAAAAATACGTCAATATAAAAATATAATTGTCAAAAATTGTTTGATGAGTAAAGCTGCTAATTCAAATTCAACTGCTAAATCCAACATATTGTGCTTCTGTCGCTCGATTATTGTTCTATCTTAGAGTATTACTTTATGCCTTTAAGCCAAGGTAATAGCCAGCGAACAAGCTTTAATTTTTTATATCTCAAGGAAATTATTGTTACTTGTGGAACGAAACAGAAGGAAGATTAAATGCAGAAGAGTTTTCCAGCGTGTGGGTAGATTTGATAGAAAAAAATGAAGTACCAAATAATAGTTCCGGGGAGCCAATTACAGAAACTTCTTCTTCTTCTTCTGCTACATATGGTGATAGACTGTTACCCATGCTACAGCCGAAGTTGTTGTTGTAGTAAACGCCGCGAAATTGAAAGCCGGAAGAACAGAGCGGAGTTTACGAAGTAACCTGTTCGCATTGCAACTGCAAATATATTGGGCAGACAAGGAGGTCGCTACGTGCACGAATAGAAGAACATCTACGCGCAGTAAGATTAAAAAAGATAGACAACGCTATCGCCGCACATGCATTCGACCTCAACAACACTCGCCCACACAATTCGATATCGATGGAAGAAAATGTTCGTTTATTAAAAAATGTTAGGAATCCAGCAAAATTGGATGCTTATGAATCCCTTTTTATTTCCATCAATAATAATTTAATGAACCCAGAACCTGGCGCAATTAATTCTCCACTATTTAGCTGTGTAAGAAAGTAAAATAGTTCCTTTGTTTATGCCAATTCCACTTATTCCCTTTGTTTATATTTTTTAATATGTTTCTCTGTATAAAAGTTATTTTTCGATGTATACATATGTATGTATTTATGTTTGTATGTATGTTCACAACTTTTGTACCTGTTTGTCTATTTGTCTATTTTGATTAGTGCTCAGTAGTCGCGCGCTGATGATGGTTGATCAGCTGTCAACCGAAATGCATACATAACTAAATAAAATACTAATTTGACGAAATAAATTAGCGTTTTAATTTTTCGACATTTGCGGTCAATAAGGTGCAGAAAAACAATAATTTGAACAATACCATTATTGTCCAAAAGTTTCTTGAAGTAGGCCATACCCAAATGGAGCTGATTGTATCCATTCCACTATCGAACGAGCACTTAAGAAAAGAGATATCCATGTTCCTGCAGAATACATTGAAGTATGTAGATCAGCTAGAAAAAATCCAAAATCATATGACGTAACTTATCTTAGTTACACGTTCTTTAAAAGCTTTAACACAGTTCAATTCTTTAATAGCATTCGTCCCGGTCGCGGCAAAGATGCTGCTAAAGTAACTGATATACGAGCCCTACGGTATACACCAAGTGACGACATACATTTCAAACTAAGATTCTCCAACGAATTGGAAGTAATACCGCGAAGAAAATCTCCAGTAGCTGTTTCCTTGCCGTTTTCTAACCTTCCGAATTTATACGAGAGTAGGCGTACGATTGCTCGCAGAAAGTATGAGATCTCCAGTATTTCAAACGATTACTTCCTGAAAATTACCACGCCTGCTATAACAATTTACGCCATGATTGAATAATATGTATCATACTTTCTGGCGTTATTGAGTTCCTACTTAAATTATCTTATATGTATCTTTGTACTATTAATTTGGGAGAGGAATACTTCACGTATAGTTACTAATATGTTTTATAAACTGCCCATTTTTGTTGCAATAAACGGAAGAATAAATCTGTTGTATTTTTTTTTTATATATTTATATATAATTGGTTTTATCTATGGAATACTATTTTAATACTGTTTTCAATTTGTTTCGAAAGTATGTGCCAATACGTAATATTGTTCATGAAGAACCAATACAATTATGGTTCACTAAAGAGCTTAAAAAATTGTAAAATAAAAAGTCGCATTCTTTTAAACTGTATAAAAGAACGGGCTTACACAGTGATTACCTAAGGTACTCAGTTTTGCGGCATAGCTACTTTGCATTAAATAAGAAATGTTATAATTCATATTTATGTAAAATTAAGAAGAATTTAATTAACAATCCTAAATCATTTTATGGTTTCGTAAATTCAAAGCGTAAGGCACATGGTTTTCCGTCCGCTATGCATTATCGCAACACTGTATCTAGCGACAGCCAACTCATTGCCAACATGTTTGCTCGGTTCTTTAGGTCCAATTATTCTGTAGACTTCCCTATAAGTGGAGACTATCCGTACGAGCTTTCTTCAATAAACTCTGCTTATATTCCAGTAATATCTTCCGATGAAGTGTTACACTATTTAAAAACCTTAAAAGCGTCATTTAGGCCTGGACCTGATCATATTCCGACCTGTTTTCTTAAAAACTGCGCTGAGAACATCTGCGAGCCTTTAACAACTCTCTTCAATTTGTCAGTTAAACATGGCGTTTTTCCGTCAGCCTGGAAGGAGTCTTTCATAATACCACTTCACAAAAACGGCAGCAGGTCGTCTATAGAAAACTATCGAGGCATAGCGAAACTCTCCGCTATCCCCAAATTATTCGAAGCAATTATTGTTAACCAGCTGACATATTCTATATCTTCTTCAATTACACAATCTCAACACGGGTTTTCTAAAGGAAAATCTACTATGACTAATTTATTAGAGCTTACAACTCATGTCGCAAACGGTTTTAGAGAAAATGCTCATACCGACGTAATTTACACCGATTTCAGTAAAGCTTTTGACAAAGTATGTCACTCGTTACTCATCCGTAAACTCGACCTAATCGGCTTTCAGCCCAGTCTTCTTCAATGGATCTCATCTTACCTCTCTGATAGAACACAAAGAGTTATTGTTAATAATTGTTCTTCCAACATCATTAAAGTTTCTTCAGGAGTTCCTCAGGGAAGCCACCTTGGTCCGATTCTGTTCCTGATATTCATTAATGATATTTCTTCTATAATAAAACATTCAAAAATTTGAATGTATGCCGATGATGTGAAACTTTTTAAAACATTGTCCTCTATCGAAGAAAGGTCTTTGTTACAAGCGGATCTGAACAACGTGGTTAGTTGGTGTAAATCAAAGTATATGCCACTAAACCTTCAGAAATGTAAAGTTATGTGTTTCTCTCGGAGGGCTGTTCAACCAGCTGTTTATTCAATATCAAATTATAATCTGGAGCAGGTATCCAATTTTGTCGATCTTGGTATCACAATGGATTCCAAACTCAATTTCAACCATCATATTAATGTCACAGTCAATAAAGCCAAAGGCGTTTTTGCATTTGTAAGGCGATGGTCAAAAGTTCAAAGATCCTTATGTTACAAAAGCTCTTTTTACCAGTTTAGTTAGACCTATACTAGAATACGGATCTATTGTTTGGAGTCCCCGCTACCAAGTTCATTCAGAAGGGATTGAATCAATTCAAAAGCAATTCTTGCTTTTTGCATTGCGTAATTTTAACTGGGATTCAGATTACAATCTCCCCGCTTACACAAGTCGTCTAAAGCTCATAAATTTGCCTACACTCGCAAGTCGTAGAGAAATGCTGGGTATAATATTTATCGTAAAATTAATGACAGGCTTGATTAATAGCCCGGCCCTCCTGGCTGAGGTAAATTTTAATGTTCCTTCTCGAGTGTCAAGACACTTTCGACCTCTATTTTTAAAGCCATGCAAAACTAATTTTGAACTAAACGAATCATTCCGTGGTTTATGTCAAGATTTTAACTGTCCTTCCAGCACGTTTGACATATCGGACTCGATTTTTACCATAAAGAAAACTATTATTTCCACTCTCAATAATTGAAATACTATCTTTAGCATATCCAATCAGCTGATGAATTTGATTCTGTAGCTGACTAGTGTTAGATCTCGACACTTAACAAAATCCTGTTTCCACTACTCGGCACAAAAAAAAAAAAAAAAAAAAAAATAAAAGGTTACGTACGTCATGCGGACTACGCCCCTCGTGTCGGTTGTGCGGGAATGGAGGGTAAAAAGCCGTTGGGATTAATTAATTAATTAATTAAATAACATTTAAATTCGGCTCGTAATCACAAAAAATAAAATAGAAACAATTTTATTCATACAAAAAACCTGCTAAATCCACTTCAATTTTGAAAATACAAAAACTAAAACCTGCTAAGTTAGAAATTCGCCAATAAAACCATAAAAACGTAATTTTTTTCATTCGTTCTGGATTAGGGCCATAAAACGTCGCGCGATTAACAAACTATATGTAGGATTTGCCCCTTAGACTAAGAGTTAAAGATATATTTAGTTTTTTGCCTCTACAGTAAAATATGTTTTTTGGTCGTTAGCAGGTTTACACTCTAAGGCGACGATATATACATATGTAGGCACTCGTACCCGTCATGCGTCGCTTTATTTCTTTTACCCCCTTCCCTATACTACCTAAATCTTCCTTCTCACTCATGTAACGTTTTCAGTTTTAAAAATTTCACTCTCCGTTTTTGCTATACCGCCGCCTAAGAAGTTTCACTTCAAAAATATCATAAAAATCGGTCCAGCCGTTCTTGAGTTATAAATGGTGTAACTAACACGACTTTGTTTAATATATGTATATATTAAGGCGGGTCAATTTGTATGGATCGATTTTTTTTCGCCAATGTTCTTAGCATATTCGGATTCTTCATAAAATTCTAAGAAGAAAATCCCTCCAGACCATTACTCTAAATTCAATTTCGAGCCTTCTTCTTACACTCAATTTTCGTTTAAATTTGCGCATATTAAGATAGGTAACCAGATTCCTCTCTTAATGAATGCAAATTTAAACACTGCTTGCTTACTTTTATTTATCATATGTGTGGCGTAGAACAAATTTCAAATTTGCTTTTTGAGTTTTAAACATTTATTGTTCACATTTTCACAGTTTACACATAAAATGTTTAAAATTTCCTCTAGAAAATTTTCGTTTAAATTTACGCATACGTTTCCTCTCCTAGTGTGTGCAAAATTAAACACTGTCTGTTTACTTTTACATATCAAATTTGTCACGTAGCTCACACAATAGGTAGCTTTTGGGGCATTATGATATAAGAAATTTTGATAGAAAAAATTTTCTTTTGCATTTCTTGTGCGTCATTTTGTAAGAATTTTTCTTTTTTCTTGAGAGCTCTTTAAAGTTTAACTGCGAATGAAAACATTAGGGGTATTCTCGAAGTCTTGCACGATGCACGGATTGCACGAAATGCAAAACTACTATTCCAAATTTCGAAGAGTACGAGAGCACCCCATTGCAAAGTGGTAGCATGCATGGGTAGCAAGCAGCGAAATTATGTATCAAATACAATAACAAGAGACAGCAAAAAAAATGAAGTGAGCGAGATGAGAGGAATGAGAGAAATATGTAGCAATTCCAACAACAAAACAACTAGCACAGGGTCGCATTTATCTTGCTATGCTATTTTGCAAAATAAATACATGGGTGTCGACGTTGCATATTTTGCAGCGATAGGAAATTTTGTTTCCCATATATTTTTTTTTTTCTTGTGTGTTTGCAAGTTATGCAATCCATGCAAACCGTGCTACGTGCAATGGCTTTGCAAGATTTGGAGAATACCCCTATTGTCCTAAAAATATGCAATGCATACTCACTTACTGTTGGTTTTTACACCTTACAGCCTAAAAAAGTTTGCCACTGATATGTACTTAATAAGCATTCGAAGATTTAATTTGCTAACTTCGAATTCGTTCCACCAAAATGAGCTACATGATAAAAATACAAGTTCAGTTAAATTTTCGTTATTCGAAGTATTAAAAAATGAGAAACCAGAAATCGACGAAAATGAATAAAAAAGTGTAAAAATTTCGTGAAATTATTTAATTTATTTATATTAAAATTCTTTTGTAAAATTTTGTATTACTTTTGAAAGTTGAGTGCATCTTTAACCGTTAATTTTTTCATGATTCAATGATCGCATCTAAACCAAATTACGAGACGACCCTTAAGGTACTGTCTTTCCGGTAAAACAAATAATTATTGGAATCGGTTCACGCGGTGCAAAGTTTTTAAATAGTTTGAGTTCTTTGTAAATTTTATGTAAATAAAATGCAATTGATGATACTTTAAAAAGTTTATTTATTTATTTCATACTGTAAATAAAACTTTCATAAATGAATTTTAAAGAGCGAATTTTCAGTATTTGCTGATGATATATATTTAGAAGTATAAACCCTTTCCCCCCAAAAATATATTCCTGCGTGCGCCCCTGGCACTTAGTATTTATTATTTGTAAAAAATATATTTTTACTTTCAAACTGTTGTAAGTTTAAACATTTCATGTGTATATTTTAAACAACTCATGTTCAAAATCAAATCTTGAACATCTTGTGCGTATACTTGAACAGATTCTGGTTGAAAAATAAACACTTTTCAGTAGTAGTTTTACATGCACTTTTTAGAGTGTATATGTAAAAATGAATTGCTGTCCGTTAGCTTTGCTAAGACTCGAAAACGGCTTGACCGATTTGAATATTTTTATTTTTTTGTTTGTTTTTTTATAATATCCGGATGGTTAAAACCAGAAAAAAATTGAGAGTTGCCACCTGTTTAAAAATTTCAGTACAAGTAAATTAATGACATAAATTAGATATTGCAAATTAAATTGGTAAGATAAATTAAATATTGCAATATGGGTATCAAGGGAAGGCTTACTACTGAAAATATTTTTGAGTCGAGATGCCACCAATTTCGAAAATTTAATTCAATTAAGTTAATAAAAAAGTATGTATTATAATATAGGTGTCAAACGAAAAGTATTTGAAAAATTATTGATTAAGAAATATTTTCTGTAGGCCTGCCACCTACCTGAGCGGTAAAAACTAAAAGCCATACTCGCAAATATTATTCAAAGCTTTTGAGGCTTGCATCAATGTGCAATACTGTAGCTCCGTCAAGTTAGTGTTTATTGATGGCAAACAAAGTACTACCATGTTTGGCAATGATATCACCCCATCGAACAATGCACTTAGCCTCGATATAAAAAGCGAACAAACGCCGAAGTATTAGCCGAAGCAGTTCATACAAATGTTCCACAATTCAACTAACAAAAAAATATGGCCATGTGGACACTGGAGTAAATTTTAAACAAAAAACAAAACCGTCTTCAATTTTCATATACAAATTTAAGAGTACCGTTATTTTCTTCATGGCCCAATTATCGGATCTACACTCAATTAGTGGAAGACTACCTCTACTAGACTACGGATAACGTAGTCCAAAGTTATGCGGTAACATACATAAAAAAAAATATTTCGACGAATTGATAAAATATACAGATTAATTTTTAATAAAGTGGTACGGATATATTTTTTTTAAACAAACCTGTGCTTGGGAGTTTATTGATACGAAAAATTAATTTCTGATATCTATTTTTTATTTAAAGAACCGCAAGATTGCACTACAAAGCAAACTACATATTTTTCACTATTGTAACGGGAGAAGTTACTGTATGTATTTTTTTATATGTACAGTGTCTAGCAAAAGTTTTGGCACAGTAAATTTTCACATTACATATATGCAACGTTTTTAATTTATTTCCGATAATTTTTTATAAAAACATAGTTCATACTACACCAAAACACATAAAAATCAAATGTGTAAACTTTGTGAAACACTCAGGAAAATTCAATAAATCTGCATACTAATTTGCAATTTTATATTCAGATTTTCAAGCGACTTCAAACTTGCACTTTGATAAACTAGAATTGAATGGATTATTAAGCTGCATACTTGGAATTTTTCTAAAAACTACTTTGCTTATAATGCGAAAAATTCACTGTGCCAATACTTTTGTTCGTTACTGTAAGTAAATAAAACTTTAACTTTAAAAAACAAAAAAAAAAAAAAAATTTTACAATATTTCAAAATTCGAATCATTAATTGTTCATGAATAACAATGTATTTATATTTTTTTTTTTTGGTTTTAGATCCTTTTTGCGTTCAACTTCTACTTCTTTCTACTTTCTATTGTCATAGCCATAACTCCCTCTCTATTTTTATCAATCAATCAATCAATTTTATAATTTTTTTCGGCATTTTTCATAATTACAAGTAGAGCTTAATAAAACTTTTATAACACCAAATGTTTATCAAGCTTAGGATTTTGTGTTATCCGGGCAGGCTTATTAATTTAACCAGAGAATATGTTTTCTTTATTAAGTTTACCCAGTTACCCATTTTAAACAGCTACCTGTATTGTATCAGCGGTTAAAACTTGTTAAATTTTTATTTAAAACTAGCCAATGCCCGCTTGCTTCGCGGCGCGTAATAAGAACTTTTGCATGGGACAATGCGAAAATAGCGTTTAAAAGAAAAAACGGTCTGTAAAGTAAAAAAATTTGAACGACTAAAGAGCAGAATCCTCTCATACATAGGCCAAAAGTAGTAGGGTTTTGAAGCCATATAGAGTACTAATCCCTTTCGATGTCATAAGCTGTGCCGATGGTCTTATTTCCACCTGTGAAATCTACCAAGCGTGTACAATCTTACTTGAACTTACAACTACAACTTTAGTCCTTACAAGGAAACATAAGAGCACAGATGCGCGTTTTCTGTTATAGGAGGACCAAGAATCCTCACTGCCCCACAGGATGAAAAGTTTTCCCGTACATTGGCTAACTGAGTGGTGTGATCTCTTGAATATCATTTAAATTAAGTCATTGATATACCAACCGTGTTTCTGCTTGGATGGAGGTGGTCGAATCTTTCCTTGTCAATTCGCCACTTCTACAATTCATCTAATATTTATGAACTGGTTTCTTTGAGTTTTACTGATGTATGAGAGCGTCAGACAAAGGTGCGCTAACACAGCTTCATTTAGCCATCTGAAAAGTAAATTCATATTAAATAAACATAGGGCCAAAGAAGGCCAAACCCATGAGGGCGCCATCCTTGGGTCTCTTTTCTGCTAAACCATTGCTTATCATGAAATGATTTCGTATTATAAATCTCAACCAGGTTGTATTAAAAATAAGGATTTTCTAAATATCTTCCATTTCTTGCAAACGAAGTCATCATACAGGTGGCTCACATTGCGAATTTGAACGAAATCGGCCAATAAATACGACCCTTATAAAAGACTCAACTCCAGTGCCGCCAAGCGAGTTTTGTAGTAGTTAGTCTACAATAGGACCATATGTGAAAGGTATAATCACCGACAATTTGACTGAACTCTATCCAGCGGTTTTTGGGTTCAGTCCGAGCAACAAAAACAGCTACCATTTTATGTATCAGTAGTGCACAGCGTTGGCAGAGCTCCCAATACAAGCGCAATATTTTTGTATCTGTATGTGTGTACTCAGCAAAGCAGCTCGCGCATGCCATCCCTGCAGCAAAATTTAGGGACAGTCTGTCAAAGCGCTACTTCCGCCCTACAAATTTCAGAACTGTCTCTGAACTACTGAAAAAGGGATGCTGAGTTGGACGGTTGAAACTCATATGTTGCTAGTTGCGCTGTCATCAATGTTACTCATCCTGGTCATGTGAAAGCTGACAAAAGATGCACAAATGTAATATAATATATTTTTTCGATTTTCTTAGACCCTAAAACTAATAACAAACTGTTTTCGTTTATTTAATATGTAATTCTCTACATAGTTTATGGGGCAACTGCTAAAATATTTGCAAAAAAGTCGTTATTGGTAACATTAATGTCATTTTTATACATATCTACGTACGTATAAAATTTAATGCAAAATATAAAATTTAGTTAAGCTACACTTGACAGGAAAGGTCTGCGTACACCATTTATTTTTTAAATATTCACAATATATTGAGAGTTAAAATTATTTTTATTATTTAAATGATCATGCCTAAAATAAAATAATATTAACCGTGTTTTAAAACTTTATACAAAACGAAAGTTAAACTTAACGATTTTTTCATCAAAATGTTTGACTTTTTAATCAGATTTAAAAAAATAAACAAAAGTGGTAAACAATCTCACTTTGAAATGGGAGTGCTATTGATATGAACGATACTGTACATACGTAAATGTATCACTAAGCACCCGAAACAAGGCGAGTTCATATAAGGTGGTATCGATTCAACAAATACAACAATTATCTGTATTTTGTTTTTTTTGTTTTAGCTGGTGATTGTCAAATTTCAGCTATTCTTCTCCGAATCAAAAAGGGCGACAGAAAATGCAAACACTTTCACGTTTTCACTCACTCACTAGCAAAATATAAAATTTTCACAATCAAACGCTACACACAGCCGATTAAACAACACCACCTTATATAAATTCGCCTTGACCCGAAATGTGTAGTTATGCAGTGATTTTTTTTTAATTTCCAATGTTTTTTCATATTAAATATTTTTCGTTTAGTTTTTATTTAAGTACTATGTCTCATACTCCATAAACCATTTAAATTCAAATTCCTAACTGTGCTGCAAACTTGATAGAACTATTTCGAGTATTCTGTTTCGTAGCCCATCAAATTTTAGTGTAGTAAAGTGTAATCTTGCATCTTAAACGAAAATATTTAAATATGAGAATGCCTTCAAGAGCGTGCATAAAAAGAGTTATAAAAAATCAGCGCGATTAATTATACTAAAATTTCATGGGCTATAGAACTGCATACTCATAAACTGATTTAAAATATTGAAGTTTTTATAACAGTTTCTAGAATTCTACTAAATTTCCCACACAGTTAGAAACGTGAATTTATTTGTTTTATGTTATAATACTTATGAGCCATCCTTAAATAAAAAATTTACGAAAAATATTTAGCATGAAAACTATTGTAAATATTCAAAATTCTATATTTCTTATGAGATGCCGGAAATTCTATGTATTACATTTCAATAAATTTAATCCAATTTAACGCTGAGTTATCACAAAGAATCATTTAATATATCATCGTTTTTCTCATTTTTTGACACGACTTAGTTCAGATTTTTAATTATAGGTACCCAGAAATACCCATTATACGTAACAAATATAAATTATTTTTAAGAATAACGGTTTTAGAAAATAAAGGAATAATTGACACACAGTTTGCTTCAAAAAGTAAATTAGTTCAAAACAAATAGCTCTTTAAAAATAAAATGAAGTATTTTTATTTACAGAATTGTAAGCGTGCTTATTTAAAGAAAAGGCTCTATACTATACTTATTAGAACCTGCTCAAAACTAACCACATTTTTCCTAGCCCGGAGGTGACCCTTTTTGAACTATCTAAGAACTGTTGTTATATGAACTGTACCAGAACCATCTAAGCCGAGGGCGACAATTGTCACTTCGTAGGACATCGCCATGTTAAAAAAGACAATTGCAAGCATTGAGTTGGGATAGATGAAGAACCAGTACCGTCCCTTTTCAGGCTAGCTCAGCGCAAGTTCTGAACCAGTTTGATTTGCTGCAGGGATGCTAACAGCATGAAGAACAAACGCAAACAGGGATGCCGTTTGGATCTAAATAGATCCAATTGGATACGTTTTTAGACGAATTTTTGCGGGATACTTATTTTTTCCGGTCAGTATAAATGTGGATGCTTTTTTAAATAGGCCAAAATTTTATATTTCCTATAAAGTTTTATTCGTTCAAAAATCGATTTTCATTCAAGATGGTAGATAAAGAATCGCTACTTAAGCATGAAATTAAAGCATTTTATTTTTTGTGAACGAAGCTATGAACATATGAAGAGATCTTACCAATTTGGTATATACGCAATTGCTTTAATTAGCTTAAAAGGATGCTTTAGGCAAGATCTTAATATACATATCGTCGTTTAAAGTACAAAACCGCGTATCAACAAAATGCAAAACCGGGTATATGAATTTGTAGAAATTATTTTCTAGAGAGTAAAAACACTTATATTTCAAAATGGTTCTCTTTTTTATAAAGCAATCGCATTTCTGGCTAGTATATTTCAGGACGAATGGATAAGGATTGAGCCAAGAGCTTGTGTGAGAAAATACAATTTTTGGCAACAAATGTCAGTAACGCGGTTTTGCAGAATGACGATGCGCGGTTTTTTACTTTAAACGACGATATATATAAAGTAAATTATACTTTTTCTGTAGTAATCTCTTTCATATCACATATTTTTATTTGTTAATTTAAAAAGAAAGAAGATTTCAATGTAGTTTAAAAAACTAAATTTGATTTATTTAAGGAAACTTTTATGAATTTTACTGAAAAGACTTTAAATACACTCTAAAAAAATCGTGTTTATTTGCGCATATTGAGAGAGGTAACCAGTTTCCTCTTTTAATGTGTGCAAATTTGCACGCCCTGTAATAAAATTAATCATTGCCTGTTTACTTTTACACATAAAAGGTTTAAAATAAAGTAATGTTTATTATTAGTAGGAAATGTATTTGTAGTTTGAAATTTTTTGCAATTTTAAACATTCCATATATGTGTATTTATGTGTATATTTTAAAGATCTCAAGTTCAAAATCAAATACTGAACATCCTATACGTATATTTATACAGATTCTTGTTGAAAAATAGATACTTTTCAGTAGTAGTTTTACATGCTCTTTTTAGAGTGTACTTGCTATTTATTATATTTACTTTGCAAAATACTTATGCACAAAAAATGTACTTTATAAATTGAAATTACAAATGTTTGATTTTATGCACAAGTATTCCAAGTTCTTAGGACGGGTTAAATTATGTCTTTTTCATGAAAATGTTTGGTTTTCTTACAAATTGTAAAAAGAAAATTGGATACATTTGGATACATTTTGGCTTGGTCAGGGATACATTTTCTTGAGACGGCGCGGCAACACTGAACCTAAACTGACCGGCTGCTTGCGTCGCATAATTTCGGTAGCTGGGCACACACGACTTGTATGTGAAAGCCGAGTAGCTCCCGGAGACTCCCGTGTGCACCACTGATGTAGATAGGATAGTCTATAACGAATCTCTTAAAGATTATAATTTCATACTTGCTCATAAGTGCTTTGGCAAGTGCCGTTAGAAGTTCGCGCATTTAATCAGGATTGTAAAATGGTACAATACTTGTTGGTTTCATACCAAAAAACAAAACGAGTAAAAAAATAAAAACCTCAAGTAACCCGATTTTTGCTAACCCATTTTACTTAGTTCAAATGTTTTTTATTCGCACAAGGTTCCAAAGTTTAAATGAACAAAAATAATAAAAATTAACCACAATAACCGAAAAATGTTTACAGTTTGACCAAATTTCTTGGTTTTTCTTAAATGCCCATAATTCTCAAACTGCATGGGATAGATTTTTTTTCTGATTTTTCTCATGATGGTTACAATCAATCCTGTCACCCCGTTTCAGCTGCACGTTGAGTTCTGGTACACCCTGTATATGGTGCAGCCATTCCAATAACTACCTCTTTGCGATAGATCGCTGGCGATGATTCGCTTGTGTAGACCGCTCATCGCAAGGATGAACTCTCAAATAGTTAGCTTCAGAGCTTTTTTTAAATTTAAATTTTGATGAAGTTGTGTTTTTCTATTATATATATATATGCTCAAAACAACGTGGAGTAAGCTATTTTTGCGAATACAGTAATTTTCGTTATGTGTCGTAAGCACTTTTTGAAATGAAATCTTCTGCGATGACATGCCCAAGTACCAAAATTTCTCTGCGATGAGCATTTCGCTTGCGATGAAACTGACAAATCTCCTGCGATGGCTGTACGCTAATGAAAACAGCAAGTAAGTTCGTTATTGACAACATATGTAGCTGTGTCAAATTTCAGGACGTTCGCTTAAACAGTTCCAGGGATAAGCGTTATGAAAACTTCAGTTTTTATGGGAGGTACCATGCCCCCTTTTCCAATACCTGCCACTCTCCGTCATGAGCATGGTATTAATAAATAATAAATTTCCGGACGTTGGCTTAAGCGGTTCCAGCCATAAGTAATATGAGAATTTTAGTTTGTATGGGAGGTGCCACGCCCCCTTTAACAATACCTGCCACTTTTCTCTGAAAGTAAGGTATTGATAACATATGTGGCTGTTTGAAATTTAGGGCGTTAGCATAAGGCGGTTCCAGATGTAGGCGATATGAGAAATTAACTTTGTATGGGAGGTGCCACACCCCCTTTCCAATATCTCCACTTTTCGCCATAAGTACGCTACTGATAAGATATGTAGCTGCGTCAAATATAAGGACGTTGGCGTAAGCGCTTCCAGACATAAGCAATATGAGAGGTTCAGTTTATATGAGAGGTGCCACGATCCCTTTTCCTATACCTTCCAATTTTCGCCATAAGTTCGGTGTTGATAACATATGTTGCTGCGTCAAATTTCAGTACGTTGGCGTAAGCGCTTCCAGAGATAAGCGATAGCTGATGTTCAGTATGTATGGGAGATGCCACGCCCCCTTTTCCAATAGCTTCCAGTTTTAGGCGTAAGAAAGGTATTTACAATTTATTCATCCGTGCCAAATTTCAGTTCTTCAGCGTAGTTGGTTTAAGAGATATATTGGTGCCCTCAAAAAAGAGATATCAACATTTTATTGTGACGTATGTATATGTGTAGCTATCCATCATTCTACCACTGTATAAGACTTTTAATTTTCATATATATAGATACCTTACTATAAGCACCTACCATAGATATGTCTGCATACCAAATATAAATTTCATATGACTTATGGTTTTGAAGTTATAGCTAAAAAAATTCCGCGCCTATAGGATGTGCCACGCCTCCTTTTCCTAACTCCTTCATATATACAGTATATTTTGCTTAGCTGCACATCCTTCTTTGCACGAAAAACTTGTGCACGTAACCGAAAAAGGCACTTAAGTGACTTTTTTTACTACTTCAATGAGGAAGGTATCCGAATCCCTATGAAACCAAATGTTGGCGGAGCACTTACCATGTAGAAATTACTGCAAGCGAAATGTTTACCGAATGTTATCTAATTATCTATATAACTACATAAATTGATAGCCATTTTCGCTGTTCTGCGAGATGAGCAAAATAAATAAAAGGTTGTAAAATTAGGTAATTGTAGGGCCAGTGCAGGTAAACGTAATACTTTCATTGATAATTGATACTAGTCGCACAATTTTTAAGGCAGGTTTCGCCAATGTGCAGGTATGTTGAATGCATCTATCGGAGCAGTTCCCTTATAAATGTTAAAAAAATGCTTTTGATGCGCATTTTGGGGTAGGTATATTAAATGTGCACTTAAGCATAGAGGCAGCAAAGCAAAATATACTGTACCTTATTATTTAACACCTACCGTAGATATGTCTGCATACCAAATTTCAAGTTCCTGTGATTTATGATATCGAAGTTATTGCTGATAAAAAATTCCACGTCTACGGGATGTGCCACAACCCTTTTGTAAACTCATTCATATACACCTTACTATAAGCACCTACCATAGCTGTGCCTGCATACCAAATGTCAAGTTCGTAGGGCTTATGGTTCCGAAGTTATGATTGATAACAAATTTCACGTCTATGGGATGTGCCATGCCCACTTTTACAAACTCGTTTATATATACTTTACTGTAAGCACCTACCATATATATGACTGCATACCCTTGTGGAATCCCAATTTTTTTACCCTATTATAGGCCCAGGTGTCATGGCAACACTCTGTAAAAATTTTGTTCGATTCTGTCCGTCCGTTACATACATACATACATACTTCCACAAATATATAGTAGATATATCCTTCTCTTAAATAAAATAAAATAATTTTTGGGGATGTCTCGGCCACAGGGCCACCTATCGTGTAAGTTTCAAGTCCAAATATTTCTTTTAAATTGGCTAAAGTATTTTCTAAATATGAGCCAAATCAGCAAGTAAATGCAATTTTTATGAATATCCTGACCCCACCGCCATCTAGCGATTAAATTTTTAGTCGAAATATTTCCCTTCAAGGTGCTGAAATATTTTCCAAATATGAACGAAATCGGTCCAGCCGTTTGGTAGTTTAGTGACATACAATATACGGAAGTCTCTATACACACATGCGACGACTCTAGCCATTGTGTGTCACTCCTTTAAATTATAGTTATTTTTTTCTTATTGTATTAAAAAAAATAACGTTCGTAACACTTTAGTCAATATTAATCCGTATATTAACCTAGTATATATTAAAGACTAGAAGATGACCCGGCGAACTTCATATCATCTATAATTTGTTTGAATTTCACTTTGATCAATTATAATAAATCTTCAAAATGCAATACAATGAAATCACTAATACTGCCTGCTGTTATAGCTGATAAAAGATTCCACACCTTTGAGATATGCCACGCCACTTTTTACAAACTCATTTATATACATATATCTTTCCATAAGCACCTACCATAGGTATATGTGCAATACAAAATTCGAGTTCATGTGGCTATAATTCCGAAGTTAGAGCTGATTAAAAATTTTCACTATGGGAGGTATCCCTATCCCCCTCCCCCCTTTGGCGAGTTCCAATTCTTTTACGTTATTATAGGTCCAGGAGTCATGGCAATACTTTGGCAAAATTTTATTCGATTCTGTCCATTCGTTTAGGCAACCTGGCACATACATGCATACATTCTTCCACAAATATATAGTAGATCTACTTTGAAGCGCCATCTTGCGGTTCTTTAAATAAAAAATATATATCAGATATGAATTTTTCATATCACAAAACTCCGGAGCACAACTGTTTATTACAAAAAAAAATATTCCTTACACTTTAGTAAATATTAATCTGATTATGGACTTGGTATAAATTAAAGATATTTTCTTTTAAAATTGCGCAGTCTCGAATTTGATTTTAGAGCTATGGTCTAAAGGGCTTTTTTTCTTAGAATTTCATGTAGAAACCGAATCTGCTAGGAACGATGTCGAAACAAAATTGAACCGCCCTAGTATATATGTATATATGTAGATATAGACTTAAATTGAAATAATTTACTTACTTTGGGTATTTCATAGGCTTATTGATCCCTTTTATGTGCAAGAAAACACTG
>NW_023458555.1:79295706-79300601 GCF_013731165.1 Rhagoletis pomonella | reverse complement strand
TACTTGAACTTGACTTATTATTATGTATTTCATTTATGATTTCGTAGCTTAACTCAAGAGCAGGATGGTATGCATCTTCCGGCAAAACTAGGGGATCACACCGATTAATAGAGGCCTTCGGAACATCATCAACGTAAACGAGATCCAAGACCTTTCCAAACTTATTTGGACATATATTTATTTGTTTAAGGCAAAGTTCAGCCATTTCCTCCAGAAATACATTGTAACTATCTCTAGATGAAACTGGTACAAAATCGGTGTCAATGATGTTCCATGAAATGTGTGGCAGATTTAAATCGCCCAAAACAATCATAGAATTGGATGCCGTAAGCATTGCATTTACGGTCTAAAGTAAAGAGACTAGCTGCATATATACTGATACGGCAGAATTAGGAGGGATGTAGCAAAGAGCTAAATAAATATAAATCTTTCCAGCCTGTACACGTATACATTTAAATTGGGTATATTCAATGACAGGAACATTAACTTCCTCGGGTGGTATCGATGAATCCACCGCAAAAAGAAAACCATCGCATTCGCGGTCACTGCTGCATATTAGATATTCATTTGGAAGAATTTCGGAATTAAAAATATGAGGTTTGAGCCATGTTTCGGTCAAGGAAATGATATTATAATTGCAGTCAAAACCTTTTAAATATAAGTCAGTTAATTTTTGATAGTAAATACTTAAATTAGACTTGCGAGTTAGTTTTTTGAATCCGAATTAAGATTAGAAATTTTAGCTACGTTATTATTACTTTTATTAGGTTTATACCCAAACTCGCGAACAAACGCCCCGGTCGGCCAAAATGAACTATTTAGTAGCGAATCAAAATCTTCGGAAGCTACATCAATTTTAAAAGATGAAACATCGCGATCGTATTTAAAATTAAATTTACGAATAAATACATCTTTAGTTCTAATTTTAGTCGATATGTATGACTTTATATCATCCGAAGAAGTATCTTTAGCAAATCTAAAGACAAAGATTGATCTTCTCGGAGGAATTACAACCAACTTTTTGGTAATGATGTCTGATGGCTCCGAATTATGAGGAGGAACTAAGTTAGACAGTGCAGCTTGAGATGTTGATGGCAACACTGTTAAATCAACGGTTTGACTATTTTTAGAAGTAGACCTAGTGGATATGGCTTTAGATATCGGAGGCTCCAATGCCTGAGGGCATGGAGTAGATAGATTAATAAGTTCCAAGGACTGGGATGGAGGATTTTTTTTACTAGAATCCGTGGCTGTCTTTTTAGGTGGACTAATAACACGCCCACCTTTATTTTCTCGGCTATCCTCAGAGTGCGTAGGGTTGTCGAGACAAGTAAAAGACCTAAAAATTTTTTCTTAATGCTTTAATTTCTCAACAAGCACCGACAGATCCTTGCCGATATCAGAAAAACCATTTCTGGACTGCCTAAAGAATTTAAATAAATCAACTTCGGTTGATCTACATTTTTGACAAGACCAACGAAGACCCTTACCCTCGTTAATAGCGTCTAATACTCTACCGCTCAAACCAGCACATTTTATATGGGCAATCCCATCGCAGAGCCAGTATGACACATAGGAGTTGCTTTTAACGTTGCAATTAATGTAAATACACGACATGTTTAAAATTATATTTATTTTTAGGTTTTAGAAGCAAAAAAGCAAACACAGTTTTGAAAACGATGTAATAATCAGTGAACCAATCAGCTGGTAAATATCAGTTGGAAAGCTATGTAGCGAACAATTTTAAATGCACTGTCTATTTGACACCTAATAAACACAACGCAAACAGCTGTGACAAAGATGAAACAGCAGAAATGACAAAAAGACAAAAAGGGCAAAATCAAAGTGCACAAACAAAAACAATTTTACAACAACAATATATTATATGAAACAAAATACTCGGCACATGCAATTAAGAATATCAAGTTAAATTAATCAAATTACGGGAAATTTTGATGTTTTACTTATCTTTAAATTGTGCACCAGAAGTTTATTAACACTTTTTTTAATTTTTTACTTCAATAAGCGTAAACAGCTTTATAAAACACAAAATTTAATCACAGAAAAACACAGCTTCACAGCTTGACGGTTGCGTTTGAATAATAAATTGTATGCGTGCTATATGTTAAAGTGAACCTATACTAAATTTTTACCTGCTTAATTGGAGGAGTTATAACGCAAAAAAAACGTCTCTGGACAATCAGTTGTATGGGAGCTAGATTTTAGATTGAACCGATTTCAGGGATTTTATAAGATAACGAAGGAAATATTAAAAAACAAGCGTGTACAAAACTTTAGTAAAATATCTTCAAAATTGAGGGAGTTTTTTTATAAAATAGTTCAAATTTAAGCAAAGTTTCAAGTACCGCTATCTCCAAAAGTGGAGACAATCGGGAAAAACCGGGGACGCCATTGAATTTAGAAGGCTCCAATTAAGTAGGAGCAACTATCAGAACCTTTGTCGAAACAAATTTGATTTGATACCACGCTCGAAATATTCTGACTACAAGAAGGCGCATTATTAAAAGTACTATATCGGGATTTTTACACACTTCTAGAGAACATTTTTTTGAAGCATATTGCAGGTATATGCAACGTTATAAGGACTAGAAGTTATAAAAAGATTTAGATCGTTTCGACGTATTTTCCAAATGTGCCTTCAATTAAGATATTTTTGAAATAAAAATAAGGTACCAAATTATTCGTAATTGTTTGTAGAATACAATACATACTTAAAAAGTTCCTAAAATTAAATGCTTCAAAAACTATACACGATAAACCGAAAATGTTGAAAATGGTGAAATGTGGAGTTACAGAATTTGAGTTACTTGCCATTTCGTTACTTTTTAATGCAAACTTTTCTTACCTACTACACATGAAGGATACACATAAGTGCTAACTGCTCATTAAATTTCAAGTCAGAATATGGTGTGCTTCAAAAGTTATGACATAATTAATTTTGTCCCTCTTAAAAATCACATAAAAAATTCACTTGTTTTCATTATTTTTTTAAGTTTAAACACCTATAGTTCAAAAGTTATGCAGCAAATTGATCCACATTTCTTTTGAGGCTTCAAGTATAAGTCAATGAATTATATCCAAAAGCAACCAGCTTGATTCAGTTTCCAACAGTGAAAACAAAGCTAAATAACACCAAGGTTACCTGTTTTGTAGATTTGCCCATATACAAGTACTTCATAATTTAGTTTCAGTTTTGATTACTTCTTTCTGCGTAAGCGGCCTTCGGGCGCGCTTAAGGCTTATAACTAGGGCTCGGAATCTCATGCACAAAAAAAATTAGCGCTATAAACAAGTAAAGTATGTAATAAAAATATTTTCCTAATATTTTATTACAGGTACAAAAAATAACACGTGTATTTAAAAAAGAAAATAGTGACAACAATTCGCTTTAAATACAATACATATTTATGTATAAAATTAGTTTATAATCAAGCAGACAGTTACAATCTTGTGTAAATAGAAACATTGACAATTTCATAGTGGTTCAAATGAATGGTTGCTTGGTTTAAGTAAATTGCCGCTTTGTCATTTTGAATTCACAACACGTGCAACCTGCAGCCATTTGGCGGTTTTAAGGAATTTCAGTACGTCATGCAGAGAGAGACAGCTTCACCATGAAAAATTCTGCAAGAATGGCTTGGCTTTAAGGTTGTCCTTGGGATGGCTACTTCGTCCGCTGCTTCGTTTCCGTAAATGTCCCTTTGTCCCGGGACCCATATTAGGGTAATTTCGTATTGATCACAGATATAGGCCAGCTCTCTCCTACAATCCTACACTAGTTGAGATCTAACAGGGGTGGAAAAGAGTGCCTTAATGACCGCTTGGCTATCCAAGAAGATATTCAGATGAATGTTTGGGAAAAATTACAGGTAATATTTTTTTCAAAAGATTTTCCCTCAAAATTTATTGGTTGTAAATCAAGAAAGCAAAAATATGCAAAAACCACATACAAAAACAGGTATTTTTTGCAAAATATGCAAACCCATGCATTTACTGCAAAATATGCAAAAATATGCACTAACAATTGAATGCCACTTTAAAACAAATTTCATAATTCGTAAAGATAATAGCCCAGTTATGCATACTTTGCACAATAATACCCATTTTACGTAAAAACCAAAACCTAACAGAATTCTACAGGTGAAGTGCTACGCGTTGGAAACCGCTTACACGCAAAGCCCATTTAACAGATTCTTTATGTGACAACTCTCATGCAACGCTAAGTATGCTTAACTGAGCTATAACTTAACCATTTCCATTTGAAGATGCCCAATAAAATCATGCATTTGCATGAGATTCCGAGCCCTAATTACAACCCTCACTAAGTAGAATCCCCTTTGTTGCTGAAAAAGAGGGGCGGAAATATTTTTGCGCAGAACTTATCTCTACGTGTGCGGCCTTCAGCCACGCATAGGGATTATATCACTTACTAAGTAGAATTCTCCTTTCTTTGTTGCCGAAAAGAGGGGCGGAAGTATTTTTGCGCAGAACTTCTTTCTGCGTGAGCGGCCCTGGGCCGCGCTCAGGGATTATAACTACGGTGACCATCCGTCCTGTATTATACGGGACAGTCCTCTTTTTTGACCCATTGCCCTTTTAATTTACTTAGTTTATACGGGACGCCAAATGTTCTGTATTTCTTTTAATGTCCTGTATTTGTCCCGTATTCGGTGCTCCGACGCTTTAACAGCTCGACATTTTAGTAAGTTTTGGCTATTTTTCCTTAGTTTATTTAATGTTTATTATTTTTTTATGAAAGTAAAGCTCTTTTCCTACCAAAACCCATATACATAATACCAAATTTCCAACTTTGTGCAAAAACTATAAAAATTAATTCTGCAGTGTTTCAGCAAAATTTCAAACTTTTTAATTAG
>NW_023458555.1:79290216-79295606 GCF_013731165.1 Rhagoletis pomonella | reverse complement strand
AAGTGCTACTTTGGGCTGAGTAGGCAATTGAGAAGTAAAGTCCTCTCTCGTCGTACAAAGATCACATCTATAAGTCACTCATCATGCCTGTGCTGGTGTATGGCGCGGAGGCATTGACAATGAAAGCATCTGATGAGGCGCCTCTTGGAGTTTTCGAGAGAAAGATTGTGCGAAAGATTTACGGACCTTTACGCGTTGGTGATAGCGAATATCGCAGACGATTTAGCGATGAGCTGTACGAGCTTTACAACGAAATAGACATAGTGCAGCGAATTAAAAATTCAGCGGCTCCGCTGGCTTGGCCATGTCGTTCGATGGACAGAAACGCTCCTGCTCTGAAAATATTCAACGCGGGCCGCGATGCTGGTAACAGAGGAAGAGGAAGGCCTCCTCTGCGTTGGAAAGACCAGGTGGAGAAGGACTTGGCATTTCCAATTGGCGTCAGTTAGCACAGAAGAGAAATGACTGGCGTGCTGTTTTGGACTCGGCCAAAATCGCGTAGGCGGTTACAGCGCCAATAAAGAAGAAGAAGAGGGGCATAACATTTTGTAAATAGGCAAATTTGATTCTATATTTTATGGTACAAGAAGAATTAGGCAAGTGATGTAACATATCCCATCGTCTGTAAAATTGTTCGTTTCTTCTTTTACTAACAGCCCTGACAGACATGTTTTTTTTCTTTATCACAACTGATAGCATGTATGTATGCCATTTTGCTCGCGCTGCTCTAACAGTCGCAATGACCGAGTGAACAGAGCACTAGAGTGCCACTCGAGAGATCCGAATTCGAGTCCTCGGGCACGAGTTTTTCTTTAACCTTGTTTAAATAATCCGAAGATTTTAATGTTTTAAAAACAAAACATTTTTATTCATTGAATTTTTATGATATTAAAGTACCTAGGTTTATTTTATAATGAAATTGTTGTTAAACAAATATTTCCTCGCTTCATTTTCGCGTTCTTTTAAATAAAATAGAAAGCAATTCTCTTTTCCTCCATATATTTCTTTTTGAGACTAAAACTTTAGACAGCTAACTGAATACCAAGGTAGATGTCTGCAACATCGAGAGAGTACCAAACTCCATAGTATTCATACCATGGTGTACGAACCATATGTCTGTCAGGGCTATTACCCTGGCACTCAGCAAGCTGTCTCACGTCTCTAGTCTCAAAAATAAAAATATGGAGGAAAAGACAATTGCTTTGTATTTTATTTTAAAGAATGCAAAAATGGAGCGAGGAAATATTTGTTTAACAACAATTTCATTAGAAAATAAACCTATATAAGTGCTTTACAGCCAGTTTCACCAGATTCATTTAAGTTAGATTTTCGAAATTTTGGTTTCACCAATCCATTTTAATTTGTTTTTGATTTCGATTTAAGGGGCCTATGCTCTTCACTTAAATAAAAATTAAGTCTGAATCAAGGCACACTCAGAGGTGTTACACGTATACCAGCCCTGCTATTACAACACAGCGTGCCAAAGCTTTCAAAAGCTCTCAGTACAAATGAAAGCTTTCGCTGGCCTAGTCTGTTTTAAAACCACTTTTTACTCACTTAAATAAATAGCTTATTCAAACTGAAAATAATTTAAATGAGAATTAAATAAAAAACTAAATTAAAGTTAATTTCCACTTAAAAAGTTTGGTGAAACTGGCTGTTAGTATCATAAAAATTTAATGAAAAATATTTTGTTTAACATTATTATTATTATTATTATTATCATTATTATTATTATTATTATTTATTTTTTTTTTTTTTTTTTTTTTTTTTCGTAGGAGAGGGAAATGCTTTATGCACTGGCCGGGGGCGCTAGTCTCTATACTACCTTCCCCGAGTGTGGGACTCCCACCGAAGCGTGTTGGGCTACCCACTAAAACCCTAACTCCCACCGCCCGCGCAAGAATCCCGCATCTGGCACCGCAATTCTGCATGTCAGAAATAACTAGAACCGCGTCCGCGGACACTGTACGGTATGCAGAAGCAATGCGTAGTGCCCCTCTGCGCTGTACCGAAGACATTTGAATCCGGTATTTTTTGACTTTCAATGCGTCAGCCCATATTTCTGCCCCGTACAGGAGCACCGATTGGACCGCTGTCATCAGAAGCTTCCTGCGGCATGGCTTCGGGCCTCCCACGTTCGCCATCAGCCGGCTTAGAGCCGCCGTGCTCTGCGCAGCTTTTTCACATACTCCATGGATGTGTTCCCAGAATGTGAGTTTGCTGTCAAGCTTCACCCCTAGGTATTTTGTAGACCTAGAAGTCGTCACGAGTTGAGGTCCGACCATTATATTTATAATTGTTGGGATCCGTTTCCTGGTGAGGAGCACGATCTCCGTTTTGGCTGTAGCCAATTGCAGACCGTGATCGCTCATCCATCCACTGACGTTGCGCATGACCTGGTTTAGCTTGAGTTGTGCTAGCTGGACATTTCTTGCTGTTATTACGGCTGCCATGTCGTCCGCGAAGGCGACAAGGAAGGCGCTCTCCGGCATTTCCGTGCGCAACAGACTGTCATACGTGGCGTTCCAGAGGTCCGGGCCAGGTACAAACCCCTGTGCCGCTCCGCCGGTTATACGTCTCTTTCTCTGACCTTGTGTTGTGTCGTACAAAAGCCAACGGTCTCTGAGGTAGTCCCGGATCATATCTAGCAAGTATGTTGGAACCTTGAATGACCGTTCCAAGGCCTCCAGCATATCGTCCCATCTTGCCGAGTTGAAGGCGTTCTTGACGTCCAGTGTGACTAGCAGCACTATTGGCCGCGCCTGGTGGCAGGCTTCTTCGGCCTTATGTACCGCCTCGACTACTTCGCCAATTGCTCCTATAGTTGAGTGTCCCTTCCTGAAGCCATGTTGTCGGGGTGAAAGGCCTCCCTCGCTTTCTATGGCTGACGTCAAGCGTATTTTGAGCAGACTCTCCATCATTTTGCCTGCTGTGTCTAGCATGCAGAGTGGCCGGAAGGATGAAGGAGAGTTTGGGTCCCCTTTGCCCTTGGGTATAAGCACCAGTCTCGCCTTCTTCCATTGGCTTGGGAAAACCCGGGCCCTAAGGCAGCTGTTGTACATGTTAAGCAGAAGATCAGGGCTCGTTTCCGCTGCTAACCTGATTGCCTCCGCTGGTATGCCATCTGGGCCTGGAGCCTTGCCGGCTTTCATACTTCGCAGGGCTAGCTTCAGCTCGTCTGTCGAAAACAGTGGTGCCTCGTCTTGCTCCTCGACGAACACTGTGTCGGCTCTTAGTGGGTGTGTGGGCAATAGCGCATCCACTATATTCTTAACTCGGGCCTCATCCATCGCCTGTGATGATGTATGGAACTTTTTCATCACTATTTTGTATCCCTGGCCCCAGGGATCGCGATCCACTTCGTCACATAGCGCTTTCCAGCAGTTCCGTTTACTCTTCTGTATCTCGGCCCCGAGTGCTTTCTTAGCGCTTTTGTAGGCTGCTGCTCTGGTCAGCGCCTCGGGTCTACCACGAGCGCGCGTTGCAAGTCTCCGCATTCTATGGCAGGCCCTTCGCAGCTCAGCAATTCGGTCATTCCACCAGTATACCTGCTTTTTACCTGACCATGCTCTCCTCTGTGGCATTGAGGCTTTGCATGCCCGGTGAATGCAGCGCATAGTTTCTTTGACCAGCTTAGTACAAGACTCCCTGTTGTGGATCTCTCCCGTTGTGGGTGAAATGCCTTGGGAGTCTGCTAGGAGTGACGTATCGAACTTGCGAACATCGACCCTAGACGGGTTCCATCCTGGTTTCCTGCGAGGGATACTACGTGTTTGCCCCCGCGTGATGTCAGTGACTTGGAAGGTGATGTAGTTGTGGTCGCTACCACTCAGGTCTTCCATCACTCTCCATCCGTCAGCCCTTCGAAGAAGGCTTTCTGAGACCAGGGTTATGTCAGGGATAGAGTATCCAAAACCCGGCCTTCGATATGTAGGGGTCGTTCCGGTGTTGAGGATGGTCAGGCCAATGCGGACTGCCATTTCAAGGACCAGTCTTCCCCTGGTGTTTGTTTGGGGCATACCCCATTCCACGCCTCTTGCGTTGCAATCTCCAGCAACAATTATGTGGCCGGTTATATCGCGCAATTCGTCTTCAAGGTCTTCGAGCTTTCCCCTGAAGACAGGGGCTGTGTCGTTTGGAGACAGGTAGCAGCTCACCAGAGTGATTTGCGCCATTTTAACCCAGACGTAGCAGCGTCCGACCCCGCTGCTCTCTGCGCGATGGTTGGGGTTAGCAATCCATATCGCAGCCGAGCCTGATTGGTCAACATGCCAGGTTTCCTTTGTTCTATAGGGTTCACTGATGATGACAGCGTCTGCTCTTTGTTCAAGAACCAATTGGTCCAGCAGGTCATCAGCTACCCTACTCCTGTTCATATTGCCTTGTATAAATTTGATCATATTCTCCCAAGCTTTGTCTTAGCCTCAGCAAGGGCATCCCTGAAGGCCTTGCACGCTCCCGCCCCGGGCAGGTGATGGGCATTTTTCTGTCCATCTCCTGCCGAGCACAGGTAGCAGCTTGGGCTTTCTTTACACGCAGAGGCTATGTGGCCCTGCTGACCACATTTCCAGCATTGTCTCATTATTAGTTGTAGTGATCGTAGGGTTATTGCGTTTGTCATTAATTTGTGTTGTTATTTGTTTAACTAGGCTATGAATTATGTGCTCCGGGTAGTTGTTACTTCTAAGAATGTTGAACAGAGGTAAACAACAACTCGTATGCACAGCAGCGATTGCACCACGACTTTACGGATTACCAAAGATCCACAAACCTGACTTGCCCTTAAGGCCAATTTGTTCGTCCATCAATGTTCCGTGTTATGGTTTGTCCAAATATGTAGGTAAGATTCTCAGTAATCTCATCTCTGAGGAATGCAATATAAAAAATGCGTTCAGATTAAAAGATAAACTGGATAAAGTAAAAGTAAGTGAGGAAGAATTACTGGTGTCTTTTGATGTGGTATCGTTGTTTACCAACATTCCGATACCCTTAGCCATTAGTATCATAATGTCAAAATTGAGCACAATAAAACAGTCGACGAACATCCCCAAAAACAAATTTTTAAATATTCTTAATTTCTGCCTGAAGGATAATAATTATTTCGCGTGCAACGAAAAATTCTACATTCAAACCTTTGGAATGTCAATGGGAAACCCTCTCTCACCCACTATTGCTAACATTATAATGGACGATTTACTGAACGCAACTATGATAGAACTTAAAGAAATCTATAAAATTGATATACAATTTACAGTAAAATATGTGGATGACATTTTTGCCATAGTTAAACGAAAGGATGTGGACATTATATTGAAAACACTCAACCAATATAATCGAAAATTGCAGTTCACAATAGAAACAGAGGCAAATTTCCGGATCCCATTTTT
>NW_023458555.1:79281343-79290116 GCF_013731165.1 Rhagoletis pomonella | reverse complement strand
TTTTTAGACGTTATGATCCATAGAAGAAATGACTCTTTAATACTTGACTGATATTCGAAACCTACATCCTCGGGACGTTTAATAAATTATTTGTCGTCACAACCCGCTAAGTACAAAATTAATACTGCTAAGAACTTAATTAATAAGATACTAAAAATAAGCCATCAACAATTTCATGACACAAATATAAAGAAAATATTCAACATTCTTAGAAGTAACAACTACCCGGAGCACATAATTCATACGCTACTACAGTGTAACATACGTACCTAGACTCAGCGAAAAATTTGATCGCAAGAAATACACTAGCAACCAAAATACAATACTAGCATACCGATCAAATCACACGTTGTCTTCAGTATTTACCAAAACAAAAACTCCAACAGAGCCGCACCAACAAAATAACGTAGTGTACGAAGTAACATGCGAAGGAAGTGAAAACGAAAAGTGTAATAAAATTTACATTGGAACGACAAAAAAACCGCTTGCAGTTCGCTTATCGGAGCATGAAGCGGACATCAAGAAGAACAAGAGAAACCGGCACTATCACAACACATATCAGCAAGCGGACACACAGCTGATCTAACTAAAAAGAAAATAATAGACAAAGAAAAGAGGGAGAGAACAAGATTCACTTTGGAAAGCTTACGGATATTACAGAAGAGGGACAAGACAATGAACAAAAAGGAAGACACGGATGACATCGCGACTGCTTATTTATTATGTTTATACCTAAAATCAACAGTATGACAAGTGTACCACACGACGTTGGTATCGATGCGGACCAATTAGTTTAAGTTTTTATGTTATTTATTTGTTTATATATGTACGTGAATTTTGAAACTCGTGTTCATATGTAAGTGCAAAATTTTAAAAATCCTTTAAAAATCTGTGATTGTTTTTTATTATTGTTTGTAGAACTGTTCACACATTTTTTATGTCATTACTAATTTTAAATTGTATGTCTATTTATATGTATGTTGATGTGAAAATAAAAGGAGAATAAAACACCCCTGAAGATGCTAAAGAATTTAGTGAAACGTCGGGTAAAAACGTGAAGAACAGTGTTTTCTTGCACATAAAAGGGATCAATAAGCCTATGAAATACCTAAAATAATATACCAAAAATTGATCATCAACTAATAACCAAATAATTTACTTACTTTACTCTAACAACCTCCAAGCGCATTCGAACCTGAGATCTCAGAACCAGAACCGTTAGTCTTCACTCGACGCCACAGCCGAAATTTGTGATGAAAGCAATTGACCGCATTTTAGGTTTGGTTGTGGCTATTTAAAGACAAATGTCGCTGATCGCACAAGTTTTCCGAAATCGCCGAAATGGTAGGCCGTCTCTTTAGCACATACTAGGTAATGAATTAGTATTTATACTGGCTGTGTTGGGATTTCACTGCGGAGAACTGGTATAAGTATAGTCCACGACGAACTAGTATGACTTCCCAATTAAATACCAGTTTTTGAGCTAGATTTCTACCAACTAGTTTACTCTTTTATATGAGGAACTTGCATAATTATGGTTCATATCAAACTGGTATGATTCGTATCCTTAAATAATAGTTCATGAACTGGAATTTGTGCATACTGATTCAGATTTTCACTGCAGGGTACATAAACGCTGCATCAAAATATTGTTATTTGTGATAAAAAAAACACGCATTTTTTTATAGCTTTTTTTTTAGAGCGCGCGCTGGTCGGGTTTTTATAAAAACGTTGATGCTCTAAATTTTTTTGTTTTCGTTACATAGTAAAATGCAGCTAAAAATGTGTTTTTTACATGTAAATACTCTGGTATTATTGGGAAACATTCTCTCAATTGCAGGAGCCTGCAGAGAAAAAAGATGCCGCTTACAGGGCCACGCTGCAATCGGGCGCATCGCGCGCTTTTTGCGACCGCTATAGGGATCTGAAGAGGGAAGCGAGACGTATTTGCCGCTATAAGAAGAGAGAGGCCGAAATACGTGAGTGCGAGGAGCTTGAAATGCTGGCCGACAGGAAGAATGCCCGAAAATTTTACCAGAGAGTTAGGCGACTTACGGAAGGTTTCAAGACCAGGGCGTACTCCTGTAAGAACAATAATGGCGACCTAGTAACCGATGTCCAGAGCGTACTTAAATTATGGAGGGAACACTTTTCCGCCCTACTAAATGGTAGCAGCACCGAAAGTTGTGGAGAAGAAGAACCCGAACCCGCAGTCGATGATGACGGAGTCGACGTTCCACCGCCGGACTATGACGAGGTACGAATAGCAATAACGCGGCTGAGAAACAACAAAGCTACTGGAGCTGACAGCTTGCCAGCTGAGCTATTCAAGTACGTTGATAAGGTGCATGCATAAACTCTTGTGCAGAATATGGTCAGATGAACGCATGCCCGACGACTGGAATTTAAGTGTGCTCTGCCCAATCCACAAGAAAGTGACCCCACCATTCGCGCCAACTACCGCGGGATCAGCCTTCTAAGCATAGGTTACAAGGTTTTATCGAGCGTATCGTGTGAAAGACTGAAGCCCACCGTCAATGAACTGATTGGACCTTATCAGTGTGGCTTTAGACCTGGCAAATCCACAATAGACCAGGTATTCACAATACGCCAAATCTCGGAAAAGACCCGCGAGAAAAGGATCGACACTCACCACCTATTTGTCGACTTTAAAGCCTCTTTTGACAGCACTAAAAGGAGTTGCCTATACGCCGCTATGTCTGAATTTAGCATCCACTCAAAACTCATATGGCTGTGTAAAATGAAGTTGTGCAATACCACCAGCTCCGTCATAATTGGGAAAGACCTCTCCGAGCCGTTCGCCACAAAACGGGGTTTCAGACAGGACGACTCCCTTTCATGTGACTTCTTTAATCTGATGTTGGAGAAGATAATAAGAGCTGCAGAACTGAACCGCTCAGGAACAATTTACTACAAGAGCGTGCAATTGCTGGCCTATGCCGATGACATCGACATCATCGGCAACAAAAACCGCGAAGTCTGTTCTGCCTTTTCCAAGTTGGATAGGGAAACAAAGCGAATGGGTCGGGTGGTAAACGAGGACAAGACGAAGTATCTCCTGTCATCAAAGAAACAGTCAGTACATTCGCGCCTTGGCACCCACGTCACTGTTGACAGTTACAATTTCGAGAAAGTAGAGAATTTCGTTTACTTGGGAACCAGCATTAACGCCGATAATAATCTCAGCATTGAAATCCAACGCAGAATCACTCTTGCCAACAAGTGCTACTTTGGACTGAGTAGGCAATTCAGGAGTAAAGTCCTCTCTCGACGTACGAAAACCACGCTCTATAAGTCACTCATCATGCCCGTGCTGGTATATGGCGCAGAAGCATGGAGCATCCGATGACGCGGCTCTTGGAGTTTCGAGAGAAAGATTTTACGGAAGATATACGGGCCTTTACGCGTTGGCGACGGAGAGTACCGCAGACGATGGAACGATGAGCTGTATGAGCTTCACAACGACATGGACATAATGCAGCGAGTTAAAATACAGCGGCTCCGCTGGCTTGGCCATGACGTTCGAATGGACACCGACGCTCCAGCTCTGAAAGTATTCAACTCGGAACATGCTGGTGGTAGCAGAGGCAGAGGGAGGGCCCCACTGCGATGAAGATATCAGATGGAGAAGGACTTGGCTTCACTTGGCGTTTCCAACTGGCGTCAGTTGGCACAGAAGAGAAACGACTGGCGTGCTTTGCTGAACTCGGCCAAAATCGCTTAGGCGGTTACAGCACCAAAAAAGAAGAAGAAGAAGGAGAAGAAGAAGAAGAATTACAAGTAAAAACCACATTTTTAGTTGTATTTGAACATGTCACGAAAAAAATGAGAACATCAACAAAAACCAACCAGCGCGACCTCTAAAAACTTTTTTGGTAAAATAAAAAAAAATACGCTTCTCTTTTTTGTCACAAATAAAGATAATTTGAGGTAGCGTTTATGAATTGCTAAAAAATTTTTTTTAACCACTCTAATGTATGTACATTCGACTGCATTACCAAAGAGAGTTTGGGGTTTTAAGACTTCCACCAAAATATTTCGGAAAAATATTAAGATTTATGAGAGCTGGAACGATTGGAAAATACCTCCAAAAATTGAGTTTTTTATGAATAAAAATAGTTTTTTAAAGTATTTTTTGGAAAAAATCCCCTCAGATAATAACACAGTTTGAGCTTAAAAAATTTGCGCATATTTTTTAAAAAATTTCAACGGAATCGCAATAATGAGATTTTTAATGCTGTTTTTGAACTTTCTTTAAAGACTGGTTTAAGAAAAACTGAATAACTGGACCAAAACTATATCGATATAGACTTGTGAGGTGTTAGTGGAAAGGTATTTTCTCACCGTTTTTATTTCTTTTCAAAAAAAATCATTCACGTCCCAATTTTTTCGTTATCAAATACCAACACATCTTAATTCAACATGGAACAAGACTCGTTTGTCTTACCTTTCTCTTTCATGCTTTGATTGAGCTTATTTGCAAAGGAAGAAAAAGGGTGAGAAAATTTCTTTCCAATGATACCGCATAAGTCTCAATCGGTAAAGTTTAGGCTGAGTTATTCCAGTCTCTGAAAAATATTCAAAAACAGCATCAAAAATCTCATTATTGCGATTCCGTTGACATTTTTTTTTTTTAAATATTTGTATGAAAATTTTTTAGGCTTAATCTGCTTTGTCATATAAGGTGATTTTTTGCAAAAAAAAATTAAAAAAACTGTTTTTATTCACAAAAAACTCAATTTTTGGGGGTTTTGTCATATCGGTCCAGCTCACGCAAATCTTAATATTTTTTCGAAATATTTCGTTGAAAGTCTTAAAATATAATAGATTTTATAATTCCGGTGGAAAAACAGTACCGATTTTTTTTTTGTACGGGAAGTGATACAGTCCAATGTACATATGTATAGCAAGAAGAATATACAAAACAACAATTTGATAGGAGCGGGGCGCGGCGCGATTACGGCGCGTTCGGTCGAGAAGCGTGGAGTGCGAGTACGGCGCGGGATGGCGAGCCAACGCGGATCTCCGCTAAAGAGATAACATTTACTTTTTGTATTGAAATAAGATCGTATGGCTTTACTTCTCATATTTAAGATTTTTGCGTTTGATTTTATTTCACTTTCCCCAAGGAAATATAGCCATATGGCCTTATTTCTGAATGGCAACTGAAATAAAGCCATATGGCGTTATTTTTTATGGTTTTATTGCACGGCGCCTAAATGTGCCACTTGAATTCGTGAGCTTGGATTTTTGTTGCAAATATTGGACCTAAATCTGGACCTAATTTTGGACGAAGCAATGTTCGCCAGGTCCGATAGTAAAATTTATATCAGAGTACTTCGCTAAATTGGCATGTCAAAACTATTCATGATCATAGGTTAGGTTAGAGTGGCGGCCTCGCGCAGACCGCGGAGCACACGTGGGCTGGAAAAGCTCGAGACTGGCCGCAGCCATTTGTTTCTTTCCCTCCCTTGGTAATTGAACCACTGAGTGAGCTTTATATATCACAAAAAGTCGAGCACGTTCGCCGAGTTCAAATCGACTAAACAATCAAGAAAGTACTTGTTAAAGAATTGGTTGCGGGTGTTGGCCAGGGTGGGACAACGGCACACAGTGGTTCGGATATCAGATCTAGCTGGACGAAAGTCAAAATTTTTTTATTTTTAAAATACTTAATGGTACTTGGAATACATGACATACATGCTGACAATACATTCAAATAGAAATTGCATTCATTAAAGCATTAACATATGAAAACAAACAAAAAAAGGTAAGTCAACGCCGCCTGTTTGAGAACTCTATTTTAAAAGCTGAAATTTAACTTAAAAGATTGCTAATTGCACTCACAAATATTTGCATAATTGGGGAGAGAGGTTGTGTGTTAAAACAGAAAAATACTTGGAGTTATAAAAACTTTGGTTATGTAAGAGATAAAAAAAATAGTACCTCGCGAATTTTCTGCTTTCTGAAATTAAAAAATTATACAACAGACATACAAATCTTGAATTTATTTGTGATCTTAAATTTTAGTCATGGTAAATAAAATCTTAAGAAGTGAGTTGTTTGACATTTGGTGTTGCAGAAACTTCTAAAAGACAACAAGGTGTCCGTGATTATGTGATTAGTAAATTGAAAGAAATATCTGATGAAAATGCTCGTTCCGAAGTAAATAAAGTAAATTAAGTAAATGACTTTAGATTCGTAATCAGCGACCCGGAAAACCCCCAGATACCCAGTTTCATAGAAAACTACCAATTTTTTTTTAATTTTCGTCCGCTATATTGGATCCGCCATTTTGAATTTTTGATAAGTGACTTCAGATTCGTAATCAGCGACTCAAAAATCCCCTAGCTAAGAAGTGGTGTAAAGATCCATCAACGAGTATTTGTTTAAATAGTTTCGCCCAGCTAGATTTGCGATCCGAACCACTGTGCGGCATAGATAGTGGTCGATAGTCTCCACTTGTTCCCCGTCTCTGCAACTGCGACAAAAATCTTTGGTGGGGTATCCTAACCTTTTTCCGTGTGAGCCCATCAGGTAGTGTCCGGTGATTACTCCGACTAATAATCTGAAAGAAGAGCGGCCCGGTCGATGAAGAGATATGGCAGGTGGTTTCCACAGCCCTCCTCGATGAGTTCAGCCCTTAGTCTGTGTTTTCAGGAGCTTAGAGGTATGCCCGCATTCTGAGTAGAATTAACTTAAGATATTTCCGTGCCCCTCCTTGCCAGCTCATCGGGTAGGCAGTTTCAAGGTATGTCCCTATGTCCATAGACCCATAAAACAGTTAAGGTCCATTTTCATGCCTGTAGGTTGAGAGTCTTTCTGCATTCAATGACTACTTTGGACGTTGGTCTATTAGATTTGAGAGATTTGGTAGCAGACTAGCTGTCAGAATAGATAGTTGTAGGCCGTCCTGGAGGGGCGGAGTTTATGAGCCACCGATCCGCCTCCATTATGGCGTTTAGTTCTGCTTGAAAGACGCTACAATCAGCGTTGCCAGTTTGACGTTTTTAACGTCATTTGGACGTTTTTTGTACCCTGTTGACGTTTGGACGTTTTTTGTGTAAAAAATTACGTTTTTTAACTTCCCAGTAATTTTTCTTTGTTACTAAATCTTATAAGTAGAACTGATTTGGAATTATTTACAATCTTTGTGTTTTGCTGCAGCTGCTTCAAAAGATTTTTTCTGCATTCTTGGACTAAGGATCCCGTATTCAACGGCTGGATGTGTAAACACTTGAGGTTACGAGGCTTGCTGCAATGTTTGCAATTGCACATTAAAAGCCAATTCAGTAACAGCCGATCTATTGCAGCAGGCACGCTCGCAAAAGAACCAAAAAAGCTGTACAGCATAAAACGTCAGAAAAAAGTAGGCGACTTTTTTAAGACTTTATTGAAAATGTAATGAACACAAAAAAGACTGAAATATTAGGTCCATTCAATAACTTTTCCAGTAAGTACTTGCAGCGAGAGCGTAAAAGAAAAATAGACAGTAAAATTGAGAGCAAGAGAAAATTTCCAGAAAAAGAACTTAAGCCATTTTTACACTTTCTGACGGTTAAGTTTTGGCGCGCAATTTTCTTTTTAATTGTTCCCATCGTCATAAAAATAAACATATATACAATAGATTTAAATTTTTCATCCATATTTTCATTTCACTAATTATGTTTCATGAAATCATCCTCTTAAACAGTTTGTTTACATTTGAGTTTGAAACATAACCTTACTTTTTGACTCCTGCAAATTCCTGCTAGTAAAATTTTTACTTGCAAGAATTTGCAGCTCTCTCAGGTTGTTACGCTCTCGAGTTCGCTCCCTCTTGCAAATATTTTGGGTTATTGAATGCATTCCTGCAAACTTGCAAGTACTAAACAATTTGTAACAATTTTTTGATATTGAATGGACCTATTGCTATGCTCCTTCTTAGCAGAACGTAATTTAACATTTTCGACAACCAAGCCCCAAGCCCAAATGCCTACAAGAAAAAAAAAAAATTAAAAATCAACGCGATTATTTAGCCCCTTTAAACTTGCACATTATTGCCCTGAAACTTAATGGGCTATCAAACTGCATTCTCAAAAAAAATTCTAAAAACTCTGAATAAAAAGTTGAAAATCTAGCTGAAAATTTGCAGATTGTTTATAATTTTTGCACAGTTTTTGTGGACTTATATTTTCTTTGTTAATGAGCTTGGCTTTTATGGAAAAATAATAAACATTAAATAAACGAAATAGAACAGCCAAAATCGATCAAAATATTGATTACTTAATCAGCTGATCACAAGTGTATGTATAAAATGATTTTTATATTAACGACCAGTTTACAATGAATTTTAAATGTGGTCTGTCGAAATGACATTATTATTATTATTATTTATTAGGAAAAATATATACAAATATTAAACCTAATGACAAGAAGGAGTGCAAGCTACTGTGGCCATCGACTCCGAAGCAAATGGGGGGACAAGTTTATATTTTATTATGCAATTTACATTCTACTAGAAAATTATAGATACATATAATATTTTCATAAGATGGCGTTTTTAACAATGTTTGGTATTGAGTGGAAGCAAAGTGTTTTTGCCTAATACTCTCTAAAGCTGTGCAGGTGCGCATGATGTGATCAACGGATAGCGTGTTGGGACAGAATGGGCACGGCGGTATAGGGTTTCCGGTGAGAAGATGTTGATGTGTGATTTGTGTATGACCGATCCTCAAACGTGTAAAGATGGTTGCCTCAAGTCGAGAGATGT
>NW_023458555.1:79274743-79281243 GCF_013731165.1 Rhagoletis pomonella | reverse complement strand
AAGCGAAAAACAAACGTCTTATCAGCGCGAGAGTTAGTCGATGACTGCGAAATTACATTTTAATATACATTACGTACATATCGAGGCCTAACCGCCAAAATAACGTAAGCGACAAAATTTTCTTTTTGATGCAGAAATGCTTCTAAATGCTCTAGGACTATTTCTGCAACAAAAAGAAAAAAATGTCGCTTACGTTATTTTGGCGGTTAGGGCTCGATATGTACCTTTGTATACAATAAACGTTTAATAAGAACAATTTTTTGTACATTCAACTGAAAAAGACGTTTTTGGGTAGGAAATAACGTTCTTTCAGACCAAGAGGGACGTTATCCCATGCTGAAGACCTGGCAACACTGGCTACAATGGTCCGGTAAGCGAAAATTGGGGTTTAGCGCGAGCTCGTCAGAGTAAATCCCGCTACCCACTCTTTTATTAAGCTTGAAACTATCTGTATATATGGCCGTACGCCTTGGGTTCAAGTCTGTGGCCCCTTTTCATTCATTCCTTTCTGGGATTCTTGTGGAGAATTCGTTGTCCAAACAGAGTAGATTATCAAGTACTTTTGCGTACTCGAATCTGAGGTCTCCCCACGGCTGGATCGTATTTAAGCAGACTGCAGCCGGTCCGAAATTTGCCGTAGAGATCCACAGGTGGAAGATTTAACATTACTTCAGTGTGTAGTGTGCAGTGCTCCCGTGGCGAGCATGACAGCTGTTCTCTGCACTCGTTCCACCATACGATGAAAAGGATGCGTCCTATCACAGATGTGGACATACAGTGTACTATAAATGGTTTTACTTATTACCCATTTTTTGCCTATAGCCGTCGTACAGGCATACAGGGCGTTATGGCTTTCTTGGAGCGTTCTTAAATGTTCCGCTTCCAGTCCAGCTTCTTGTCTAGAATAACTCCAAGGTATTTAACTTCGAATAAGAGAGTAAACCTCGTCTAGGGTAGGAGGTTTAAATAAAGTAGTTTTATACTTATGGAAAGTACCATTTCTGTCTTGGTAGGATTGACATTGACTAGACCGAGTGCGTTTTGCAATAACTCACTCAGGACCTGAAGATGTTTGCCCGTTGGCACGATTGCTATGTCATCAGCGTATACTATGACTTGACAACCGATGCCCTTTAAGCTTAGAAGTATTGTATTCATGGTAAGATTCCAGAGTAGAGGGGAGAGAATGCCTCCTTTGTGCTTGTATCTGGTCACAGACTTTGTAATATAACCATCCCCCCGTTCTTATAAAATAGTTGTCTTTTCGAGAAGGTTCTACCAGACCCCGCTGCACCCCCGCCATAAGAAAGGAGTTTATAACAGACTATGGGTAGGCATTGTTGAAAGCACCCTCGATTTCGAGAAAAACTCAGAGCGTGTATTCCTTTAAGGGCAATCCTTTTTCAATCGTCGATACGGTTTCGTGAGGTGCAGTCTCCACGTACCTATCCTTGGAATGTGTATGCTGATTCGAGGAGACGCTGTATGTTTTTATAATTCGTTGAATATATTAGCCGATGAGCCTTCTAGAGTTTTAAGAAAGAATGAAGTGGGGATTATAGGCCTGAAATCCTTCGGTTTAGCATGAGCGACCTTTTGGTCGGAATACAATTTCGCCTTTGCCTTCTCATATGGTATTTGAGTTAGAGTTGTGCAGGCTATAAAATCTGAGAAAGCAGGGGCACAGTATGTCCTCAGATATCTGTAGTTGAGCGGGAAAGATTCCGTCAAATCCCGGAGATTTGTAGGGCTGAAAAGACATTAAAGCCCATTCCACACTCTCATTACTTACGACGTCCCTGACGGTATGACGCAGAGATAAGTAGGTCCTAGGACCAGGAGAACTGCCGGAGGTGTCGTCTGAGCAGCCCGTGAAGTGAGCGCTCATAAGGACCTACAGAATTTCGTTACATGAAGACGTCCAATAACCATTCGGCTTCTGGATACAGTCTTGGATGTTGTTGCAGAAGTTTTGGCAAGATCCTGCTTTCGCCTTTTTTTGACAAAGACCCGTTCGCTTGGATTGATTGAAGAGCCTCCTGCTTTGTTTCTTCAGTGCTTAAATTTCAGGATTCCGCCACTGAGGATTCTTTTTGCCCTTCGTGATGGTGCTTGGGCAGGAGGCTTTGAAAGCAGCGTTACAAGCATTTGTCACAAAGTTCACTGCTTCGTAAATTTCTGACGATGAATCCTTGCTCACCTAGAGAAACAAACTTCGTATTCGAGAGACTCGCTTCATCAGGTCTTAACGACAAGCAGGACTGATCGCGGGAAGCGTATCTGTTTAGAGAGGCCGAAAGCGTATTTTTGTACTTTGCCCAGTCGGGTCGCTTCTTCGTGCAAGACCAATAGTGAGCTTAAAGCTAATGTAGAGTTGGTCCGAAAATTAGTTTTCTTTCACCTGCTAGTCCCTTATCCGATCTGACAAACCGCGCAAAACAAGGGTGATGTCCAGCACTTCCCTTCTAACCAAGAATGATAGAATACAAATATTGCGCCGATAGGGGTGCAAAAATTTTTCGTTCTGCGCATCTACGTCATAATATAAAAGTTGTTGTTGGCGATCTGTCAAATCGTATACAATTTCGACGAAAAAAAGTAAATATAGCATAAAATTTAGTTGAAAGACTAAAATAAAACAATCTGGTGGCAATTTATTGAATCGAGAAGTCGGTAAATTTATTTTGTGTTTCTTTTACATTATTTATATTATTATTTTATTCCAGGTAGTGAGTAGGGCGTTCAAATAAAAATTGCATTCTGTGGCCGCCGTTGCGCTGGCAAATGGAACGAGTAAGATTTCCAAATGAAATTGAAGCCACAGCAAATAGTGCATAGCTCCAAGGCTTGGAAACAAATATAGAAGCTATACGATGCCAGAAAGACTACAGAGAATCGAAGAGCGCTAACCAGGAAACAGCGTAAAAGGGCCAATTCGTTGAGCAAGGGCGTGCTCATAGCATGGTAAGTAGCATCTGCGACAATACATTACTTTTTACTAACTTCCAATGCGTACTTATTTCAGGAAATACAATGCAAACGGTGCCAACATAAAATTAAACTGCCAAGGCATAAGCAAGAAATTTTACCTGAAACTGTGACGCCTGCCCACAGCATCAAATAAGGATATCGTTTCAATGAAACCCAATATTAACGACGTATTTTGACGACGATGAACTCTTTGCGAATGCTCCGGGTTTTCATCACCGGGCTTGTAAATTGATGGCACGGAGCCTCGTTTCAACAATCTTCTTTTTGCATAACCTTAGAAATGTTTTAAACACTTTCATTAATATAAACAAAATAAACGAAATAAATAAACATCGTACCCACTTCAAACTGCAGACTATTTTCAAAATCTTCACTTGCAAAGTGATGCAAGCAAATATAGCAAGTTTTAAATTGGAAATCCTTGCTTTGCCGGCAGAACTGGATCCACTTTTTCCTAAGTTCTGGATCTGAAGGAAAAGTAAACAAACTGCACTCTGCCGCCGTTTTTCCACATTTCGCAACTGCGCACTTCATTTTACAACGTTTTTATTTTATAACTTTAACAAAAATATCACAAATCAATACGTTTTCCTCGCAAACCAATACGTTTCCCTCGCAAACCAATACGCTTCCCACCAAAAATTTTATATTATGACGTCAACACTCGAACAGCTGATTTGTAAACAAGAGTAACGGACCTGCGCAAAGCGCAATCTCTTTATTCTATCATTCTTGCCTTCTAACAGAGGCCACAAAGGTAGGTTGTATACAGTAAGATTAAATAAAAGAATAAAGTCATATAATAAAAAATCTATCTATGTGAGGCTTTTAATAGCCAGCCAGTTCTACCTAACCCAACCTAACCTATCGCTGAGGCGAAGAAGGAGGGCAGCCGAGGCTGCCGTGGAGTGGTGCAGATTAATTTGTAGGATCTGCACGATCTTCGGAGTTAGTGCTTCTGGTGTCATAGTCCTCCTCCGGTTCGGAAACCAGACCCTGGTCCTCGTCCTGCATTGCCCACCTACTGTAGATCGACCCTACGTAGGCAGATACTGAGCCCGCGTCGCTTTAATTATCTAGCGTGGTATTGGGCACACCCGTAGGTAGGTCCACAGGTCCACTCGTGGTGTTTCCTGTGGACCCCGCGCTGTATGCCACCGATGCCGACTCGGAAGAAGCAGGTCCTTCGTCGGTAAAATTGTCCGTAGGAGAGGATAGGATCGAGGCATTTCCCGCTTTCCGCGACGCTTGCGCCGAGACAATGAAATGGTGTTGTCTTGAAGTTGGGTACTGAAAACCGTAAGAAAGAAAGGGGGCAGAAAAGAGAAAGACGAAATGAAAAAAAATGAGAAAGCATAAAAAATTTAGACGTTTATTTGAGTATAGCGCGCTCTCATTTGTTGGCGTTATAAAACGGTTAGCGCCCTAATTTAAAGATGGCATTTACACTAAATATACAGTTAAACCCGAGGAACTGTTAGCTTTTGTCTTGAAAGGGTCATTTATAGTGCTGTCAGTTGTTCCAATAAAATTGCATTAATATTGAATTAACTTATGTACATATATGTATGTATATCTCTTTTAAATTTTTTCATTTCAGTTGGGTAATTTTGATATGGCAACGCATTGTGTAAATCAATTAAATGAATTCGGTGCACTGCAGGCAAACGATATGGCTCTTGTAAATGCCAGCATTATTGACTATGAGCACAAAAATTATAGTGCTGCACGCGAGAAGCTAGAACGCGCTCTCCAAGTGCAACCAGATAACTTTGAAGCTAATTATAATCTCGGGCTGGTCGGGTTGCAAAGCAACAATTTGGAGATAGCTGAAGAGCAATTTGAACAGCTGAAAGTACAAATGATGGTGCCACATTCAGTACAACATACTAACGTATATTTTCAGTTGGCAAATCTGCAGGAAATGTTGCATCAGAATTCTGTTCCAGGCAATATTATTCAAAATACCTTAACATCAGCCGCACTGCATTCTTATTTACAAGTTTTGGGGATCTCAGCAGCCGACACCGATTCACGACTGTTCGAGAAGGTTGGCAGCATTTACGAGCAGATGCAGGATCATCAAGAAGCTAACCAGTATTACAATGAAGCTTACCGCATTAACCCAAGTGATATAAACATTGCAAGCTCTATTGGTTCATATTACATCAAATTACAGGCAATAGAGAAAGCTATTTATTATTATGAGCGTGCAGTACTAACAAATCCTAACGATCCGAATCTTATGCTGCGATTTGCAAGCTGTTTCCGCAATTCTTACTTATCTCCTAAAAAATATTTTGGAATTTTCGAAAAGATTTATAAACGATTTCCCGATCATTTAACATGTATCCGTGCTTTGGTGCAAGTAACAAAATCACTCGGACTGGAAGATTTATATGAAAAATACTCTGTGGAATACTCACGCTTGCATAAAATACTAATAGAACGTAACATCAGTCAACGCTACCAGCATCAAAGGCTACCTTCAGCAATATCTACGAGAGGACACAGAGGCACTAGCGGTAATATTCACTTCCTTGCCTCTATTATATTATACCGTCCCAGAGAAAAGTATACATGCATACATATCTTTACCTCATAGTTTGAAAATTTAGCGAAAAGAAAAGTTATACAGCTGCGAATTTCGTCAAAGTGCTAAGTTTTATTAAACATAATTAGGTTGTTTACACTTACCTGGTTATCAGGTTATGTGGTTACGTGGTTATACACAGGTAACAATATGTATGCACATACTTCTTACCTCGATAATATGGCGGTTGACATACATACACAATTTTTTATCTATTCGAAAAAAAATCTTTGTATTTAAAAACGCGACGGTAGATCTTCTTAAGCAAACAATAAATCCTGATACAATTACATGGAGCTACAAAAAAAAGTCATGAAATACACCCGGAACAAACCCAATGTAGGTTGTTGCTATGGTTGAGTACAACATGAAAATAGGTTTCGCATAGTTCCTGAACCCTTCGTTTTTATACCTTTCATGAGCATGAAATGGTATTATAACTTTGGTCCGATGTTTGTAAGTACCAGAACAAAAAGAGATAGATCCATTAAAATGTATACTTATATGATCAGAACGTCGAGCTGAGTTGATTTAGCCATGTCCGTCTGTCCGTCTGTCCGTCTGTTTGTATGCAATCTAGTCTCTCAGTTTTCGAGATATCCGTATCAAATTTGGTTGGTGGGTGTATTTTTATAATGTATTAATCATTTGTCGGAACCGGAAGAATCGGACCACTATAACATATAGCTCCCATACAACTGATTGTTCAGATATTAGATTTTTCGTTATAACTTCTCCATTTATGCAGCTACGAACATGAAATTTTGCAGTACTTGCACCCATTATCAACAGAATACTTACAGTGAAAATTACAAAGATCGGGTCACTATAACCTATAGCTCCCATACAACTGATTGTTCAGATATAAAATTTTTCGTTATAACTCCTCCATTTATATAGCTAGGAACATGAAATT
>NW_023458555.1:79270008-79274733 GCF_013731165.1 Rhagoletis pomonella | reverse complement strand
CGCACTGTTTTCAATAATTATCAACAGAAAACTTACAGTGAAAATTAAAATGATCGGGTAACTATAACCTATAGCTCCCATACAACTGATTGTTCAGATATGCGATTTTTCGTTATAATTCATCCATTTCTGTAGCTAGGACAATGAAATTTCGCGCTGTTTTCACTAATTATCAACAGAAGACTTACAGCGAAAATAACAAAGATCGGGTCACTATAACCAGCAGACCCCATACAACTGATTGTTCAGATATGAGGTCTTTTATCATAACTCCTCCATTTATGCACATGAAATTTCGCACCATTTTCACTCATTATTAACAGAATACTTACAGTGAAAATAACAAGGATCGGATGATTACAACATCTATCTTCCATACATCTGATTGTTCAGATATGGGATTTTACTGTAAAACTTCTTCATTTGAACAGCTAAAACCGATAAATTTCGTAAGATATTTTATAAATAATAATACAAAGTCTACTGAGAAAATCATCAAAATCTATGCTGTATAAGCTTTATCTCCTATAGCACTGATTGTTCAGATACCAGTTTTTGCCATATATCTCCTTTATGTAGGAAACTAAACCCAATAAATTGTGTTACCGGTTTACATACCGATCACATAGCAGTGAAAATCACTTAGATTGGTGCCATATAAAGTATATATTCCATACCTCTAATTGTTTAGATGCGATTTTTTATATAAGTATGTAACTCCTCTATCGATGTATGCAGATGTATCAGCAGAAGCAGTCATCTGTCAAAGTAAAATTTGCAGATGTTCATGAAAGGTATGAAGCCTTCGGCATATCCGAAGACAGCGCTGCTCTTACTTGTTTTATTTCAAAACAACCGATTTTAAAAACCGAACATGTTTTGAAAAGAGGATTCATGGACCTTTTCAGTGGATTTGGGTGGCTAGACAGTTTTATTTTATATTTTTCTCCCAAGGTATACCAAAGTTCCTATGTATATTTTCATTGTGGACATACGACGGTGATCCCGTCAAGATCCTTAGCGTTTTAAATTGGAATCTTTGGATCCTGTAAATGTTGGTTGCACAGGTCGTACCCCACAGTTGAATACCATACATCCATATAGGCATAATGACTGTATTATATGGGCAAATCTAAAAAAAGGTACACTCTCAAAAAAATAATTTTAATTTTTAAATTTGTGAGCACACCTATGTTTTATATATCATTTTATTCGTACTCTCTTAATGAATCGATTAATATAAGTGTAATTCATTTTCATCAAGTGCTTCAAAAGTTAGACGAAGAATAAACATGAAATAGAAAACAAAAGAATAAGCTGGGTTCAAATTACGTTGTTCAAGTTGTAAATCTTGAGCAAAGATTTCGAAAGTTGAACTCACTTAATTGAGATGTTCTAAATTAAATGGCATCCCCCGTTTTACCAAATTAGCTCCGGTTTTCTAAATAACGGTATTTGTAAATTTGATTAAATTTTAACTATTTTATAAATAACTCCGTCAGTTTTGAAGTTATTTTACTAAAATTTTGCACATTACGGTTTTCTAAAATTACCTTAATTACTCCTTAAAATTATCGAAATAGGTGCACTTTAACGTATAGCTCCAATACAACTGATTACTCAGCTATGTGTTTTTGCGCTATAACTCTAATTTCATATATATTAAATAATCCCAACGGCTTTTTACCCTCCATTCCCGCCCAACCGACACGAGGGGCGCAGTCCGCATGACGTACGGAACCTTTTTTTTTTAGTTTTTTGGTGCCGAGTAGTGGATACAGGAGTTTGTTAAGTGTCGAGATCTAAAACTATTCAGCTACAGAATCAAATTCATCAGCTGATTGGATATGCTAAGGATAGTATTTCAATTATTGAGAGTGGAAATAATAGTTTTCTTTATAGTAAAAATCGAGTCCGATACGTCAAACGTGCTGGAATGACAGTTAAAATCCTGACATAAACCACGGAATGATTCGTTTAGTTCAAAATTAGTTTTGCATGGCTTTAAAAATAGAGGTCGAGTGTGTCTTGAAACTCGAGAAGGAACATTAAAATTTACCTCAGCCAGGAGGGCCGGGCTATTAATCAAGCCTGTCATTAATTTTACGATAAATATTATACCTACCATTTCTCTACGGCTTGCGAGTGTAGGCAAATTTATGAGCTTTAGACGACTTGTGTAAGGGGGGAGATTGTAATCTGAATCCCAGTTAAAATTACGCAATGCAAAAAGCAAGAATTGCTTTTGAATTGATTCAATCCTTTCTGAATGAACTTGGTAGCGGGGATTCCAAACAATAGATCCGTATTCTAGTATAGGTCTAACTAAACTGGTAAAAAGACTTTTGTAACATAAGGATCTTTGAACTCTTTTGACCATCGCCTTACAAATGCAAAAACGCCTTTGGCTTTATTGACTGTAACATTAATATGATGGTTGAAATTCAGTTTGGAATCCATTGTGATACCAAGATCGACAAAATTGGATACCTGCTCCAGATTATAATTTGATATTGAATAAACAGCTGGTTGAACAGCCCTCCGAGAGAAACACATAACTTTACATTTTTGAAGGTTTAGTGGCATATAGTTTGTATTACACCAACTAACCCCGTTGTTCAGATCCGCTTGTAACAAAGACCTTTCTTCTATAGAGGACAATGTTTTAAAAAGTTTCACATCATCGGCATCCATTAAAATTTTTGAATGTTTTATTATAGAAGAAATATCATTAATGAATATCAGGAACAGAATCGGACCAAGGTGGCTCCCCTGAGGAACCCCTGAAGAAACTTTAATGATGTTGGAAGAACAATTATTAACAATAACTCTTTGTGTTCTATCAGAGAGGTAAGATGAGATCCATTGAAGAAGACTGGGCTGAAAGCCGATCAGGTCGAGTTTACGGATGAGTAACGAGTGACATACTTTGTCAAAAGCTTTACTGAAATCGGTGTATATTACGTCGGTATGAGCATGTTCTCTAAAACCGTTGGAGACATGAGTTGTAAACTCCAATAAATTAGTCATAGTAGATTTTCCTTTAGAAAACCCGTGTTGAGATTGTGTAATTGAAGAAGATATAGAATATGTCAGCTGGTTAACAATAATTGCTTCGAATAATTTGGGGATAGCGGAGAGTTTCGCTATGCCTCGATAGTTTTCTATAGAGGACCTGCTGCCGTTTTTGTGAAGTGGTATAATGAAAGACTCCTTCCAGGCTGACGGGAAAACGCCATGTTTAAGTGAAAATTGAATAGAGTTGTTAAAGGCTCGCAGATGTTCTCAGCGCAGGTTTTAAGAAAACAGGTCGGAATATGATCAGGTCCAGGCCTAAATGACGCTTTTAAAGTTTTTAAATTGTGTAAAACTTCATCGGAGGATATTACTGGAATATAAGCAGAGTTGATTGGACAAAGCTCGTACGGATAGTCTCCACTTATAGGGAAGTCTACAGAATAATTGGACCTAAAGAACCGAGCAAAAATGTTGGCAATGAGTTGGCTGCCGCTAGATACAGTGTTGCGATAATGCATAGCTACGGTGACCATCCGTCCTGTATTATACGGGACAGTCCTCTTTTTTGACCCATTGCCCTTTTAATTTACTTATTTTATACGGGACGCCAAATGTTCTGTATTTTTTTTAATGTCCTGTATTTGTCCCGTATTCGGTGCTCCGACGCTTTAACAGCTCGACATTTTAGTAAGTTTTGGCTATTTTTCCTTAGTTTATTTAATGTTTATTATTTTTTTATGAAAGTAAAGCTCTTTTCCTAACAAAACCCATATACATAATACCAAATTTCCAACTTTGTGCAAAAACTATAAAAATTAATTCTGCAGTGTTTCAGCAAAATTTCAAACTTTTTAATTAGAATCTTTAGAAAAAAATTTGGTTTGCAATTTTGTAACTCATTAAAACTGAGTACAATAAAGTGAGAGTAGAAAGTGCTGCTCATTTGCTTCTCTTGCAAAAAAAAACAAAATGGTCGAACATACATACTTTGTATGAAAAAAATGCGTAACACCGTCAACAAAAAAAAATAAAAAATATGCCAAAAATTAGTGGTAAGCCCTACCGACTTAAAACTGTACTTTCTTATACTAAAATTTAACGAATTTTTTTAACAAATTTTACGGGGTAAAAATCTCGAGAAAATTATCCCACAAATTTTTGATGTTACTATAAGGATACTGTTTCAGGGAAAGCAGTGTGGAACAAATTTTCCAATTTTTCTTTGTCCCGTATTCGGCTTTCATAAATATAGTCACCGTATGCATAGCGGACGTAAAACCATGTGCCTTACGTTTTGAATTAATTAAATTCTTCTTAATTTTACATAAATATGAATTATAACATTTCTTATTTAATGCAAAGTAGCTATGCCGCAAAACTGAGTACCTTAGGTAATCACAGTGTAAGCCCGTTCTTTTATACAGTTTAAAAGAGTGCGACTTCTTATTTTTAAATTTTTTAAGCTCTTTAGTGAACCATAATTGTATTGGTTCTTCATGAACAATATTACGTTTTGGCACATACTTTCGAAACAAATTGAAAACATTATCATTAAAGTGCTCAACGCTACGCACCACGTCATCTCTATATATTGACCAAGATAACTTTGAAAGTTCTTTGTTAATTTTCCTGAAATTGGCTTTCGCAAAAACATATCTATTACTTGAACTTGACTTATTATTATGTATTTCATTTATGATTTCGTAG
>NW_023458555.1:79255596-79269908 GCF_013731165.1 Rhagoletis pomonella | reverse complement strand
TTTTTTTTTGTCCCGTATTCGGCTTTCATAAATATGGTCACCGTAATTATAACCCTAACTAAGAAGAATTCTCCTTTCCGTTTTGCGGGAAAAGAGGACGGAAGTATTTTTGCGCAGAACTTTTTTCTGGGTAGGCGTTCGTCGGCCACGCTTGAGTACCATAACCCTAACTAAGTAGAATTCTCCCTTCTTGTGTAGCTGGAAAGAGAGGCGAAGTATTTTTGGGCAGAACGTATATGCGCGTAAGCGGCCTCTGGCCGGGCTAAGGTATTATAACCCTAACAAAGTAGAATTCTGCTTTCCGCGTTTAGTGATTTTAACCCTTGCTAAGTAAAATTTTTCTCTCTTTGTTGCCAGAGAAGAGGACGAAAGTATTTTTGCCCAGAACTTCTTTCTGCGTAGACGGCCTGCGGCCACGCTTAGTGATTTAACCCTTACTAAGTAGAATTCTCCACTCTTTGTTGCCGGAAAGGAGAATATTTTTACGCATAACTTCTTTCTGCGTGAGCGGCCTTCAGCCAAGCTTAAGTATTATGACCCTAACTAAGTAGAATTATTCTTTTTTTTGTTGCCGAAAAAGAGGGACGGAAGTATTTTTGCGAAGAACTTCTTTCTACGTAGGCGGTCTTCAGCCGCGCTTAGGGATTTTAACCTTTACTAAGAAGAATTCTCCTCTCTTTGTTGCCGGAAAAGAGAGGCGGAAATATTTTTGCGCATAATTTCCTTTTGCGTAGCCGGGCTTCAACGCGCTTAGGGATTATAACCTTCACTAAGTAGAATTCTTCTTTCTGTGTTGCCGGAAAAGAGAGGCGGAATTATTTTTGCGCAGGATTTCTTTCTGCGTAGAAATTGTTTGAGGTGATTTTGTCCGGGAGATATCTGTTGCGGAGGATTTTGTTCGGGACATTTTTGACGGGGAGATTTTTGTGCAGGAGATTTTGTCCGGGGAATTTCGTCCATGTGATTTAAGACGGAGGGAATAAGTCCGACCACCTTTCTATTTGTATGTCTACCAGTTTTATTTTAAGATTGGTCCATAAAAAACATAATAATGAAAAAAATAAATGCAGTTATTGTAAGTGCAAGAGTAAAAATTATCACAGTAAGGGTCTCTTTGACGTAGTCAAAAACCCAGCCAACCGATTGATTGGTTATATCTTCTTCTTCTTTATTGGCGCTGTAACCGCCTAAGCGATTTTGGCCGAGTCCAAAACAACACGCCAGTCATTTCTCTTCTGTGCTAACTGACGCCAAATGGAAATGCCAAGTGAAGCCAAGTCCTTCTCCACCTGGTCTTTCCAACGCAGAGGAGACCTTCCTCTTCCTCTGTTACCAGCATCGCGGCCCGCGTTGGATATTTTCAGAGCAGAAGCGTTTCTGTCCATTCGCACGACATGGCCAAGCCAGCGGAGCCTCTGAACTTTAATTCGCTGCACTAGGTCTATATCGTTGTAAAGCTCATACAGCTCATCGTTAAATCGTCTGCGATATTCGCCATCACCAACGCGTAAAGGTCCGCAAATATTTTCCAGAATCTTTGAACATCGCGGCATAAAGGCAACTTCTCTTCGTGCTGTTGAAAGCGGCTTTGAAATCGACAAATAGATGGTGTGTTTCGATCCTATTCTCGCGGGTCTTTTGCAAAAGATTTGGCGTATTGTGAATACCTGATCTATGGTGGATTTTCCAGGCCTAAAGTCACACTGATAAGGTCCAATCAGCTCGTTGACGGTGGGATTTAGTCTTTCGCACAATACACTCGATAAGACCTTATAACTTATGCTTAGAAGGCTGATTCCGCGGTAGTTGGCACGTATGGCGGGGTCGCCTTTCTTGTGGATTGGGCAGAGCACACTTAAATTCCAGTCGTCGGGCAAGCGTTCATCTGACCATATTCTGCATACGAGCTGATGCATGCACCTCATCAGCTCCTCACCGCCGTACTTGAATAGCTCGGCTGGCAGGCCGTCAGCCCCAGCAGCTTTGTTGTTCTTCAGCCGCGTAATCGCTATTCGTACCTCGTCATAGTCAGGCGGTGGGACAGCTACTCCATCATCATCGACTGGGGACTCGGGTTCGTCTTCCTCGCTACTTTCAGCGCTGCTGCCATTCAGTAGGTTGTAAAAGTGTTCCCTCCACAATTTAAGTATATTCTGGACATCGGTCACTAGGTCGCCATTGTTGTTCTTACAGGAGTTCGCCCCGGTTTTGAAACCTTCCGTAAGTCGCCTAACCCTCTGGTAGAATTTTCGGGCGTTCTTCCTGTCGGCCAGCATCTCAAGCTCTTCGCACTCACGTTTTTCGGCCTCTCTTCTTATTACGGCAAATACGTCTCGCTTCCTTCTTCAGTTCCCTATAACGGTCCCACATGGCTCACGTTGCGCCCGATTGCAGCGTGGCCCTGTAGGCGCCATCTTTTTTCTCTGCGGCTTCTTGACATTCCTCATCGTACCAGTTTTTCTTTCGGGCTCGCTGAAATTCAACTACTTCTTCGGCGGCGGTACATAATGATCGGGAAATGTGGTTCCACTGTTCGCGTATGTCGGATTGTTGAAGAGAGCAGGTGTGTGAGTTGAGTGGCGAATGAATTGGCCGTCTGTTGTGATTGCAGCTTTTCGACGTTAAGCGTTCCTTGCATTGTTGGGTGGACATTTTTTGCTGCACAGAGGCGGATACGTATCTTGGCTACAACAAGATAGTGGTCCGAGTCGATGTTTGGCCCTCGGAGTGTACGTACGTCTAAAACGCTAGAAGCATGCCTTCCGTTATCACAACATGATCGATTTCGTTTCTCGTTTTTCGATCTGGAGACAGCCATGTAGCTTGGTGGATGTTCTTTTGCTGGAACCTAGTACTACATATTACCATGCTTCGGGCCCCGGCGAAGTCGATCAGCCTCAGTCCGTTATCGTTTCGTCGTGGAGGCTGAATTTTCCGCAAGTGGCCCCAAAGATCCCTTCCTTGCCCACCTTGGCATTAAAATCGCCAAGCACGATTTTGGCATCATCTCATCCTTCTCTTCCGTTGGGGCATGGGCGCAGATGAGCGAGATGTTGAAGAATCTAGCTTTGATGCGGATTGTGGCTAGACGTTCGTCCACCGGGGTGAAGGCCAGTACCCGGCGATGGAGTATCTCTCCTACCACGAATCCAACACCGAATTTGCGCTCCTTTACGGGGAAACTGTAGTAGACGTCGCAAGGCTTCACGCATACCATTCCTTGCCCCGTTCATCGCATTTCTTCGATGGCGGTGATGTCAGCATTTGTCTTCCCGGGGACATCAGCCAGCCGGGCAGAGGCACCTTCCGCATTAGGGGTCCGGATATTCCAGGCGCATACCCTTAAATCATATTCCTTTATACGTTTGCCGTGGTCGTTATCAGAAAAAGGGGGTCTCATCCGAGGCTTTTATATTTTTTCATTGGGCGGGGTTTTAACGTGGCGGCGCCCAAACCCCGCGCACGCGAAGTTTTACGCCTTCTCACTTTAGCTCGCTACCAAACGGGTGTTTGGTTGCTACCCAGGAGATACGTGGATATAAATATCCGGACGTTGTGAGCTGCGATTTGAACCGTACGCACAAGAATCGCTTCTGGCCACTCCCAGGTGAATGGCAGTCAAAAGTTTTCCACTTCTGCGCACGGAACTTGAGAAAAAATATGTTTAAAGTGAATTTTATCAAAGTTGATAAATCTGAATTTTGACTGGTTTTATTATACAAAGAGTACTCCTGTGTGCAACGTGAAATTTTTGTAACTGCGACGAACCTTGCCAGGCTGACAGACAATTTTTGTGTATGAAGTTTTATAGCTCCTTCAATTTTAGTACAAAAAGTTAAAGTTTGAGGTACCTCAAAATTCGCGCTGAGAGTTTTTATACCCGAGCGCACTTGTGCACAAGGGTATATTAATTTTGTTCACATTACGTTTGTTTGTAACAGCCAACACGAATCGAGATAGATATAGACATAGTATACATAAATGATCAGGATGAAAAAAGAAATCGATTAAGCCGTGTCTGTCTGTCCGTCCGTCTGTCCGTCCGCCCGTGTACACGATAACTCGAGCAAAAATTGAGATATCTCAACGAAATTTGGTATGTAGGTTTCCCTTAATCCAAGGTAGGTTGGTATTGAAAATGGGTGAAATCGGACAGTAACCACGCCCACTTCCCATATAACGGTAATTTCCAGAAATACGAAAACTGCGATATTTTATTAACTACTGAGGATAATTCACTCAAAATTGATATTTACAATAACTTTTTGACGAAAAATAAGAATATTATACATTTTTGGAAAATGGGCGTAGCCACGCCCACTTATGGTTACATGTGTATATCTTAGGAATCGCTGCACCAATTTCTTCCAAACATGGCACAGTTGTTGCCCTTCGCACAGCATACCAATTGGCCGAAAATTTTTAAAAGCGGACAATAACCACGCTCACATCCCATATAACGGTAATTTTCGGAAATACGAAAACTGCGATATTTTAGTAACTACTGAAGATTAATCACTAAAAATGGATATTTACAACAATTTTTAGACGAGAAATAAGAATATTATAAATTTTTGGAAAATGGGCGTAGCCACGTCCACTTATGGTTACATGTGTATATCTTAGGAACCGCTGCACCAATTTCTTCCAAACTTGGCACAGTTGTTGGCCTTGGTACAGCATACAAAATCGCCGAAAATTTTTAAAATTGGACAATAACCACGGCCACATCCCATATAACGGTAATTTAGAGAAATACAAAATGTTCGATAAATCAGTAAATATTAAAGCTAATTTATTCAAAATTGATGCTTGCAACAATTCTTTACCAAGAAATACGTTTATGGTAAAATTTTGGAAAAGGGCGGGGCACCGCCCACTTATGATCACATATATGTATATCGGTAACCGTTCTACCAATTTGTATCAAACTCGGTTTGGTTATTGTGCTTGCCACATAAAAGCAAAGCGTTGAAAATTATTGAAATCGGATTAAAATTACGGCCGCTTTTCATATAACGGTAAATTTCAGAAATGCTTGAAACTTCAATATTTCGAAATTTAAGGACGCTAATTTACTCAAAATTTATACACCCCGGCTTACCATCTGCGGTAGGTTTCGGAAAGGTGAAAAAACATATATTTAATATTTGCGCCGGGTATTTAATGTTCGGCTCCGCCCGAACTTAGACTTTCTTACTTGTTTTTGTTGGAAACTTTCCGCATTTTCATCCACACAAAATACTTATGCTCTGAAATACTCGTATTTTTATATCGAAGAAAATGCACAACTTCGAGCATGCACCTTATTATACTGGAATTAATTTGGCTTTAAAAATGCATGCCCAAAGCTTTTCTAAAACAACTGCTTCAAAAATTTAAAATGCTGATGATTGTTGAAATTAGTTGAATTTTCGAGAATTTCCCATTTACTGAAAATTTTTAAATACTTTTGCTTTATAAAATACTTTTTCTGTTCAAAATTTTCAAATCCCTTATATGGAAGCTCAGAAAATGACGCTGTTTCTTTGTGTAGTTAATTAAAATTATTTTCAAGTTGATCTAGTAGCCACCCCAACCAAAAGTCTGTATACGCCACTGTGGAGAGCGTGGTTTTTATCCGATTTGGGAAAAATTACAGGTATTTGTTTCGAGAGATTTTCCTCTAAATTTATTGCTGGTAAAAAAATATAAAAATATGCAAAAACCACATGCATTATCCGATTTGGGAAAAATTACAGGTATTTTTTTCGAGAGATTTTCCTCTAAATTTATTGCTGGTAAAAAAGTGTAAAAATATGCAAAAACCACATGAATTTATTGTAAAATATGCCCACTAAATATGCAAAAAACTGGTATTTTTTTTTTTTAAATATGCAAAACCATGCATTTACTGCAAAATATGCACAAACGATTGAATGCCAATTTAAAATACATTTCATGATTCATAAAAATAATAGCCCAGTTATGCATACTTTGCATTGCTTTACCATTTTTACGTAAAAATCAAAATCCAACAGAATTCTGAATGTGAAGTGTTATGCGTTGGGTAACCGCTTACACGCAAAGCCCATTTAACAGATTGCTTATACGACAACTCTCATGCAACGCTAAGTATGCATAACTGAGCTATAGCTTACCAATTTCCATTTGAAGATGCCCAATGAAAACATGCATCTGCATCAGACTCCGAGCACTAATTATAACCCACACTGAGTAGAATTCTCCTTCCTTTGTTGCTGGAAAAAGGAGCGTCAATAGTTTAGCGCAGAACTTCTTTCTGCGAGAGCGGCCTTCAGCCACGCTTAGGGATTATAAACCTTACTAAGTAGAATGATCCTTTCTTTGTTGCCGGAAAATAGGGGCGGAAGTATTTTCGCATAGAACTTATATCTGCTTAAGGGGTCTTCGGCCGCGGTTAGGGATTTTAACTCTCACTAAGTAGAATTCTTCTTTTCGCGTTGCCGGAAAAGAGGGGCGGAAGTATTTTCGCTCAGAACTTTTTTCTGCGTAGGCGGCCGTCGATCGCGCTTAGGGATTATAACCCTTACTACGCAGAACTTAACTTTATTCTGCGTAGGTGGCCGTCGACCCCGCTTAGGGATTATAACCCTCACTAAGTAGAATTCTCCTTTCTGTGTTGCCGGTAAAGAGAGGCGCGGATTTATTTTTGCGCAGGACTTATTTCTGTGAAGAAATTTTTCGAGGCGATTTTGTCCGGGAGATTTATGTGCAGGAGACTTTATCCGGGGAATTTTGTCCGTGTGATTTAAGACGGGGGGAATAAGTCCGACCACCTTTCTACTTGTATGTCTACCAGTTTTATTTTAAGATTGGAAATAAATGCAGTTATTGGAAGTGCAGGAAACAAAATTATCACAATGAAGGCTATGTTCTCTTTTACGTAGTCGAAATCCTGCCAACAGATTGATTGGTTATATAGCTTGAAAAAAAATATGTTTAAAGAGAATTTTATCAAAGTTGATACATTTGAATTTTGACTGGTTTTATTATACAAACAGTACTCCTGTGTGCAACGTGAAGTTTTTGTAACTGCGACGAACCTTGCCAGGCTGACAGAGAATTTTTGGGTATGAAGTTTTATAGCTCCTTCAATTTTAGTACAAAAAGTTAAAGTTTGAGGTACCTCAAAATTCGCGCTGAGAGTTTTTTTTTGTTGGAAACGTTTCGCATTTTCATTCACACAAAATACTTATGCTCTAAAATACTCGTATTTTTATATCGAAGGAAATGCACAACTTCGAACATGCACCTTATTATACTGGAATTAATTTGGCTTTAAAAATGCATGCCCAAAGCTTTTCTAAAACAACTGATTCAAAAATTTAAAATGCTGATGGCAAATTTTTGAAATTAGTTGAATTTTCGCGAATTTCCCATTTATCTAAAGTTTTTAAATACTTTTGCTTTATAAAATACCTTTGCAAAAAATTGGACTAATCCGGAATGACTCCGGGAGCAATCGCAAAGGAGCATGCGACTAATACCACTTTTGATCTCTTTATATGGAATGAACTGTTCGCTTTTGTTCGAGCATGTCCTATGAAGAGATTAATTGTTCCCCTTTATACCCGAACGGGTATAAAAAGCGACTAGTCGCTTTTAAAAAATAAAAATAAAAATTTGCGCCAGCTGAGATTCGAACCGGGGTGCTCAGTTTTGTTAGGCGAATACTCACTCTGCGTGCCAACGCCGCACATGAAATTTCATTGACTAAGTGCGTACATATCATTAAATCGTTAATAGTACCCGTTAGAGATGAGTTGGGGACTAATTGATCTCCTATTATACCCATAAGGGATGAGTCGAGACTAACTGACCTCCATTAGTACCGTTCTGAGACTAGTTGGGACTAATTAATGCCCAATTGTACCCGATTGAGAGTAATCTCGGAATACTCTCTTTAGAGATTAGTCGCACAATTTTTTGCAGGGACTTATTCTGTTCAAAATTTTAAAATCCCTTATGTGGAAACTCCGAAAACGACGCTGTTTATTTGTGTAGTTAATTAACATTATTTTCAAGTTGATCTAGTATTCAATCTAAATTTTATTCTAATTTTGAATACTATTTTTTTTTAATTACATTTGGTCGAATTTCGTTAAAGAATGGTTGTGCTTAAAATACTGTGCAACACTATACTGTGTTTAAAAAGTTATACTCAAATTACAGTTTGCGACAGCCGAAACCAGCCCGGACTTTGTTAAAATTTTCTGAACGTATACCATCCAGTAGCAAAACGCTCGATGGATTTCGAAAAGAGAGCTCGTATTTTTATTTTATGGCGTACTAAAATTTTCATATCTCGGCCTAAGTAGTTTTCAAAAAAGTCGAAAAATAGTTAAAATAAATGTCTGAGTGAAATTAAAGGTTAAGAAATATATATTAAAATTTCTTGGGAAATATTTTCTTAGAACATTTTAACCCATTAGCTCCCGCCTATAAGGGTAAGTTTTGACCCTTACTTCAAGATCGTTAGTGGATTGATATATTCTAAAAAATTATTCTCCGGAAAATTTCACTAGAGGTCTTATCAGGCAAAAGCTACCGACGTAAAAGCCTCTAAAAAATGAAAATTAAAAATAAAAAACAAATAGCTTTTTTTACAAATTTTTTGTAAAATTGATTTTGGAATAACAGTTCCTTCTTGGCACAGATTTTTTATTTCGATGCATCAGAGCGAAAGACATGTATTTTTTTATTTGAATCCCTAAGACAAATGGAGTGCTACACACAGTGATGGCAAATTTAGCCAGAAGAAGAAAGTTGAAGAGTTGATTTTTTGGAAATAAAGAGGCAATTCGATGTTTTCTGGAAAAATTCGAATATCGAATTTATCCATCCCTAAAAGATAATAGCCCAGTTATGCATATTTTGCACTACTATACCATTTTTACGTAAAAATCAAAACCCAACGGAATTCTGCATGTGAAGTGCTATGCGTTGGGTAACCGCTTAAACGCAAAGCCCAATTAACAGATTCCTTATGCGACAATTCTCATGCAACGCTAAGTATGCATAACTGTGTTATAACTTACCCATTTAAATTTGCAGATGCCCAATGAAAACATGCATTTGCATGAGATTCCGAGCCCTAATTATAACCCCCACTTAGTAGAATTCTCATTCCTTTGTTGCTGAAAAGGAGGGGCGACAGTATTTTTGCGCAGAACTTCTTTCTGCGTCAGCGGCCTTCAACTACGCTTAGGGATTATAACCCTTACTAAGCAAAATGATCCTTTCTTTGTTGCCGGAAAAGGGGGGCGGAAGTATTTTCGTATAGAACTTATATGTTAGTAAGCGGCCTTCGGCCGCGCTTAGGGATTTTAACTCTCACAAAGTAGAATTCTCATTTCTCTGCTGCCGGAAAAGAGGGGCGGAAGTATTTTTGCTCAGGGCTTCTTTCTACGTGACTCGCCTTCGGCCGCGCTTAAAGATTATAACCCTTACTTAGCAGAATTCTCCTTTCCGCGTTGCCTGAAAAGGGGGGTGGACGTATTTTCGCGCAGAACTTTTTTCTGCGTAGGCGGCCGCTGGCCGCGCTTAGGGATTATAAACCTTACTATGTAGAATTCTCCCTTCTTTATTCCCGGAAAGGAGGGGCGAAAGTATTTTTGGGCAGAATTTATATCCGCCTAAGCGCCTTCGGCGGCGTTAGGGTTTTATAACCCTAACCATGTTGAATTCTCCTTTCCGTGTTGCCGGAAAAGAGAGGCGGAAATAATTTTGCGCAGAACTCTTTTCTGCGTAGGCGGCCGTCGGCCTCGCTTAGGTATTATAACCCTAACTAAGTAGAATTCTCCTTTCCATGTTGCCGGAAATGTGGTTCGGAAGTATTTTTGCGAAGAGCTTCTTTCTGCGTAGGCGGCATTTGGCCGCGCTTAGGGATTATAGATCTAACTAAGTAGAATTCTCCTTTCCGCGCTTAGAAATTATAACCCGCACTAAGTGGAATTCTCCTTTCAGTGTTGCCAGAAAATAGAGGTGGATATATTTTGCGCAGAACTTCTTTCTGCGTAGACATTTTTTGAGGTGATTTTTTCCGGGAGATTTCTGTTGCGGGGGATTTTGTCCGGGACATTTTTGTCGGGGATTTGTGCAGGAGATTTTGTATTTTTGGGCAGTAGTTATATCCGCGTAAGCGGTCGTCGGCCGAGCTTAGGTATTATAACCCTAACTAAGTAGAATTCTCCTTTCTGTGTTGCCGGAAAAGAGGGCCGGAACTATTTTTGCGCTTCTTTTGTACGCGCAAGGGGGCCTTCTTTCTGCGTAGGGGGCCTTCGTCCGCGCTTAGTGATTTTAACCAGTGTGCGGCCTATACCACTTTTGTGTTTTTTTGTTAAAATGTGTTTCTACCACATCTACCACCGTAAGCTTAAAATCTAACACATTTTACAATTTTGCTTATTTTACAATGCGGATGATTTTGCCGTCCTTAGTTTTCTGTTGGTTTCGTGTAATTGAATTAGATAATTGTGAATACGACATTGGCTCTAATTTCTGCATTCCATTTTCTAATTGATTCGTGTTTCTTTTCAACACCTGTCAAATTTGCTAGGTGCTAGTATCAGTGAATTGGTGTAACCAGCTGCGAAATCAATAGCTTTAGACGGGAGTGCACAAAATGGACCAATTTATGAAAACGGGGCAACGGGGCAAAGTGGCGGGTTGTCGCCCGCCTCTCTGAGTTGATGAATTCGTTTCCCGATTTTAGACAAACCATAAATATTTCGTTCAAAGTGCCTTTCTCTTATGTAGCTAATAGAATGTTAAGGCCCATTTGATGCTTTAATGCAAAGGTGACCAAAACTCACACAATCATACATGTTATTTTGCTAAACGATGAGGGAATGAAGAGAATAAGTCGCTCACGCGTCTGATGCAAACAGTGTTGTCAACGATTTCGAGTTGTAAATTATAGTGTGAAAGGTGGACATAATATTAGGGAATTAACCTTTTAATATAATTTAATTCACTTTAATTGCTTGGTTAGATTTTTTAATATAATTAAAACTAAAATTAAAGGAAATAGTTGAATTAATTTGTATTAATCTTCTTATTTTGAAATAAAATAAAAGGGATTTTTTTTGCATTATTTTAAATTCATCTTTTTATTTATGTGCATATGTACATAATAATTTATTAATTCAATATTTGGGAATAAGGGGAAATGGCGCTATAATGGCGCTTAACAAAAAAGTTTTGTCGCCCGTCCGATTTCTTCATGACACACCAAACATTGTGCCCTCCCTTCCCATTACTAGTGAATAAAAAATCTACATCCGAATCCATATTAAATATTTTTACCGTATCTTGCAGCGACTTGATTTCTTGAAAGTTATAATCGTCGGCATCACTGATTCATAGAGTACGCTCATGTATGTGTTAAAGTAGCGCAGTTTCGCTCGTATACGTGTGAAAGCAGAAGAGAAAAATTTGGCACGCGTGCCTATGAAATGGCCATCCTTGCGTTAATGGCATTATCATATTTGTAAAAAAAACAAACCTTTAGCTTGTGGTGGGTGGGACAGTATTTTGTGACGGGTGGGACGAGCCTCTATTGACGATGCAAAGTTCGTGAGTAAAATAAGCTCTACTTGTTTCATATGAATATTTATTATACTTTTGATAAAATTGCCTTATTTAAATGATGGGAAGCTTTCGCATTTTCAAAGTTAGGTAAAAAAAAAATTGGCTGTGACGGACATCTAATATTTAAGCATTTCTTTGAAAGCTGACAACTTCTCAACATATGTAAATCTATTTTTGTAATAACTCAGCATTAGAGATAGCCGCACTACGGTTGCATTTATGACAATCAAATTTGAGAAAATAGTGAAAACTAAATCGATAAAAATCGATCTATGATAACCTGTGGTATCGTCTTCGCTAAAATGACTCTAAGGTAAATTTATTAAGCTATTTGTGAAATATATTTTGATAATAAATACTTTTCAGGAGAACACAAAGCCCTCCTAAACCGTTACCGGTGGAAGATAGTTCCGGAGAAAGCTCATTGTTTTTTGACATACCTACATACCGTTACCTTAATATAGAAAGGCCCTACCTCACATTTTTGTTTTTTTAAAGAATAGTTATAAAGCTATTAAAAACTAAAGTTCTTCAGTTGCAGATTCCTTCAAAACTTGGTTTTTAATACTCTGAAACCAATTAATTGATGCTGTTTTTAAATTCTATTAGGTCCTTACTGAATAGCCTGCCGACATGTGTACAAACCCGAGTTTCGAAAGAAAATGAGTTAGGGCCTTTCTATATTAAGGCAACGTATGTAACAGCGAAATACGTATGTGTCTTTTTTTCTTTTACATTAGTAATATATATACGGATGTGTGAAAGTATTGTATCTTTTATAGACTAATAAAAGACTTATAAAGCTTAAATATTTTATTACACACATACTAGGGCGGGGCAATTTTTGAAGTGAAAACTTCTTTAGTGGCGGGAGTGATTTGAAACTCAATGAAACGAAAAACGTGACAACAGAAAAAACAATACGCATTTGTATGTTTTTTGCCTTTAAGTGTGTAGTTATGTATGTCTGCTCATAGAATTTAAACGAAGTATCGAAGTCAAATTGAAGTGATTTTGTTTTTGTATTCTTCGCTTTTATAGTCGCTTTGCCGGCGTCTCACAGTGGTTCGGATAGCAGATCTAGCTGGACGAATGTCAAAGTTTTTATACCCGAGCGCACTTGTGCACAAGGGTATTATAACTTTGTTCACATAACGGTTGTTTGTAACAGGCAAAACGAATCGAGATAGATATAGACAAATGTATACATAAATGATCAGAATGAAAAGAGAAATCGATTAAGCGGTGACTGTCAGTCCGTCCGTCCGTCTGTCCGTCTGTGCACACGATAACTCGAGTAAAAATTGAGATATCTTAATGAAACTTGGTACGTGAACTTCTTTTGGGCGTAGGACCGATGGTATTGAAAATGGGCGAAATCGGACAGTAACCACGCCTACCTCCCATATAACGGTAATTTTCAGAAATACGAAAACTGCGATATTTTAGTAAGTACTGAAGATTATTCACCCAAAGTTGACATTTACAATGAGTTTTAGACGAAAAATAAGAATATTTTAAAATTTTGGCAAATGCGCGTAGCCACGCCCACTTATGGTTACATGTGTATATCTTGGTAACCGCTGCACCAATTTCTTCCAAACTCGGCACAGTTGTTGGCCTTGATACGTCATACTAAACGGCCGAAAATTCAAAAAAATCGGACAATAACCACGCCTACCTCCCATATAACGGTAATTTTCTGAAATACGAAAACTGCGATATTTTAGTAACTACTGAAGATAATTCACTCAAAATTGATATTTACAATGAGTTTTAGACGACAAATAAGAATATTTTAAAATTTTGGCAAATGGGCGTAGCCACGCCCACTTATGGTTACATGTGTATATCTTGGTAACCGCTGCACAAATTTCTTCCAAACTTGGCACAGTTGTTGGTCCTGGTACAGCATACCAAATGGCCGAAACTTTTTAAAATCGGACAATAACCACGCCCACATTCCATATAACGGTAACTTCGAGAAATACAAAATCTTCGATAAATCAGTAAATATCAAAGCTAATTTATTCAAAATTGATGGTTGCAACAATTCTTTACCAAGAAATACGTTTATGATAAAATTTTGGAAAATGGGCGTGGCACCGGCCACTTGTGATTACATATATGTATCTCGCTAACCGTTCTAGCAATTTGTGCCAAACTCGGTATCATTATTGTGCTTGCCACATAAAAGCAAACCGTCGAAAATTGTTGAAATCGGTCTTAAATTACGGCCGATTTTCATATAACAATAAATTTCAGAAATGCTTGAAATTTCAATATGTCGAAATTTAAGGACGCTAATTTACTTAAAATGTATACACCCCGGCTTATCATGTAGCGGTAGCTTTCGGCAAGGTGGAAAACATATCTTTAATACTTGCGCCGGGTATTTAATGTTCGGCTCCGCCCGAACTTAGACCTTCTTACTTGTTTTGTTTTTAAAATACTTTATGGTACTTGGAATACATTCCTGACAATACATTCAAATAGAAATTGCATTTATTAAAGCATTAACATATGAAAACAAACAAAAAAAGGCAAATCAACGCCGCTTATTTAAGAACTCTATTTTAAAAGCTGAAATTTAACTTAAAATATTGCTAATTATAAACAAAAAATTACACTTATTCCGCTTGTGTGTTAAAACAGAAAAATACTTGCGAGTTATAAAAACTTTGGTTATGTAAGAGTTA
>NW_023458555.1:79250802-79255586 GCF_013731165.1 Rhagoletis pomonella | reverse complement strand
AGAAAACCCCCAGATACCCAGTTTCATAGAAATCTACCGATTTTTTTTATTTTCGTCCGCCATATTGGATCCGCCATTTTGAATTTTTGATAAGTGACTTCAGATTCATGATCAGTGACTCAAAAATACCCTAGGTAAGAAGTGGTGTAAAGATCCATCAACGAGTTTTTGTTTAAATAGTTTCGTCCAGCTAGATTTGCGATCCGAACCACTGTGCTAATTGCTTGATGCCATACGTACATATGTACATATTTAGGTACGTATGTTAAGCTATCCAATACGCATTCGTGTGTTTATGTGCTGACGTACATTCTACGTGCGTAAATATGTCAGCGCATAGAATTCAAGCGACGGGTTGGAGACAAATCGATGTGATTTTGTTTTTGAAGTGAAAACTTCTTTAGCGGCGGGAGTGATTTGAAACTCGATGAAACGAAAAACGTGACAACAACAACAAAAATAATAGGCATTTGTCATGATTCAATAATACAAGGTGAGATAATTACTGGCAGCGGCGGTTTGACACTCCCTTACAAAAGGTTGCATTTACGAAGTACGGAGAAAGACGAAGAATGAAATCCCTTGGTGCGTAAATGGTAGTAGAAAAGCACGCAAAGTAGGCAATTAGTAGTGAAATTCCTTTTGTAAATTCCAATGCATTTGCAGGAAATCTGGCATTTTAAACGAAATATTAAACGTAATATTACAATATCTACGCCAATTACGTAATTTATGTGCTATTTAGCTGTATAAAAACTGCAAAAGGGCTCAAATTTTATATAAAACAACTGCGACTTTTATGTAAATATCCAAAAAAGTTTATGTTTTCATCAGTTAAATGTGCTTCGTATGTGCATATATACAAATAAACATATTGCACAAAAGCTTATCCTTCTATTTCACACCAAAGCTACACTTTTCCCAAGTAAATTTGCAAATAAGCAGCACGGTCACGGTGGTGAGAATACAGAGGTGGCGCCGATGACGATACCGCTACTCGGCTCTCAGTGATTTTGACAGAATCAGCTGTTTTGGTGACGTCATAGTAGAGAAGACAGCAGTGGTGATGTGCTGAGCCAATACTTTTAAGTACCCAATACTCTCGATACTCGGTACCGAAACATTTAGGTTTCGAATAAAAGCGCACATAGGCCAAAAATATGCAAAAAACGCCTAACAAAACCCGAATGTAAGAGCCAATAGATGCCATAATACAGAGAAACCCTTACTTGTTTGAAGCATTTTTGTTCCAGATGAATCGGACGATATCATTTTTGTAGGCCTGGGACAGATTCTGTAACCAGTTAACGACAATTTTCGAATCGGTATCGGTTTTGTCGACGTTTGATATCAAATATTTGTAAGTCAACAAGTGCGATATCGATCCGAAACTTGTCGCTAACTGGCTACAGAATCTCTCCCCTGAAAGGCTTTTTCATCCGTCAAAGTATTTTTCTTGAACCTTGGATCGACTAAGGTTAAAACTGATAAAATAATATTTTTCTGTGGCGATAAGTTCAAGTGTTTTAGCCGATATCATATAAATTAGTAATGAAAGTTTTTTCTAAACCTGAAATGCATATAATGGCGAGGGTTTAATGTAAATAATCGGTATCGGATACCGAAAAGGAAGTATAGGGTACCGAAATCTTTTTTAAGTATTGGGTACCGAGTATTGGGGACAATTCAGCACATCACTAGGCGCCCTCATTCTCGCCGCTCTCAGTTGTCAACTCTACGATGACGTCACGCTAAAATTACTCTCACGAATTCTGCTGCAATCGGCGCAATCTTGTATTCTATCATTCTTGCAGCACGGTACCACTGCTAAGGGAGCGGTGCGAGAGAGACAACTGTCAGTTTATCGAACCTTGTATTATTAAATCATGATTGTCGCCTTGCCTGCGACGCCACAATGCAGCCATAAGTATGTATGTACATTCGACTGCATCGCCAAAAAGGTTGCAGTTTTTCTGCCGGGATTACAAAATCTATTATATTGTAAGACGGCCACCAACTATATTTATTCATAAAAAACTCCATTTTTGGAGGTATTTTCAAATCGGTCCAGCTCACTTAAATCTTAATATTTTTCCGAAATATTTTTTTTTTGGTGGACGTCTAAAATATAACAGATTTTATAATTCCCATGGAAAAATAGTACCGATTTTTTTGTATGGGTAGTGATGCAGTCTAATGTACATACATATGTACGTATGTTAAGCTAGCCAATGCGCGTTTGTGTATTTATGTGCCGACGTATAAGGTGTAATCCCGTATTCCTCGGACTCGGACTAGTAAAACTGTCAAAATATAAAAATTCACTCAGAGCGAGAGAGTAACATTGGAAAGTACGGGATCGCTTTCTAGAGAAAAATGGTAACTTCTGTCAACTTCAACATAACCTCCAAATTTTGGTTGTAAATTTTTGCTTATTTTGTATGTAAACGCACTCAGCTCACACATGTAACTAACCAAAAACACTTTCAAATTCATTAGAATTCACTTAAACAAGTAATTAAATACTTTTCAACATGAATTAGCAGAGTGCACTTTTCTTTTGTTTACAATTTGGTTGCCAAACATACTACAGCTGATCGTTTGACACATTTACCAGAATTTACAAGCAAAAAATTCTCGGACTAAAACTGGTAACTTCTGACTGAGAGAGAACCGTATTTACTCTCTTTTTTGTCCTCTCAATAGTCAGAGAACAGAGTACGGGACCGTATTCCAGTAAAATCTGACTGATTCTGACTATTTCTGACTAGTCCGGACTGGTACGGGATCGCAACTATAATCTACGTGCGTATATATGTCAGCGCATAGAATTAAAGTGACGGGTTGTAGTCAAATCGATGTGCTTTTGTGACAATAACCACGCCTACCGCCCATATAAAGGTAATTTTCCGAAATACGAAAACTGCGATATTTTAGTAACTACTGAAGATTATTTACTCAAAATTTATATTTACAATAATTTTTAGACGGAAAATAAGAATATTATAAATTTTTGGAAAGCGGGCGTAACCACGCCCACTTACGGTTACATGTGTAAGACTTGGTAACCGCTGCACCAATTTCTTTTAAATTTGGCACAGTGTTGGCCTTGGTACAGCATACCAAATGGCCAAACATTTTTATACCCGAGCGCACTTGTGCACAAGGGTATATTAATTTCGTTCACATAGCGGTTGTTTGTAACAACCAAAACGAATCGATATAGATATAGACAAATGTATACATAAATGCTCAAAATGAATAGAGAAGTCGATTAAACCATGTCTATCAGTCCGTCCGTCTTTCCGTCCGTCCGTGTATACGATAACTCGAGCAAAAATTGAGGTATCTCAACGAAATTTGGTACGTATGTAGGTTTCCATTTATCCAAGGTAGTTTGGTATTGAAAATGAGCGAAATCGGGCTATAACCACGCCCACTTCCCATATAACGGTAATTTTCAGAAATACGAAAACTGCGATATTTTATTAACTACTGAAGATAATTCACTCAAAATTGATATTTACAATAATTTTCAGACGAAAAATAAGAATATTATAAACTTTTGGAAAATCGGGGTAGCCACGCCCACTTATGGTTACATGTGTATATCTTGGTAACGGCTGCACCATTTTCTTCCAAACTTGGCACAGTACAGCACACTAAATGGCCGAAATTTTAAAAAATCGAACAATAACCACGCCCACATACCATATAACGGTAATTTAGAGAAATACAAAATCTTCGATAAATCAGTAAATATTAAAGATAATTTATTAAAAATTGATGCTTGCAACAATTCTTTACCAAGAAATACGCTTATTTAAAAAAAAAGTATTAAAATTAAAATTAAAATTAAATCAGATAACCACACTCAGAGGTGTTACATATTTAATCACCTGAGCATTGTGTATCTGCTGCTTACTTGTATAGCAGCCCTGCTTTTACAACACAGCGTGCCAAAGCTTTCAAAACTTCTCAGTTAAAATGAAAGCTTTCGCTGGCCTAGTCTGTGTTACAACCACTTTTTACTCACTTAAATAAACAGCTTATTGAAACTGAAAATAATTTAATTGAGAATTAACGCTGCAAAAAATTGTGCGACTAATCTCTAAAGAGAGTATTCCGAGATTACTCTCAATCGGGTACAATTGGGCATTAATTAGTCGCAACTAGTCTCATACGGGTACTAATTTAGGTCAATTAGTCTCAACTCATACCTTATGGGTATAATTGGAGATCAATTAGTCCCCAACTCATCTCTCACGGGTACTATTAACGATTAAATGATATGTACGCACTTAGTCAATGAAATTTCATGTGCGGCGTTGGCACACAGAGAGAGTATCCGCCTAACAAAACTGAGCACCCCAGTTCGAATCTCAGCTGGCGCAAATTTTTATTTTTATTTTTTAAGAGTGACTAGTCGCTTTTTATACCCATTCTGGTATAAAGGTGAACAATTAGTCTCTTCATAGGACATGCTCGAACAAAAGCGAACAGTACATTCCATATAAAGAGATCAAAAGTGGTATTAGTCGCATGCTCCTTTGGGATTGCTCCCGGAGTCATCCCGGATTAGTCAAATCTTTTGCAGGGAATTTAGAGTTTATTTCCACTTAAATGAATCTGGGGAAACTGGCTGTAATTTGTTGTTTTTTATTTTATTTACTTTTAAATAAAAATCAGCAGCTAATGCGCTAGAAATTTTATTGGAATACTTAATTTTCATCAGTAAATAATAATAATAATAATAATAATAATAATAATAATAATAATAATAA
>NW_023458555.1:79232857-79250792 GCF_013731165.1 Rhagoletis pomonella | reverse complement strand
AATAATAATAATAATAATAATAATAATAATAATAATAATAATAATAATAATAATAATAATAATAATAATAATAATAATAATAATAATAATAATAATAATAATAATAATGGTAAGGGCTAAGCTCAGGACCTTACCGGGGTCACACAGGGCGGATCGTGAACGGCCTACTCCGGTAGGTTAGCTGCGAAAAACCAATAAGCAGTCCCAGACCAAGAGCGGCAGGAGACGAGGGCCTGATTTAAAAGATCAGAAATGCTTGATGAAACTCCTGTATCCGGGCGAACAGATGCCGCCCCCCAAAAAGCATCCCAGGATTGAGACCAGTTAGATCCTGTTCATGGCATACTGGAGCATGTATACGATTAGTCTGATATTGGGCTGGCGAGAGCAGTATTCCGCCACTTTAGTATGTGAGGGTGACACCTCACAGAAATGGCTGGTGGGCTAATGCTGCAATCGCCTCCGTCTCGTTAAAACCCTGGCAGGTCTTCAAGTACGTTCAATACACGTCGCCATTTAGTTGGCCGCACAGGTCCAGTTGAGATTTACTCCTGGTTTTGCGCTGTCTTGGCTCTGAACACAATATCCCATAAGGACTTGTGTCAACCCTCGCGATGGCCTGCTCCTTTGACAGAAGGGAACTTCGGGACACTTAAAAGCGACTGTGCTACGTGTGGAGATAGCGGCTTGAAGCGGAGACCCAACTGATTGAAAATGATTAAAACAAAACCAATAAATGAAACTAACGTCGATGTTACGGAGGAAGAATGCAGCGCATTCAGGAAGAGCAGTAGAGTCGTGCGCTCCCCGCCACAAACTCCTCTGCAGGCAAATGCCGGCACCACGAGCACGGAGAAAGCCGCCGGCGTGGCGCAGAAGGCTACACCTTGCCAAACGGCAACTCCCGGCAGCCGGGATAGTCGTCTTCAAACGCCGGCTGCTGCAAACAGCGACAAGCATGTCACCGCAAGCTTGGGAACTTGCGAAGGCAATGAAGATGAGCAATTGGCCCAGATTTGGCTCGTCTTGAAGAAGATGCAGAGCGCTGTCTCTAAGCAAAAGAATGTGTCCATGGACATAAAAACAGGTATGGCCCAAATCGAGGAGAGCTTAAATATATTAAGCTACCTCCGAGAGCAGCGCCGGAAGGGGTCTACCCTTTCCGAGCTGCGGAAGGCTGGCCCTGGCACGCAAAAGAGAGGTCGAACTCGATCCGACTCCCCTACAGGCGAGCCGGAAAAGAAAAAAAATACTACTACTAATAATAATAATAGTAGTAAAAACATTATTATTAATAATCCTAACAATAATGGCAATAATAATAACAATGCACAGAAAACCGTACCAGACAATCAATGGAAAACGGTTGGAAAAAGCAGAAAGCCCAAGCCAGGGCCAGCGCCAGGTGAACCCTTGGTCAATAAGGGCGAGGCGACCAGCCGCAAAAAAAAGAAGAGGGTGAGAAAAAAGAAGAGGATCGCCAAATTAATCATTAAGCCAGCTGAAGGCAAAACCTATGCAGACGTGCTGGGAACGATACGTGGAAACTCCAACCCGAGAAGACGGAGACCGTAATTCGATCTGTTCGGAAAACCCGCGAAGGCGGCGTGCTCATCGAAATGGAGCGCTGTGGCGACCACTCAGCATTTAAGGAAAATGTGTGCACTGCCATTGGCCAGCTTGGAGACGCCCGTATTCTCACTAGACGTTTACGTCTAGAAGTTCTGGGCATGGACTGCCTAACCACGGCCCCAAAAGTGGAGAACGCTATACGCGGGGAGTTAGGTGACAAGATGAATGGCCAACTTCGCGTCTCTCTCCTCGCTGTAAACTCGCGAGAACAAAGAATGGCTGTGGTGGAAATCGACGAACTGCCAGGCCGGACTCTTATTGAAGTAGCTGCGAGTAGGATGGATTATCTGCCGCGTCCGAGAGCGCGCGGATGTCCAAAGGTGTTTCCGCTGTCTGGGGTATGGCCACAAAAAGGCGGCATGCAAAGGCCCAGACAGAAGCAGTTCATGCTGGAAATGTGGTCAGCAGGGCCACATAGCCTCTGCGTGTAAAGAAAGCCCAAGCTGCTACCTGTGCTCGGCAGGAGATGGACAGAAAAATGCCCATCACCTGCCCGGGTCGGGAGCGTGCAAGGCCTTCAGGGATGCCCTTGCTGAGGCTAAGACAAAGCTTGGGAGAATATGATTAAATTTATACAAGGCAATGTGAACAGGAGTAGGGTAGCTGATGACCTGCTGGACCAATTGGTTCTTGAACAAAGAGCAGACGCTGTCATCATCAGTGAACCCTATAGAACAAAGGAAACCTGGCATGTTGACCAATCAGGCTCGGCCGCGATATGGATTGCTAACCCCAACCATCGCGCAGAGAGCAGCGGGGTCGGACGCTGCTACGTCTGGGTTAAAATGGCGCAAATCACTCTGGTGAGCTGCTACCTGTCTCCAAACGACACAGCCCCTGTCTTCAGGGGAAAGCTCGAAGGCCTTGAAGACGAATTGCGCGATATAACCGGCCACATAATTGTTGCTGGAGATTTCAACGCAAGAGGCGTGGAATGGGGTATGCCCCAAAAAAACACCAGGGGAAGACTGGTCCTTGAAATGGCAGCCCGCATTGGCCTGACCATTCTCAACACCGGAACGACCCCTACATATTGAAGGCCGGGTTTTGGATACTCTATCCCTGACATAACCCTGGTCTCAGAAAGCCTTCTTCGAAGGGCTGACGGATGGAGAGTGATGGAAGACCTGAGTGGTAGCGACCACAACTACATCACCTTCCAAGTCACTGACATCACGCGAGGACAAACACGTAGTATCCCTCGCAGGAAACCAGGATGGAACCCGTCTAGGGTCGATGTTCGCAAGTTCGATACGTCACTCCTAGCAGATTCCCAAGGCATTTCACCCACAACGGGAGAGATCCACAACAGGGAGTCTTGTACTAAGCTGGTCAAAGAAACTATGCGCTGCATTCACCGGGCATGCAAAGCCTCAATGCCACAGAGGAGAGCATGGTCAGGTAAAAAGCAGGTATACTGGTGGAATTGCTGAGCTGCGAAGGGCCTGCCATAGAATGCGGAGACTCGCAACGCGCGCTCGTGGTGGACCCGAGGCGCTGACCAGAGCAGCAGCCTACAAAAGCGCTAAGAAAGCACTTGGGGCCGAGATACAGAAGAGTAAACGGAACTGCTGGAAAGCGCTATGTGACGAAGTGGATCGCGATCCCTGGGGCCAGGGATACAAAATAGTGATGAAAAAGTTCCATACATCATCACAGGCGATGGATGAGGCCCGAGTTAAGAATATAGTGGATGCGCTATTGCCCACACACCCACTAAGAGCCGACACAGTGTTCGTCGAGGAGCAAGACGAGGCACCACTGTTTTCGACAGACGAGCTGAAGCTAGCCCTGCGAAGTATGAAAGCCGGCAAGGCTCCAGGCCCAGATGGCATACCAGCGGAGGCAATCAGGTTAGCAGCGGAAACGAGCCCTGATCTTCTGCTTAACATGTACAACAGCTGCCTTAGGGCCCGGGTTTTCCCAAGCCAATGGAAGAAGGCGAGACTGGTGCTTATACCCAAGGGCGAAGGGGACCCAAACTCTCCTTCATCCTTCCGGCCACTCTGCATGCTAGACACAGCAGGCAAAATGATGGAGAGTCTGCTCAAAATACGCTTGACGTCAGCCATAGAAAGCGAGGGAGGCCTTTCACCCCGACAGCATGGCTTCAGGAAGGGACACTCAACTATTGGAGCAATTGGCGAAGTAGTCGAGGCGGTACATAAGGCCGAAGAAGCCTGCCACCAGGCGCGGCCAATAGTGCTGCTAGTCACACTGGACGTCAAGAACGCCTTCAACTCGGCAAGATGGGACGATATTCTGGAGGCCTTGGAACGGTCATTCAAGGTTCCAACATACTTGCTAGATATGATCCGGGACTACCTCAGAGACCGTTGGCTTTTGTACGACACAACACAAGGTCAGAGAAAGAGACGTATAACCGGCGGAGCGGCACAGGGTTTTGTACCTGGCCCGGACCTCTGGAACGCCACGTATGACAGTCTGTTGCGCACGGAAATGCCGGAGAGCGCCTTCCTTGTCGCCTTCGCGGACGACATGGCAGCCGTAATAACAGCAAGAAATGTCCAGCTAGCACAACTCAAGCTAAACCAGGTCATGCGCAACGTCAGTGGATGGATGAGCGATCACGGTCTGCAATTGGCTACAGCCAAAACGGAGATCGTGCTCCTCACCAGGAAACGGATCCCAACAATTATAAATATAATGGTCGGACCTCAACTCGTGACGACTTCTAGGTCTACAAAATACCTAGGGGTGAAGCTTGACAGCAAACTCACATTCTGGGAACACATCCATGGAGTATGTGAAAAAGCTGCGCAGAGCACGGCGGCTCTAAGCCGGCTGATGGCGAACGTGGGCGGCCCGAAGCCATGCCGCAGGAAGCTTCTGACGACAGCGGTCCAATCGGTGCTCCTGTATGGGGCAGAAATATGGGCTGACGCATTGAAAGTCAAAAAATACCGGATTCAAATGTCTTCGGTACAGCGCAGAGGGGCACTACGCATTGCTTCTGCATACCGTACAGTGTCCGCGGACGCGGTTCTAGTTATTTCTGACATGCAGAATTGCGGTGCCAGATGCGGGATTCTTGCGCGGGCGGTGGGAGTTAGGGTTTTAGTGGGTAGCCCAACACGCTTCGGTGGGAGTCCCACACTCGGGGAAGGTAGTATAGAGACTAGCGCCCCCGGCCAGTGCATAAAGCATTTCCCTCTCCTACGAAAAAAAAAAAAAAAAAAAAAAAAAATAAATAATAATAATAATAATAATGATAATAATAATAATAATAATAATGTTAAACAAAATATTTTTCATTAAATTTTTATGATACTAACAGCCAGTTTCACCAAACTTTTTAAGTGGAAATTAACTTTAATTTAGTTTTTTATTTAATTCTCATTTAAATTATTTTCAGTTTGAATAAGCTATTTATTTAAGTGAGTAAAAAGTGGTTTTAAAACAGACTAGGCCAGCGAAAGCTTTCATTTGTACTGAGAGCTTTTGAAAGCTTTGGCACGCTGTGTTGTAATAGCAGGGCTGGTATACGTGTAACACCTCTGAGTGTGCCTTGATTCAGACTTAATTTTTATTTAAGTGAAGAGCATAGGCCCCTTAAATCGAAATCAAAAACAAATTAAAATGGATTGGTGAAACCAAAATTTCGAAAATCTAACTTAAATGAATCTGGTGAAACTGGCTGTAAAGCACTTATATAGGTTTATTTTCTAATGAAATTGTTGTTAAACAAATATTTCCTCGCTCCATTTTTGCATTCTTTAAAATAAAATACAAAGCAATTGTCTTTTCCTCCATATTTTTATTTTTGAGACTAGAGACGTGAGACAGCTTGCTGAGTGCCAGGGTAATAGCCCTGACAGACATATGGTTCGTACACCATGGTATGAATACTATGGAGTTTGGTACTCTCTCGATGTTGCAGACATCTACCTTGGTATTCAGTTAGCTGTCTAAAGTTTTAGTCTCAAAAAGAAATATATGGAGGAAAAGAGAATTGCTTTCTATTTTATTTAAAAGAACGCGAAAATGAAGCGAGGAAATATTTGTTTAACAACAATTTCATTATAAAATAAACCTAGGTACTTTAATATCATAAAAATTCAATGAATAAAAATGTTTTGTTTTTAAAACATTAAAATCTTCGGATTATTTAAACAAGGTTAAAGAAAAACTCGTGCCCGAGGACTCGAATTCGGATCTCTCGAGTGGCACTCTAGTGCTCTGTTCACTCGGTCATTGCGACTGTTAGAGCAGCGCGAGCAAAATGGCATACATACATGCTATCAGTTGTGATAAAGAAAAAAAACATGTCTGTCAGGGCTGTTAGTAAAAGAAGAAACGAACAATTTTACAGACGATGGGATATGTTACATCACTTGCCTAATTCTTCTTGTACCATAAAATATAGAATCAAATTTGCCTATTTACAAAATGTTATGCCCCTCTTCTTCTTCTTTATTGGCGCTGTAACCGCCTACGCGATTTTGGCCGAGTCCAAAACAGCACGCCAGTCATTTCTCTTCTGTGCTAACTGACGCCAATTGAAAATGCCAAGTCCTTCTCCACCTGGTCTTTCCAACGCAGAGGAGGCCTTCCTCTTCCTCTGTTACCAGCATCGCGGCCCGCGTTGAATATTTTCAGAGCAGGAGCGTTTCTGTCCATCGAACGACATGGCCAAGCCAGCGGAGCCGCTGAATTTTTAATTCGCTGCACTATGTCTATTTCGTTGTAAAGCTCGTACAGCTCATCGCTAAATCGTCTGCGATATTCGCTATCACCAACGCGTAAAGGTCCGTAAATCTTTCGCACAATCTTTCTCTCGAAAACTCCAAGAGGCGCCTCATCAGATGCTTTCATTGTCAATGCCTCCGCGCCATACACCAGCACAGGCATGATGAGTGACTTATAGATGTGATCTTTGTACGACGAGAGAGGACTTTACTTCTCAATTGCCTACTCAGCCCAAAGTAGCACTTTTTGGGAAGAGTGATTCTCCGTTGGATTTCAAGGCTGACATTATTATTAGTGTTAGTGTCAACAGTGGCGTGGGTGCCAAGACGCGTATGCTCTGACTGTTTGTGTGATGACAGGAGATACTTCGTTTTGCCTTCGTTCACTACCAGACCCATTTGCTTTGCTTCTCTATCCAATCCCGAGAAGGCAGAACAGACGTAGCCTTGTGTTTAATGATAATATCGATGTCGACGGCATACGCCAGCAATTGTACGCTCTTGTAAAGTATTGTGCCTGAGCGGTTCAGTTCTGCGGCTCTTATTATCTTTCCAACATCAGATTAAACAAATCACGCGAAAGGAAGTCCCCTTGTCTGAAACCTCGTTTGGTATCAAACGGCTCGGAGAGGTCCGTCCCTATTCTGACGGAGCTGGTGGTATTGCTCAACATCATTTTACACAGCCGTATTAGTTAGCGGGGATACCAAATTCAGACATCTCGGCATAAAGGCAACTTCTCTTCGTGCTGTCGAAAGCGGCTTTGAAATCGACAAATAGATAATGTATTTCGATCCTATTCTAACGGGTCTTTTACAAGATTTGGCGTATTGTGAATACCTGATCTATGGTGGATTTTTCATGCCTAAAGCCACACTGATTGGGTCCACTCAGCTCGTTGACGGTGGGCTTCAGTCTTTCGCACAATACACTCGATAAGACCTTATAACCTATGCCCTATGCTTAGAAGGCTGATTCCGCGGTAGTTGGCGCGTATGGTGGGGTCGCCTTTCTTGTAGATTGGGCAGAGCCATTAGCGCACACAAGGGGTGGGTTTTGGGGTTCAAACCCCCCCTAAAGCTAATAACCTGAAATACAAACTGTATCCTAAAGCCAGCTCTCAAGAAAAATCACAAGAAATATTTTTTTATTATAAAGCACTTTGCTTTTGCTGTAAATTTTCTTGAAGAAATAAATATACGAGCATTTTTTTCTTGAGAGATGCAAATTGATTTAAGAAATTTTGATAGAAGAAAATTCCTATTCCATTTCTTGTGCGCCATTTTATATGAATTTTTCGTTTTTTTTTGAGAGCTCTTAAAAGATTAACTGCGAATGAAACCTAAATATATGCAATGCATACTCACTTACTGAGCCTAAAAGAGTTTACAACTGATATGTCCTTAACAAGGATTCGAGGATTTAATTTGCCCACTTCGAATTCGTTCCATCCAAAATTGCCTACATAACAAAAATTCAATTCATTTAATTTTCTCGGTATTCGAAATATTAAAAAAATTAGGCAATCGTAAAAAATCACCATCTCATTCGAAAACCAGAAACCAGATATCGAGGAAAATGAACATTAAAACTCTTTTTTTTTTTAATTTTTTTATTACTTTTGAAAGTTGAGCGCATCTTGTGTGTATAGAACTTTATATTAAACAAGTAATTTCAAATTACGGGAAGACCCTTGAGGTACCATCTTTCCGATAAAAAAAAAATATTGAAATCGGTTCACGTGGTCCAAAGTTATGCGTTAGCATACTATTCCGACGAATTGATAACCAACCCCTTTTTTGAAGTCGGTTACAAATGTTTGAGTTTTTTGCTAATTTTATGTAAATAAATGCAATTTATGAAACTTCAAAAAGTTTATTTATTACATACTGTACATAAAACTTGCATAAATGTACTTTAATGATCATTTTATCTGAAGCGAATTTTCAGAAGTATAAACCCCTCCCAAAATATATTCCTGGGTGCGCCCCTGGGCAGAGCACACTTAAATTCCAGTCGTCGCACAGTGTATCATTTCCATATTCTAGAGAAGATTAATTACATTCTTTTATGTCGCCAAATTTCAAAACAACGTCAAAAATATTTTTAGAAATGCCTGGTAAAGACGAAACAATAACAACTAAAGAGTTTAAATCAAAGTGTATGGCGGGACGGGGTTTGATTTGGAAAATTACTGACCGCAATAATATTTAAACTTGTATATTTAAAACTGAATCTCAATGTTTAATTTGTCGGTGTTATGTGATTTATGCAACAATTGCTAAAATATCATTTTGGTCTTTTTAATGAATATAAATTTTTTGGAATTTAGTAAACTGTGACTGAGTATTTCATGTTAAAGTAAAACGATGTTGACTTAGACTTATTTTTAGCAAATTAATATTTTTATTAGATTCGAAAACTCGTTATCCGCCACTATTCGATAAAGTTTGTATCTGAGTTTATTTGCCACTCCTCTTAGAATTTAAACAACTCAATTTTAGCAGCTGGAAAGTGCAGGTTTTGATGAAATTTTCTTTTTTCTGGCCTACTGGCAATCTCATTTTCTTCGAGTAATTCATTTGCAATTTACCTCGGCCGAGACAAATTCTTGTATTTTTGCTAAGAACAGAGAAAGCCTGATTCATTACATTTCCAATGGTATCCCATTTTTGTAAATAGAGCAAGAAGTATTGAGCTTATAACGGAATTATGTTGACCCAACTTGACTTTTTTATCGATATTTTCCACGCCCATAACTAAAAAAAATATTTTTATTTTTAAGTCCATTTCTGTCAGTTTATAATTCCTTGTTATAGGGAAATTCTAAATATAAATTTTGGGCATTTTGGCCTTTGTAGTTAGTTAAATATTTCATTTTTTGCATTTTTAAAAATTGCAGTTATATAATAGGGTGGCGTGACAGTAACTATAAATTACCAATTTTTTGTAAAAAGCTTCGCCTATTTTATTAAAAATTTTTATTAATCTATCTTCAATAGTTTTCGAATTACAGAATCAAAAGCAGCTAGATGGGTCAAATCTTACACTGTGCGTCGGGGATGCGTTCATCTGCCCATATTCTGCATACGAGCTGATGCATGCACCTCATCAGCTCCTCGCCGCCGTACTTGAATAGCCCGTCAGCTTCAGCAGCTTTGTTGTTTTTCAGCCGCGTAATCACTATTCTTACCTCGTCGTAGTCAGACGGTGGGACAGCTTCTCCATCATCATCGACTGGGGACTCGGGTTCGTCTTCTTCACTACTTTCAGCGCTGCTACCATTCAGTAGGTTGTAAAAGTGTTCCCTCCACAATATAAGTATATTCTGGACATCGGTCACTAGGTCGCCTTTGTTGTTCTTACAGGAGTTCGCCCCGGTCTTGAAACCCTCCGTAAGTCGCCTAACCCTCAGGTAGAATGTTCGGGCGTTCTTCCTGTAGGCCAGCATCTCAAGCTCTTCGCACTCACGTATTTCGGCCTCTCTCTTCTTATTGCGGCAAATACGTCTCGCTTCCTTCTTCAGTTCCCTATAACGGTCCCACATGGCTCGCGTTGCGCCCGATCGCAGCGTGGCCCTGTAGGCGGCGTCTTTTTTCTCGGCGGCTTCTTGACATTCTTCATCGTACCAGTTGTTCTTTCGGGCTCGCTGAAATCCAACTACTTCTTCGGCGGCGGTACTTAATGATCGGGAAATGTGGTTCCACTGCACGCGTATGTCGGATTGTTGAAGAGTGCTCTCAGAGAGCAGGTGTGTGAGTCGAGTGGCGAATAAATTGGCAGTCTGTTATGATTGCAGCTTTTCGACGTTAAGTTTTCCTTGCATTGTTGGGCGCACATTTTTTGCTGCACAGAGGCAGGTGCGTATCTTGGCTACAACAAGATAGTGGTCCGAGTCGATGTTTGGTCCTCGGAGTGTACGTACGTACAAAACGCTTGAAGCGTGCCTTCCGTCTATCACAATATGATCGTTTTGGTTTCTCATTTTCGATCTGGAGACAGCCATGTAGCTTGGTGGATGTTCTTATGCTGGAACCTAGTACTACATATTACCATGTTTCGGGCCCCGGCGAAGTCGATCAGCCTCAGTCCGTTATCGGACGTTTCGTCGTGGAGGCTGAATTTTCCGACAGTGGCGCCACGCCTTGCCCACCTTGGCATTAAAATCGCCAAGCACGATTTTGACATCGTGTCGGGGCAGCGCTCATATGTACGTTCCAAGCGCTCATAGAAGAGATCCTTGGACGCCTCATCCTTTTCTTCCGTCGGGGCATGGGCGCAGGTGAGCGAGACGTTGAATAATCTAGATTTGATGCGGATTTTGGCTAGACGTTCGTCCACCGGGGTGAACGCCAGTACTCGGCGACGGAGTCTCTCTCCTACCCCGAATCCAACACCGAATTTGCGCTCCTTTACGTGACAACTGTAGTAGACGTCGCAATTCTTCACACTTACTTTTCCTTGCCCCGGCCATCGCATTTCTTGGACGGCGGTGATGTCAGCCTTTGTCTTCCCGAGGACATCAACCAGCCGGGCAGAGTCACCTTCCCGATTAAGGGTCCGGATATTCCAGGTGCATACCCTTAAATCATAGTCCTTTATACATTTGCCGTGGTCGTCATCAGAAAAAGGGAGTTTCATCCGAGGCTGTTTTTTTCTTTTCATTGGGCAGACTACTCTAAATTTCTTAATTACGCAGTGATGAGGGATGTAGTATACCATCTCACCCGGCGTGGCTGGTTTGGAAACTAGCTCCATGTGACCTAGTTGCTCATACTCCCTCATGAACTCGACATACTGTTTTTTCAATTCAGAATCTCGGCTCAATCTTTTTTCCAAAGACCAAAATCGCTGCAGTGCAATATCCCTTGAACACCCAATATCGCTTATATTCTCTTTTATTGGAATTGTGACCGTGAATCTTCCTGTATTATCACGAGAATATGTTTCTAAAAAATTCGTTCGACCTTTTCTCCTTCTTCAGTGCGCTTGGAACACGTAGCAATATCATCTAATTGCCAAACCGCTTAACCAGCTCACCAAGATCTTCAGAAATTGTACAATTAATATATGAAGTCGGTGTGCCTGTGTCGCCATCGATTGGAACCTGAGTAAGCGCCGTCCCTTCTGACTGCACGGGAGGCACTGCGACCAAGACTTTTGCAAATACTTTAATATTGAGAATAACGCGTACTTTCTCAGGCTTCCAGTACTCTGGATCAGCGAACTGCAAAGGCAGAGACGTACTTTTACGGGTTGCTCTACCCACAGTATTCGGCAGTACAGGTTCCCAGTTATTTTCACTAGGCAATATCCAAAATTCTTCCTCTATATATCTGCCTGAGTCAAACCATGGCCTTACTTTCAAAACTATACGCCGACTTACATCGATAGACTGCCCCTCAATTCCAATCATCTTGTGTGTTGCTGGCAAACTAGGGAGTTTGTACCTGTTATGCAGGCTAGACGCAATCAAGTTCGGCTGCGCCCCACAATCTAATAATGCTCGAACAGGTCCGATTCATTGCTCATCCGCTTCTAACCTGATCATAACAGTCGGCAATAGAGCAGGCATTAAATCTAAACCAAAGTTAAATGAACCGGCATTTTGCTGATTAGCATTTATTTCTCTCTCTTTGATATTACTCGTGTTACAATCTTTTTCCTGTTCGAAAACTACCTTGCGCTTCTTTAACTATTGATCTTGCTTATGAAGTAAACTCAACTGCCTATCAACTCTTTTGATCTCGTTGTCAATATCCGAAAAATCTTCGGGATGATTAACCTGTGCAGTATAAACGCGACTGACAGCTACATCTTGCTGTCCTTTCGTTGAGCATCTCTTGTCTTTGCGTGTACAAGGAGCATCTACATCCTTTACTATAAGTGCATGTTTCGTTATTTCCTTTTTAGGGCACAGCAGGCTATTGTGTTTCACCTGCCCTGAGCAACGTAAGCAAATACCTTGAAAGCAACTGCCAGCCGTATGGCCACGTTTTAAGCAATTTCGACAAAGGTTATTCTTATTTACCAAGTCTTCGCGTGCTCGTAAGGTAAGGCCCATAAATTCCCCACACGTCCAAATTGCACGATCACGCCCACATGCAGCACAAGCAATAGCTTTTTTAACAGCTATGCTATTTGACCCCTCATTTCGCCTAGCACGCTCTCCATTACCCACACAACGGGGGTAGTACCTGTAGCCTCGTGTCCAATATGGATACGCGATCGACGTATATCAGCCACATTTGCCAGATCAGATGCCTGGCGATCCAAAAAGTCTAACATTTGCTTGATTGTTGGCGTCTCCGATTGACGTTGGAGCTCCCATTGTTTGCTAGTCTCCGCATCTAGCCGCTCATGGAGTATATGAACGATAATCATGTCCCAACCTTCTACAGGAATTTCCTTAGCACGAAGCTGACGTAATGCTTCGTGTGTAACATTCGACGTGCGTTGTAAGTCATTAGACCACGGTGAACCCTCAACGGCCGGCAAGCGAAACAGTTGACGCAAATGCTCTCGGCAGATTGGATACTTTCTATCATACAACCCAGCGTTCGCGCCGCCTTCCCTACCAAGGACTTTTTCAAATACGAAAATTTAAATGCAGGCGAAACATTGTCATTGCTGTGTATAGCTGCTATAAACCGGTCACGGAAACCGGCCCACTTCGGGATTGTCCCCACGTATTTTTTAAATCATGTTGCTGATAAGGCCAGTTCACCTGCACTGCCAGCGGTTGTTGTACCACGGAAGGTGGAGCTGGCGTTAGAGCGTTTACTTTGGCTATAAGAGCCGAATGTGCTGAAAATAAAATGTTTCAACCTGCGCAGCCATTTCATCATACTTATTTGCCTTTTTAGGTGCTTTTGGTTGCTTCTATGAAACGCCCATAATATTTCTCCAACTTGTCCGCCCGGACCTTTACCTGCTCCAAAGTTGCGTCTCTAAACTCTGGCTGTCGAGTATACTCTTCGATGCGAGATATGGTTTTGCTTAAACTCTCAATCAACTCTGCCATCTTGTGCTAAATATAAAATAAAATAGAAAAATTATTCAGACATGTCTTTCTGCTAACAATTATATGTGATTAAGACCTATCTTCTACCTCTTATATTCAGTTTTTATAAATTATTTTACGCAAGATGCGAATAAACCTTTCAACATCGATATAGCTATGTAGTAGTTAAACAAGCTGCTTTTCGCTCTGAACACAACGCCCAACTATAATCTGACTCGTTCCCTCAACTATTCACCACTTTGTATTCTCTCTCGTTACGTTTTTGTCTGAATTCTCTGAATTTCTATTGCTTTGAGCGAGTTTCCGTACTGCTGGGCTGTAATAAAATATCCAAAGAACATGAAACCCAAATCAGCTGCACAATTTGCTATTCTTTCGAATGCCAATCGTGTCACTCAATTCGCTTGAAATATTATGTGTCGACAGTACCCAGTAGAAATCTTAAGCAACAACATCGCTGTTGGTGGCATGAGCTTGCTGCTGTGTATACATACCAGTATAAATGAACCTTCATTTCCATTTAACACGCGTGGTTTCTCAGAGCGTATGCGTACCTTAATCATACACTTGTACTACTGCTGTATGCATATGGCTGTATTAATGTTTCAAACATACAAAAATGCATTAATGGAAAAGTATTAAAGCATTCTTACAAGATCGCCATATGTAAATGCTACTTTTCTGATACATTTTAATATACGGGGATATACAAACAAGTAGCACTTACATATGCAAATGCATATCCCTTAGAAGCCCGTTTGTGCTGAAAATAGTATCGCACAACACGTCCGTTCACTAAAATTTTTGTACAAGACTCAAAATATTACCAAAATTCCACTTCAAATTTATCAAGAAATGTACTTAAAACAACGGCAACGTACATTCGTTTGCAATTCGATAGAATTTGAATTTAGTCGTGGAAATTCATGACTACGCATGAATTGTCCACACTAATTCACTCATATAGCAAGCATCCTTTAAGAATGCATACAACCGATTTCTACTGGGTATGCTTCTGCTACATCGAAGCACTTATGTATGGAAGTATGTAAATATGCCAGCCATACCCAGCTCTTACGCTTGCGAGCGAAAACCAGTTTGTGTTTTCACATGGATACATACCCCGTATTCCGAGATTACTCTCAATCGGGTACAATAGGGCATTAATTAGTCGCAACTAGTCTCATACGGGTACTAATGGAGATCAATTAGTCTCGACTCGTCTCTTATGGGTATAATTGGAGATCAATTAGTCCCCAACTCAACGCTACCGTACTATTAACGATTTAATGATATGTACGCACTTAGTCAATGCAATTTCATGTGCGGCGTTGGCACGCAGGGAGAGTATTCGCCTAACAAAACTGAGCACCCCGTTCGAATCTCAGCTGGCGCAAATTTTTATTTTTATTTTTTAAAAGTGACTAGTCGCTTTTTATACCCGTTCGGGTATAAAGGTGAACAATTAGTCTCTTCATAGGACATGCTCGAACAAAAGCGAACAGTTCATTCCATATAAAGAGATCAAAAGTGATATTAGTCGCATGCTCCTTTGCGATTGCTCCCGGAGTCATCCCGGATTAGTCCCATTTTTTGCAGGGTATTGAGCTTTTACACATACACCACACGTTGTACGAATGTATACCCAACACAGTCACACAAATTGCATACATTTACGTTGACTATAGTTGATGTAAATTCAATCCGATTAATAAGCCCTGTTCGCGTACGCACTATCCAGTAAATCCAGTACTAATTTTACTGGTTTTTTACTGGATGTCGTTTTCGTACGCAAAAACTTGCAAAAAAACTAGCAAAAGAGGGGAAATTGAGAGAGCAAAAATTACAGCTGAACTTGCAAGTTTTACTGGATTTTTACTGGATAAATTTTTACTAGCAACTAGTAAGAAAAACAGCTGATGACATGATGCTTATTGTAAATCACATTAATAAAATAATTGTTTATGGTGCTTTTAGAGTTGCAATTGACAAAATAAACCTATTTAAATATATAATAAGATGGAAAACACTAGCTTTCTAAGAAAATTGCATCGGAAAATAACAAATTAATCAGCTGTTCATAAAACTAGCAACTTCTTGCTGGTTTAGCGTTTTCGTACTTTCTTGCATATTTCACTCATTGTAAATATTGGAGTAAATATTGGCTTACTCTCCGAAATTTGGTTACTGGCAAGTTACTGGATATTTTTTGCTGGAGAATACGAGAACACAACTATAAACTCTGTTGACTTTTCACCACTCACCACTCACCAGAAAGCTTGCCAATTCAGCACTTAGCAATGTTTTATGCCATCTCGAGGTTCGTGTCTCAACTCGAAATGTCAGTAGCGCCTGATCTTAATATTCCAGCACAGCTCCAAAACATCGATTTCAGTTTAACCACATTTCGCCCAAAAAGCTATAAACGCCAATATTCACCATTTGTTGAATTCTATGCGTAAATGTTGAATCATTTGTTGAATTCTGTCCTAAACATTCAATCATTTGTTGAATTCTTTCATAAACATTCAATCCTTTGTTGAACTCTTTCGTAAATATTCAACCGCTTGTTGAATTCTTTCGCAAATATTCAACCATTTGTTGAATTCTTTCGTAAACATTCAACGATTTGTTGAATTCTTTCGTAAATATTCAACCGCTTGTTGAATTCTTTCGCAAATATTCAACCATTTGTTGAGTTCTTTCGTAAACATTCAACCATTTGTTGAATTCTTTCGTAAATATTCAACCCTTTGTTGAATTCTTTCATAAATATTCAACCATTTGTTGAATTCTTTCGTATATAAATACACGGAAGGTGGACTGTATAACAAAATATTCCGAAAACGACATCTACCCCGAATCTAGGTTCTCTCACCTTTTTACTTTTTATACGACAAAGGTTGCCACAAGACGAAAACCAAAACGTAACTGCACAAAGATGATCGATTACGTTTGAGTCTTTTTTTTCTCTGTCCCTTACTTTTCGTGAATACTCAATGTCACCACACTGTATCGCTCAAATCTGCACCCACATATGTACGTACATCTACAATGAGAGCTTCTTGGAATTAGATTTTCCTCCGCCGAACGCGATCACCTGCAAATACAATCCGGCTCTACACGGACCAATGTTTATTTCCTCGACGTAACCCTCCAGTCTCACAATACATGGATGCTGCAATGAAACCCATAAGCCTATCCAAACACAAACCCAAGCAATTCCCCAACAAAACCATAACACCTCCGTTCTTGCTTTCCAACTTCACTTCTTTTTCTCCTTTATCTTATTTTATCTACTTGTATTACAACACGCAGGTTGCCATATCTTCGAACTTAACACAACTAGTTCAATCCATATTTAATACCTAACACATTAATTTTTATTAATTTGGATCGGCATCCTTACAATAAAATTATGTATTCATATAAAGTCCATAAAATACACCAATAAAAATTTGGTGTTTTTTCAAATTCAAAACTTGGCAACATTGCATTTTGTTCGATGCTTCCTCTTTTTCTTGTCGAGCTCATCTTGCTCTCTCATTCTGGTATATTTTAACGTCACGGCCAGTTGCTCTCAGCTCGATTGGCGCAATCTTGTATTCTATCATTCTTGGGGCCACACACATCTGAATGCCCCAGCTCTAGCACTCCATTCGCTGTTCGCACATTTCTTTGCGGAAAATGCCAAGCACATATCTTTGCCGGACTGCATGTATCGCAGTTTATTTTCGGTGGCATATTCTTCACATTCATACCGCGCACAAGATCACTGTCATTTAATTGCTTTAAATATTGAATACACTCCGTTGCTTAATTATAAATCCAGTACAAAAGTCGTTGAAGTAGACGTCACAATCAAGATAGGTAGAAACTTTCTTCTATGACTTTTGCATGGTAAGAACTCTCTTAAAATAGAGTGCTTAATTATACCTTTCATGAGCATGAAATGGTATTATAACTTTGGTCCGATGTTTGTAAGTACCAGAACAAAAAGAGATAGACCCATGAAAATGTATACTTATATGATCAGAACGTCGAGCTGAGTTGATTTAGCCATGTCCGTCTGTCCGTCTGTCCGTCTGTCCGTCTGTCTGTCTGTTTGTATGCAATCTAGTCTCTCAGTTTTCGAGATATCCGGATCAAATTTGGTAGGTGGGTGTATTTTTATAATGTATTAATCATTTGTCGGAACCGGAAGAATCGGACCACTATAACATATAGCTCCCATACAACTGATTGTTCAGATATGAGATTTTTCATTATAACTTCTCCACTTATGCAGCTACGAACATGAAATTTTGCCATACTTGCACCCATTATCAACAGAATACTCACAGTGAAAATTAAAAAGATCGGGTAACTATAACCTATAGCTCCCATACAACTGATTGTTCAGATATGAGATTTTTCGTTATAATTCATCCATTTATGTAGCTAGGACCATGAAATTTCGCGCTGTTTTCACTCATTATCAACAGAAGACTTACAGCGAAAATAACAAATATCGGGTCACTATAACCTGCAGCCCCCATACAACTGATTGTTCAGATATGAGGTCTTTTAT
>NW_023458555.1:79229547-79232757 GCF_013731165.1 Rhagoletis pomonella | reverse complement strand
ATATCTCCTCCATTTATGCAGCTAGGAACATGAAATTTCGCACCATTTTCACTCATTATTAACAGAATACTTACAGTGAAAATAACAAGGATCGGGTGACTACAACATATATCTTCCATACATCTGATTGTTCAGATATGGGATTTTACTGTAAAACTCCTTTATTTGAACAGCTAAAACCGATAAATTTCGTAAGATATTTTATAAATAATAATACAAAGTCTACTGAGAAAATCGTCAAATCCATGCTGTATAAGCTTTATCTCCTATAGCACTGATTGTTTAGATACCAGTTTTTGCGATATATCTCCTTTATGTAGGAAACTAAACCCAATAAATTGTGTTACCGGTTTACATACCGATCACATAGCAGTGAAAATCACTTAGATTGGTGTCATATAAAGTATATCTTCCATACCTCTGACTGTTTAGATGCGATTTTTTATATAAGTATGTAACTCCTCTATCGATGTATGCAGATGTATTCAAAAGCAGTAATCTGTCAAAGTAAAATTTGCAGATGTTCATGAAAGGAATGAAGCCTTCGGCATAGCCGAAGACAGCGCTGCTCTTACTTGTTTTTTTATAATCATAACCTTATTTAAAATAATTAAAAAAATCTAAAAATTACTTGTTGCAAAACTATAAGTCCAAAAAAAGAAATCCCAATAAAATGAGTAATACATGCAAATATGTCCTTCCAATACTCTATTTGTGCTCCATTGACTTTTAATTAACTGCATATTATGCTTCCTCATACTTAGACATAATGTCTTCGGCAAAGCACCATCCAGTTTATGCCACTCTTGCAAAATCGCCTATTTAAGCCATATAACGTTTGCAAATTGGCGATTATCAGCATAATTTTCTTTGCCAGTATTCTTTACACATTTTCCATTGGATTGAGGTCACGAGAGCACAAGGGTCCGAATATCGTTGGTTTCCATCAAAATTTTCCAAAATGTTCATATCCCGTTGGTCGTCAAGCAATTTGGAGGGCCTTAAAACGTTACTAGCACCTCGAGTATGGTGAAATGATCACGGCTCCGCGTCTTTTGCTACATCCTAAAGCTGCTCGAAAGGATTTCGCCAGCAAAAGCATGGCAATTGACAAAATTCTCCATGTTATTAAAATGGTTATTTTAACTTAAAACTCACTATTAAGAAGTTGGCTTAGATTATCCTTTCAGACGAAAAGAAATTCAATCTGAATGGTACAAATGTATTGAATAGATAATAGAACGATTTACGGCATTTTTTACCGGCGGAACTTCGGTCGCGGAAATATGATTGTGTAGGGTGCAATAACATCCGATTGTACTCTTGAGATGCAATTCTGTTCAAATAATCTAAATAATAATAATTAAGATTTTAGACTATATACCCATTCTTCTGAGCAGTCTCAAACCAGTTATTGAGTGCAATGAAAGACATTGCACTTTCAACACGACAATGCTGGAATTCATAGAAGCAGGGAGTCAAAATGCTTCTTGGAAACCCGCAATTCTCGAACCCTTGAGCTCTCGTGAGCTCAATCCAATGGAAAATGCGTAAAGAATACTGGCAAAGAAAGTGTATGCTGATAATCGCCAATTTGCAAACGTTATATGGCTTAAATTGGCGATTTTGCAAGAGTGGCATAAACTGGATGCTGCTTTGCCGAAGACATTATGTCTAAGTATGAGGATGCATATACAGTGGTATCTGGCTGGAGTGAACACCCGATGCTACGAACACCTCGAAAGAGTGAACATGAAAATTTTTCCATTGATTACTCTATAGAGTGAACAATTTTGAGTCTTTGTAGAGTGAACAAAATGTAAAACCAATTCCTTCCGAATTCAAAACTGTAACGAAAAACTTAATAACAAAAAGGATAATCCCTTCGCCAGGCCGATCCCGTAAATCCCCGTATAAGGGGTTTTCAACTCTCGAGATTCGGCAACTAATGAAGTGGGAAGACCATCTGAAGACCTGTAACTTCGCCTCTGGTGTGAGCAAGCTTTGGTCAACCGTGAGATCATTGTCCAATCCGACGAAGCCTGACGACAGAGTTGAAATATCTTTTGGCGACCACGCTTCGTCCGACCCGGTGCATCCTCCGGCGGACAAATCCAAACGTAGAGTGACCAGAAGGCTGCACAAACTGCCAACACCAAGTGCGCTTCTTTTTTTCAGCAGCGACGAGGAAAGGATAGCCATCGGGAAGGCGAAAGTCTCCAAAGGCATTGAACCCGACGGAATTTGCATGCTGATGCTCAAAAATTTGGGTCCTGCGGGAGTGGACTATCTAACCAAGGTCCTCAACCTGTCTATGGCTACTCTCATCGTACCAGACATCTGGAAAACGGGGAGAGTGGTTCCACCGCTTAAACCGGGGAAACCGTCCAACAAAGGATAGTCTTCTCGCCCGATAGCTCTCCTTTCCCCGGCTGCAAAGACACTAGAGACCTTTCTACTCCCGCACTACACAAATTACTGAACCCCAGCGAAGCATCAACATGGGTTCCGTAAAGTGCACAGCACAACAACAGCACTTGACGCCATAAACGCTCAGATAACTCGTGGCCTTAACCGAAACCCCCCCTGAGAGAGAACCTTTCAGGTAATGCTACTAGAAGACAAACGGTGGGCGGCGAATTACCTGGTCGAAACTCGTCAGTGATCTTTAGAGACAAAGCGAGCAAACCTAGGAAAATAAAACAGGGAGTTCAACAGAGTGGTGTCCTTTCCCCAGTACTGCTAAACTTTTATATTTCTAATCTCCTTCAACCACCTGATGTAGTCTCGATTGTATCTTATGCTGCCGATTGCTCAATAATGGTTATCTCACCGAGCTTTCTCGCTTCATCGCTGCACAAAGCCTAACCCTCTCCCCTACAAAATCATCAGCAACGCTTTTCACCACTTGGACGAAGGAGGTCAGACTGCATTTGGGTATTCTCGTCGATGGCGAACTAATTCCGACGTTGAAGTGGATGAAGCTGCAGAACTGCCAAAACACGGCACTCAGACAGCGACAGGATTCCTTCTGATGTTGCCGCAACATCACCTGGGCGATGAGGCATATATGCTCCCGATTAAGGAGCATAACACAATGCTCTGCAAGCAATTCCGAGTAGGGTGTCTTCGTGTTGGCACCCAAACAGACATCTGCTTGTGGAAAATCCCTCGCCAAGGCACGTCAGAAGGCATCTGTATGAACTGACG
>NW_023458555.1:79220672-79229447 GCF_013731165.1 Rhagoletis pomonella | reverse complement strand
ACGAAGTACGGGGTTCATAAAACTACCTCTGAACCGAACAACTTACCGACAGGCCTTGAACGAAATTCAAAGAGAGCCAGTCCCGAGTTATATAGATTCTCGACCTGTGAATGCCGTTCTAGGCACGCAACCGCCTGACGTGAACGAGACGGAGCTTCGTCTGCCTCGGGAGACTCGGACCACATAGCCCAACTTCGATCGGGCTACTGCAGCAGGTTGAACTCATACCTGAACAGAATAAATGCAGATGTGCCAAATGAATTCCCGGCATTCGGAGAAACGCTGCATGACTCGCAGCATCTCTTCGCATGCCCACTGAACCCCACCCTGCTAAGGTCTCTGGCCTTATGGACAGACACCATCGAGGCTTCACGCTTTCCGGGTCTACCGCTATAGAACTTGACGACAACGGTACAAAAACAACAGGAAACATGTGTTGACATTAGCTGTGGGAAAAGACGACACTTCAGAGGTCTTAAAAATTTAACTTTAAAATACGCACTGCGCAATAAAATTGATTTTAAAGAACAAAAAACTCAATCTGGATATAGTGAACAATCTGTTTTCTATGAACTGGTCTTGCATTAATTAGTTCACTTGACCCAGATACCACTGTATTTCAGTTAATTATAGCCAATGGAGCACAAATAGGGTATTAGAAGGACATATTTGCATGTTTTACTCATTTTATTGGGATTTCTTTTTTTGGATTTATAGTTTTGCAACAAGTAATTTTTAGATTTTTTTTAATTATTTTAAATAAGGTTATGATTATAAAAAAATTAAGCTTTCTATTTTAAGAGAGCCCTTACCATGCAAAAGTCATAGAAGAAAGTTTTTACCTATCTTGATTGTGACGGCTGTTTCAAAGACTTTTGTACTGGACTTATAATTATGCAACGGAGGTATTTAGGTGGCCATAGCGATTCTCCAACCAACTATACCAACTATAATCCTATTAATCCTTAATCCTATCTTATTAATCCTATTTTAACCAAGTTTAAAAAGTAAAATTAAATCAAGTTAGGTAACTTTCTATTCTTCCTAATCGCCATATCTATAAATAATTTTATACTTTTTAGGTCGTGTTGCAACAAAAGCGTGTTTCTAGTTTTTTAAACTATAATTTTATTTCTTAGTTTAGTTTTTATCAAAGAAAGCGTTGAAAATTTGCGTTCTGCAGACGCAGTGCTATATGGTAATGAAATTATATTGAAAACAAAATTGGCGAGCTGTTTTCATTCATTCTATTTTTAATAGAATAAACTTTTTTCCGAAGCATATCAATATCCAGATCGCTGGAAATGTCAAGCTCACTTAGCCTCAGTAAATTCCATTGCGTGGTTATTATATCAGGATCGCAAGCTATGAGATGGGGAAACTTAACAAAAGAGGTAAAATTGGTAAATCTTCTTTAGAAACTACCTTAGCTGGGGTCATTATTTGTAAAAGTTTTATATATTCACACTTGAAATCAAATCTTAAATTTGTTTGGTCCAAAAACTCTATGTAAAACTTTAATATATTGGTTTTAACTTCAAGAATTTCAGAACAATTTACATTATTTTTCATAAACATCTCAGCTTTCGTTCCAACAAAAATATTATATATATAATATGGTTAATTTCTTTAAAATCAATATTAATATTGTTACTGATTGCATCTTTTATAATAAAGTTACTCAAAAGTTAGAGATAATGTGCTTTGGTAGTTGCATATAAGTATGCCAAACGAGAGCTTTCAGCTTGGAACTCTTTGTTAAGAACGGTAATTATGGGCAAAATATGCGATAGATAAAAAAAATAGCATTTGGTTTTAAAACAAATTCCTTCGGGCTGGTCTGTAGATCGCTTACCGTTTACTACTTTCATGCAAACGCATTTGGGCTCCACGCTTTGCAAGACACTCAGCCCTTTCGCTGCCTTCAAACCCTTAATGTTCCGGAACTCTCCACAGCGTTACGCTTTTGTGGGCTATAAGGTGCTCCAAAAATCATAAGCCTTGATGCCGTTTTAAAATACTCTAAGGCTTGTAACGCTGCCTGGATATCTGACATAATATTTATTCTGGCCTCATCTGCCTTCTACGATGACATTCGCGAACACAGACTTCGATTACGAAGACCTCCGCCTGGAATATGGTTGGGTACGAGCCCATTGCCAGGCTTTTCTGGAATCTTTGTCCAAGTACGCCATAAAGTATATATGGATGCTCGTATTTTATGTTGGCAATAATAAGGGCATACGTTTGTACTTAGGAATCAGGTATACTTACATGTTTGCGGGTGCCTTTATACGCACGCACCGGTGAAATATTCGTGTAAACATGGTTGCTAAAATTTTTGAAGATACATGTTTACTATTTTTCGCAAATAACTATTTCTCAGTGTCCCGAAACCTACCAAAATCCGATCAAGCCTACCCACCTACCAAATGGAAAAAACCTACCAGTTTTGGTAGGAAAAACCCATGTGGGGCAACATTAATACAGTGTTTGTTTTTTTTGGACGCAGTTATTTTTGCGCTGTGCTAGCTGAGTATAAAAAGAGAAGACAATAGATAGTAATATGGGGTTTGTTTATGCTCTCTAAACACAAAACGCAAAGGCAAACGGTCTAGCAATGCGTAGAATTATTAGTGAATTTAAAATGTTAATTAAACATTATTATTTTTTTTTTAATTTTATTTATAAATATCCCCATGTCCCATTGTAGCACGAATACGTTATTTTAAACTTTGAATCACCGAAATCGACCCAGTAGATCAGCTTCTTTGCGCTAACATAATATGTGGGCTTTAAATTTATATATAGTGTAGATTAGGTGTTTAACGAAGAAATAAATTTTCCTAATAGTATTAATTTTTTTTTTCAGTACATATCATAAAATTCTTATGATATTAACAAGTATCTATATTTATATTTTTATTATATAAATTCTTTAAATTTGGACAATTTAAACCATCTAAATTATATAAAGTAATATCGGATCCGAATAAACGTTGAATCCATCCGTATCGTTAACTTAGATTCTTCAAAAAGAGGTTGAATAAGAAACGTTGTTATATGTGAATCATATGTTGATATGCTTGAACGTCTATAACCAACGTATATTCCTCTGACATTATATAGCTTAAGCTTTTTTAAATTCGTTAAACAAATAGTGTGGTGAGTTTCTATTTTTTAGAGTCTAATCAAATTAAATTTAAATAAATATAAACATAGGCATGTATTAGATCCAACAATTTTATTAATTACTTGATCACACTCCGCTGAGGAATGAAAACCAAATATCAAATCAATCCTTTTATATACTACATTTATGTTCTTTTTATTCTTCATCATAAGGAAAAAACCTCTTGAGAGTTAGTAATTTCATGTGAATACGGTAAATACATCCTATAGTTTTAAAATTAAGAAATTTCCATATCAATATCATGTTTTTAACTTTTAATATCGATTAATGTGACATCTGAGCGTAGTGTGGTATCATTTTCAGTAACAATCTCAATTTCACCATTACTTAAAATTTTCTCGAACGCAACTTGACGATACTCAAAACAAGAAATATTCAGTTTACGTTGAAGGAAATTCCTATCATATGTACAACGAGTTCTTAGCATAATATTATCTTCATATTGAAGCTGAAAATGTCTATAACAGGGATGTGAGCTCTCAATTATTCCCGAAATATTTTTTTGTTTTTGTATTAGATTTTGCCAAAATGCTTCTATAGCTTCCTGCGTTCTGAAAAACTTTTTCAGATTATATGTAGGTGCTTCTGATGTTATTTCAGTTTAAAGCTCAGTTTTATGCTTATAGTATTATTATTAGGTAGTTTTACAGAAAACTCTATATTTTAAAATTCATTTTGACTCAAATCATTTGGTATTGCAGATGAGAATACTTGGATAAAACAAATAAATGTTAATAATATAACAAAATTATATTTCATTTTAAGTTTCTATCATGAAAATCAAGATACGTTCCCGGTTGAAATATAAATCTATTAATTTATGTATATGTATACTATATATATATTACATCGTGGGCCGAAAATCCGCATTTTTTAAATTTTGATTGGTAATAGCAAACATATGGTTTATTATGCTCTAAAAACAACTTGTGTGGAATATGGAAATTTTTGGTCAATATCTTGGCTCGCCCAAATTCAATGTGCTCAGTGTCGGCTTTATTTTGACTATGAATATGCCCCATTATATTCTCAATAGGGTGACAGGTAACAAGATCAACGGAAATATGGTTAATTGACTTTATTTCCCACCCTTTTCAAAAGCGAAATAAAGTCAACAAAAATTTGGAAATGAAGTCATTGACGCTATTTCCTCATTCAAATGGAAATAGCGTCAACAATGCTTAAAGTATGTCGATTCATAGAAAAAAATGTTGTTCTTACAATAAACATTGCTCCGTAAGTGTTGTTTTTTAATAGATCAAAAAGGTTATTGCCAAATCCCCAGTGTGCTATTAATCCGCACACAATTATGAACTACCCCAATTGTTTTTATTAAAAAATTTAAAATTACGAATATAGTAAAAACACGATGCGATAAACCAAACGCAAAACGCAGCTGGAGTACGATAAAATATTTGAAGAAAGAGTGTAGAAATGGTCCAGAACTTGCAAAACATGTTTCGTTTCCACAATAATAAAGCGAACACTCTTAAATTGAAGAAACAGTCCATGTCCAAAAACCACAGAGGAACACTGAAAAAATTCTGTTTTTAAATTAGCATATTTTGAAAGATTTCGGAATGTCTAAGCTGGAAAAGAAACCAACATTTTTATAAGGAAACAATTATAGAAAAGGAATTCTCTTACACTGTATTCATGTCTCCGACAACAATTTGTGACGACATCATTTAAAAGCAGCTAAGGAGAATGACGACGCTATTTATTAGATGGCACATTCAAGCCAAATGTGCCAAGATGCGGGTATAAAAAATTATTGATTATTTAATATCGGAATCGAAATCATGTAAGTTAATTGATTGGTTTTCACACACTTTTGAAACACAAATTATATCGTCACTAGAGACGAATAAAGGCGCGCTAGTGTTTCGACGGCAAAAAAAAAAACGCATAAAAAAAATTGTACGAAAAAAGGCGCTTAATAAAAACTTCGGCGAAGAAAGACGCGTAATCATAGATTTATACTTGGCCAAGGACTGTCACTTCAGCATTATTCGCCAAAAAAATCTTAACTGAATGTACATACTATTACAACCGCACACATAGTTGACCGCGAAAATAACTTTACGCGTCCTTCTTCGCCGTCAAATATTTTAACGCGTCTTTCTTCGTCGTCAACTATGTTGAGTCTTTCTTCGTTGAAGTTTTTTTATGCGCCTTTTTTCGCGGTCAACTTTTGAACTCGAGCCTTTATTCGTGTCTAGTGACGATATGCTTTTTTACTGCAGACAAGTTGTTGCCAAAACACAGCAGAAATCTTCCAATAACTTACAAATATAAGATTGTGAAATATCGAGGACTTAAATTCATTAATACCCTCTATCTGAAATTTGCACAAAATTGCAAAATTTGCGCGGCGAAGCGTGACGTGGTGTGACGGGCCGGTCGCGCGGGGTACGCTTGGCGCGAGCGGTGTGGCGCGCGGACGCGGGCCGCCGCAAAGCTAAGCAAATTTAATGTTTGAAAGAGCAACAATGTCAATGGATTTTATTTCGCTTTTGGAAAGGTAATAATCTCAATTGACTTTATTTCGCACCAGGGTGGGAAATATATTAGTGGAACGTCAGTGTGAGCGGACGTGTACTTACTGCGCTCCGCGATTTTGGTGCTTGCTTCGCTAATTGTGTAAACAAATCAATGTGCTCGAGACAGTGACTCTATTTTGAAATAAAATCTGTAGAATTAAACAAGATGCCTTGTTTCTGTGGTCTAAAAGTTGACCGTAACAACAAAGCTAAAGTTCAATGTGCAAAATGTAGTGAACTTTTCCATCTTAAGGGTGCCGGTATTTCTCCTGCTGACTTAGATTATTTGATCAGCTCTAATAGCAGCTTTTTCTGGAAAATATGTTCGGACATTCGCCGAAAATCTCTCCGTTTCCCCCTCCGGCTCTTGATGTGGTGGAGGGCGCAATTGCTATTAATTCGCCTGCTTCAACGAACTTTAGTGAAAATATTTTGCCCCAACAACAAATGCCTGAGAACCCGGTCGCAATGCAGAAACACAGTGAAAATGGACAAAGTGAAAATGAAGACAATACTGCAATCTCGCTATCAATAGTTCTCAAAGAAATTGCTGCTCTTAAATCTGAACAAGTTCGTGCGACTGCTGTGATTGGTTCTCTTCAAGCGGTTAAACATTTGTTGATAGCAAAGTCAGATGAATTGCGCTCAGATATAAGAACAATGCAAAAATGCCTAACCGAAGAGGACACCTCAGCCCTTGCGCTGCTTACGGCTGAGATAAAAGACCTTCGTGCGTGTATGCATGTAACTCGTCTTGCTCTAATGATATTCAACTGTCTGGTGTTCTGATCGCCTGCCTGCTGCTTTGCCGATTGACTCAACCGAACAGTGTAATTTAGCCGCTCCTGCGCCGACACAGTCAACTGAGCCACGTATCTTACGCGCGTCTACGTCCGCTGCTGCTGCGGGCGCTGGCACTACTGATAATGCTAACATCGCTATGCCTTTTTCGTATGCTAACGCCGCTCGTTTATCTATACCTGTTGCGCGTGATTATACTTCTGCTTCTGCTGTTAATGATGACAACCACCCCAGTCGGAATTTTAAGACCATTGCTGGTTGCAATGCTAGTAGTGAGTTAGAAGTCGCACCACGAATAAAATGGCTACACCTGTCGTCGTTTATGAATTCGGTCACCGCTGATAACATTGTCGCATATGTTTCGAAGAATATGTCCATCGATGCTAGTTTGATATCCTGCCATATGCTTGTGAAGAAAGATACCGATGTTAAACATTAAAACGTGTCAATTTCAAGATAGGAGTTCCATCTTTACACTACGCGTCTCTTCTCAACTCTGCAATTTGGACAGCTGACGTAAATGTGCGGCCGTTTGAGTTTTTTCAGAAAGCAGTTGCGGCACAACCAACACCGTAACTGATTCCCTTCTGTGTGAACCTCTTTCTAAGTCTCTAAGGATATATTTTCATAATGTATCTGGCCTAAGAACTAAATCCAGAATAGTTTTAATATGAGTGCTCACCTGGACTATGACGTATTCGTTCTTATTGAAACATGGTTGAATGCTGATTTCTGTGAAAATGAATTTTTCGACCCCAATCTATTTAATGTATACCGGAAAGATCGTGATTTTATTAAAATTGGATTGTCAAGGGGCGGTGGTGTTTTAATCGCTGTTCAGCGTCGGTTTCGCTCATCACTCGTGCATTTAGAAAATGTGGATTCACTTCTGGACCAACTTTGCGTTGTGGTACAAGGTCACACGAATATATATATCTGTGCGTCCTACATTCCACCGTCCAGTGTTGATAGTCTATACAAAGGGCATGTTGACAACATAACGGCTCTCGTCTGCAAACATTCTGGTAGCAACTTTTGTGTTCTTGGAGACTTCAACTTGCCTAGTATAGAATGGTCATATGTAGATAGTAACTATGCCCAAATTCCAAAAAACATTAATAGCTTTTCGGAATCCTACTTAGTTGATTGTTTTTTTAAGTTTAGGTTTTATTCAAATCAACAGTTTCTTAAACAAGTTTTTTAGAATTCTGGATCTTGTATTCATAAGTGATAACATGCATTTCACACTTCATGAATGTCTTGATCCTTTATCAAGTTCTTGTAATCATCACATACAGCTCATTATTGGTCTAGAATTTTACAGTTTTAAAAGTCTTCATGTTAGTAATCAAATTAATAGTTTTTTGCTTTAAACGTTGTAATTTTAATATTGTGGATAACGAAATTTCTCTATTAGATTGGGATTCATTTTTACTGGAATTAATATTTCTTCATGCTTTGATACATTTAAAACAAAGATGTATGAAATATTCTGCGAAAACGTACCACGTGTTAGCAAGAAGTGCTATAGGGTTCCTTGGTATACGAGAAACTTAAAAAGACTAAAGAATTTGAGGAACAAGTTTTTAAGAAAATTTAAATTAACAAGTGCCCAAGCGTATAGGGGTAAATATTTGCGCTATTCCAAGAAGTTTAAACAGTCGAGTAAAATTCTCCAGCGAAATTATATTCGCAAATTTGAGTCTGATATTAAGTCTAATCCAAAAGCTTTCTGGCGTTACGTTAAGTCCAAAAAGTCCTGCTCTAATATTCCCTCTGAGGTATTTTACAACGGGAGTTATGCTTCCTCCACCCAGGAGGCAGCTGATCTTTTCGCTGACTTTTTTAGTTCTAACTTTGATCCATCGTCGGAACATCTGAGTGATAATTTTTGGAAAACCAATTCCACCATTAACTTTGGCTCCCTTTCGCTATCTATTGAGGATGTTTGGGATGGAATTCAGGGCCTTAAAAGCTCTTCGCTTGCGGATATTGATGGTTTCTCATCCTATCTCTATCCTATCTTCATGAATTGTCCTGCCCTTACATATCCTCTTTTGCTAATTTTCAATAAATCGTTAGAATCGGGGGAGTTTATTGATGCGTGGAAAGTTACGTCCATCACACCTTTATTCAAGGCTGGTAATAAAAAAGATGTTGCTAATTATAGGCCTATTTCCAAACTTTCTACGACATCGAAGCTATTTGAATATATTATCAAACAAAAGTTGTATTTTG
>NW_023458555.1:79216339-79220572 GCF_013731165.1 Rhagoletis pomonella | reverse complement strand
GATTCAAAAAACTAACTCGCAAGTCTAATTTAAGTATTTACTATCAAAACGTTAGAGGTTTGAATACCAAATTAACTGACTTATATTTAAAAGGTTTTGACTGCAATTATAATATTATTTCCTTGACCGAAACATGGCTCAAACCTCATATTTTTAATTCCGAAATTCTTCCAAATGAATATCAAATATACAGGAGTGACCGCGTGGGCAGAATCGGCGGTGGTGTTCTTTTTGCGGTGCATTCATCTATACCATCCGAGGAAGTTAGTCTTCCTGTCATTGAATATACCGAATTTAAATGTATACGTGTACAGGCTGGAAAGACTTATATTTATTTAGCTCTTTGCTACATCCCTCCTAATTCTGCCGTATCGGTATATATGCAGCTAGTTTCTTTACTCGAGACCGTGAATGCAATGCTTACGGCATCCGATTCTATGATTGTTTTGGGCGATTTAAATCTGCCACACATTTCATGGAACATCATTGACACCGATGTTGTACCAGTTTCATATAGAGATAGTTACAATGTATTTCTGGAGGAAATGGCTGAACTTTGCCTCAAACAAATAAATATATGTCCAAATAAGTTTGGAAAGGTCTTGGATCTCGTTTACGTTGATGATGTTCCGAAGGCCTCTATTAATCGGTGTGATCCCTAGTTTTGCCGGAAGATGCATACCATCCTGCTCTTGAGTTAAGCTACGAAATCATAAATGAAATACATAATAATAAGTCAAGTTCAAGTACTAGATATGTTTTTGCGAAAGCAAATTTCAGGAAAATTAACAAAGAACTTTCAAAGTTATCTTGGCCAATATATAGAGATGACGTGGAGCGTAGCGTTGAGCACTTTAATGATACTGTTTTCAATTTGTTTCGAAAGTATGTGCCAATACGTAATATTGTTCATGAAGAACCAATACAATTATGGTTCACTAAAGAGCTTAAAAAGTTGAAAAATAAAAAGTCGCACTCTTTTAAACTGTATAAAAGAACGGGCTTACACAGTGATTACCTAAGGTACTCAGTTTTGCGGCATAGCTACTTTGCATTAAATAAGAAATGTTATAATTCATATTTATGTAAAATTAAGAAGAATTTAATTAACAATCCTAAATCATTTTATGGTTTCGTAAATTCAAAGCGTAAGGCACATGGTTTTCCGTCCGCTATGCATTATCGCAACACTGTATCTAGCGACAGCCAACTCATTGCCAACATGTTTGCTCGGTTCTTTAGGTCCAATTATTCTGTAGACTTCCCTATAAGTGGAGACTATCCGTACGAGCTTTGTCCAATCAACTCTGCTTATATTCCAGTAATATCTTCCGATGAAGTTTTACACTCTTTAAAAACCTTAAAAGCGTCATTTAGGCCTGGACCTGATCATATTCCGACCTGTTTTCTTAAAAACTGCGCTGAGAACATCTGCGAGCCTTTAACAACTCTATTCAATTTGTCACTTAAACATGGCGTTTTTCCGTCAGCCTGGAAGGAGTCTTTCATAATACCACTTCACAAAAACGGCAGCAGGTCGTCTATAGAAAACTATCGAGGCATAGCGAAACTCTCCGCTATCCCCAAATTATTCGAAGCAATTATTGTTAACCAGCTGACATATTCTATATCTTCTTCAATTACACAATCTCAACACGGGTTTTCTAAAGGAAAATCTACTATGACTAATTTATTGGAGTTTACAACTCATGTCTCAAACGGTTTTAGAGAAAATGCTCATACGGACGTAATTTACACCGATTTCAGTAAAGCTTTTGACAAAGTATGTCACTCGTTACTCATCCGTAAACTCGACCTAATCGGCTTTCAGCCCAGTCTTCTTCAATGGATCTCATCTTACCTCTCTGATAGAACACAAAGAGTTATTGTTAATAATTGTTCTTCCAACATCATTAAAGTTTCTTCAGGAGTTCCTCAGGGAAGCCACCTTGGTCCGATTCTGTTCCTGATATTCATTAATGATATTTCTTCTATAATAAAACATTCAAAAATTTGAATGTATGCCGATGATGTGAAACTTTTTAAAACATTGTCCTCTATCGAAGAAAGGTCTTTGTTACAAGCGGATCTGAACAACGTGGTTAGTTGGTGTAATACAAACTATATGCCACTAAACCTTCAGAAATGTAAAGTTATGTGTTTCTCTCGGAGGGCTGTTCAACCAGCTGTTTATTCAATATCAAATTATAATCTGGAGCAGGTATCCAATTTTGTCGATCTTGGTATCACAATGGATTCCAAACTGAATTTCAACCATCATATTAATGTTACAGTCAATAAAGCCAAAGGCGTTTTTGCATTTGTAAGGCGATGGTCAAAAGAGTTCAAAGATCCTTATGTTACAAAAGCTCTTTTTACCAGTTTAGTTAGACCTATACTAGAATACGGATCTATTGTTTGGAATCCCCGCTACCAAGTTCATTCAGAAAGGATTGAATCAATTCAAAAACAATTCTTGCTTTTTGCATTGCGTAATTTTAACTGGGATTCAGATTACAATCTCCCCCCTTACACAAGTCGTCTAAAGCTCATAAATTTGCCTACACTCGCAAGTCGTAGAGAAATGCTGGGTATAATATTTATCGTAAACTTAATGACAGGCTTGATTAATAGCCCGGCCCTCCTGGCTGAGGTAAATTTTAATGTTCCTTCTCGAATGTCAAGACACTTTCGACCTCTATTTTTAAAGCCATGCAAAACTAATTTTGAACTAAACGAATCATTCCGTGGTTTATGTCAAGATTTTAACTGTCATTCCAGCACGTTTGACGTATCGGACTCGATTTTTACTATAAAGAAAACTATTATTTCCACTCTCAATAATTGAAATACTATCTTTAGCATATCCAATCAGCTGATGCATTTGATTCTGTAGCTGAATAGTTTTAGATCTCGACACTTAACAAACTCCTGTTTCCACTACTCGGCACGAAAAAACTAAAAAAAAAAAAAAAAAAAAAAAAGGTTCCGTACGTCATGCGGACTGCGCCCCTCGTGTCGGTTGGGCGGGAATGGAGGGTAAAAAGCCGTTGGGATTAATTAATTAAAAAAAAAAAAAAAAAAATTAAAGGATAGTCAAGTGAATGATTGCATAATTGAATAATAAATAATTAGAACTAATGGTGATAACATCAATCAGCATGAAAAACCGTTCACAAATTCGCTTTGGACGTCAAGTCCATAACATTTAATAGCCCGTGTATGATACAAACAACAAAAATATACATACATACTAGCAATCACAAGTCACCCATTTCTGTTAGGCACAAACATACATTGGTACGAGACAGTTCACGAAACACAAACAATTAGGTGTCTTGACACTTTCGGTCCGCCCCACCGTTTATTTCCCAGTCGATGTCCTTCAATGCGGCAAGCTTTCGGTATAGCTCATACGATCAACCATGTTGCACCATAGGCATACCGAAAGTTGCTTAGTACGGAGAACAATTGGTCGATGTGTGGACGGCACTACGGAGTGCGAAGGCTGCGTCACTGATATGTTTGTCCCAGTTTTTCTGGTTATTGCTAATGTGTGACCTAACAATCTGTAAGACTGAACGATTAACTCGCTCCGCTGCGTTGCACTGGGGTGAATAGAAAGCAGTATTCACGTGCCTCGTACCATATTTTTCTAGGAAACTAGAAAATAACTCTGACACGAACTGCCTTCCATTATCCCAATGGATGTACTCAGGTACTCCAAAAATGTGAAAAACTTCCCTTTCTAAAACTTTAATTACAGCTGCTGATGTCGCTTTCCTCATTGGCTTTAAAAACACAAATTTTGGGAAATAGTCAAGACACACAAACACATAAACATTACCTTCAGACGTACGCGGTTACGGACCCATAAAATCAATAAACAACCGTTGAAAAGGTCGCTCAGTTACGTGCTGCTTCCCATGACAGGTTTTTGGAAAGAATTTTGGACTTTATTACTTTTGCAAACTTCGCAGTCTTTTACGTGTGCCTGTACATCTGTTACCATGCCTGGCCAGTAGTATTTTTGGCGAATACGAGAGAGGGTCTTGTGCATGCCACCATGACCAGCCGAGGGCGAGCTGTGAGAGCACTGCACCAAACCCTTGCGCAGCTCCGACGGCACCCAGAGTTTCCAGGCTTGGTCCTGCTGAAGCCCCTCCCCCCGGTCAAATTGCGTTGATCGAAGTTGAATGCTTGCAGCTTTAGACTCCACCTAGCGAGTCTACC
>NW_023458555.1:79208094-79216239 GCF_013731165.1 Rhagoletis pomonella | reverse complement strand
GTTAAATCTTTAATTTGCCCGAATCAGCATGGGTTTGTCGCCGATAGGTCTACAGTACCGAATCTAGCTGTTTTCAGTGAATACTGCATTGAGTCTTTCTCGGCTGGTTTTCAGGTCGACTGCATTTACACCGACTTTTCGAAGGCTTTCGATAAATTCTCTCACAGAGTCTTAATTAAAAAACTTGGTTGTCTTGGTCTTCACTCTGCTTTTCTGGAATGGATAAACTCTTACTTATGCAATAGACGTTGTGTTGTTACATTTGATGGTGTTTAATCTACCCCCTTTGTTGCCTCCTCTGGAGTCCCATAAGGAAGTGTCTTGGGACCACTCCTATTTGTACTTTTTATTAATGATATCACAAGCTGCTTTTCATTTGCCAAATGTTTGCTTTATGCTGATGATTTAAAGATTTTCTCAGCGATTAAGACACCAGAAGATGCTATTTTGCTTCAAACTGATATTGATAGGCTTTACTTGTGGTACCAGAAGTCACGGCTCTCACTGAACCTGTCTAAGTGCTTTCAAATGACTTACTCGAAAATATCCAACATTATACCTGCTACGTACAATATATCGACTTGTGACCTTCAGTGTGTTAGTGGGATTAAGGACCTTGGCGTCATTTTTGATAATAAATTCTCTTTTAATAACCACATAAATTATATCACTTCAACAATCAAGTTACTCTATGAATCGGTTGTTAGGTCACACTTAGAATATGCTGCTTTTGTTTGGAGACCAAGTAGCCAGCAAGCTATCAATAGAATAGAACGTGTACCAAAAATTTTTCTTAAGTTTGCACTTCGGTCTTTGAACTTTGTGGATCCCATACCATCCTATTCTGCTCGTCTCATGCTTATAAGTCTCAAGTCCTTAGAAATTCGTAGGTCTATACTGTGACTGTCCTTTACTCGTAATATCATAACTGGAGTCATTGATTGTCCTTACTTGTTGGAAAGGATTCGATTTAATGTTCCCCAGAGATCTCTTCGGAACTTCTACCTTTTTATGTGGATAACTATAAATCTAAGTACGCGAGTAATGCCCCCATTACTCGCGCTTTACGTGAATTGAATTCCATTAATAGTAATACTGATCTGGATTTTTCACTTTCAAGGATTGCTTTTTTTGAATCTTTTGAACTCTATATTATAGTTTTTTAATGAAATATATTTTAAATTTATATTAATAATCTGTACTAAGTTACTTTTGTAAATAGTCTGTAAGGATTGAAATTCATAGACTTAAATAAATAAATAAATAAATAAATAAAATTGGGGATATTTAGGGCATAAACCGAGGACGCTTCTCAAAAGTGTCAAAATCCAGGACATGTTCCGGAACCCAGGACGGTTGGTAACCCTATAAAAAGTGAACTTAACAACTTTTCTCACTTAGTCAGCAATATACATATAAAGAGATGAATAAAACATTTAAATACACACATATTTTTATAAATATTTTTTTTTTATATATATTTATGTGGGTTCGTTATCATATATTTACTTGGTATTAATATACTTACTAGAGTGCGAGTTACTGTCGAAATTCGAAATTTTTTCTAGTTTTAGAAGCCTTGGAGAGGTTTTCTAACTTAACACGTAGCAAAACTTATACGGTACAAATTAACTAACCGGAAACTCATCTGCTAAAACGTAACTAAATTTTTTTTTATCTGAGAAGGTCTTTGGAGAACTTCGGCAGGACTTGGAATTGGCCCGATACATTCAAGTTTATCGATAAATTTCAATGATTTCATACATATCGATAGTTCGACGAATTTAAAGAACACTAAAATTCTATAACTCAACAAACTTCGTTAACTCGACTAATTTCGATAACTGTGAAATTCGATGGCTCGATAAATTTCGATAACTCAAAAATGTAAAAACTTTGAATACCTTTATAAATTTTTACTTTTGACATCTCCACATTTTTCGAAAACTACCTAAACATTTTGAATATTTTTATTGAGCTTTGTACCACGATTGTTTATTAGGAAAAATTGAAAAAGCAACAAAGTCTAAGCGGTTGAAGTTATAGCACTATTTCGGAGATCACCACATCTCCTCATCAGACTTCGTGGTACAAAGCTCAATAAAAATATTAAAAATAAAATGTTAAGAAGCCACAATAACATTGACAAATACATTTTGATAGCTCGTTAGCAGTGATAAATCGATAAGCTTATATAACCTTGAAATTTCGGTAAATCGATGTATTTTGAAAATTAGATAAACTTCGCTTCGTTGAACCAACCAATTTCAGTAGATCAATAATTATCGATAACTCTGTAAGTTGAAAGAACCCCATGCATTACGACACCTCGATAGATTTCGTTAAGTCTAAAATAATGACAATTCAATAAATATCTATAACTTCATACATTTCTTTAACTTGACAAATTTCGTTAATCCCACACGTTTTTATAGCTCGATAACTATCCGTAAATTTGGACAACTAAGTTTCTGTGTCTATAGATTTCGACAACTCAGTAAACATTGATCAGTTTGAATAATTCGATACGTTGCGATAACTTATTAAGTATGGATAAATTTCGATAATTATAAACTTCGATGATTCGATAAATTTCCGTAACCTTTATGGCTGATTTTATTTCGATTCTTATCGGAAAATTTCAACTCTGTTAACCTAATTCTTATGTATTTCTCATTGCCTCCATTTTCGCGTTTATCTCAATTTTCGTCTTTATCTTCACTTTTGCCTTTTTTTGTCTTCATCGTTGTCACTTGTTTCTTCATCTTCATATTTATCTTTATTTCAAAGTTTAATTTCAAATACGATGTAAACCCAAATGCGAAACGGCTTAAATTGAACAGGTTGCAAAAACAGCCATACACAAATATGAAAATTTTTAAACGACGATTTTCAACCAATTTCGAAATTATTGTGGCGAATACTGCGGCAACTCGAAGCGAACAACGAGAAATAGGCAGAATGTTCGAGGAATCACGTAGAATGTTCCACAAAGAGAAACGTCAAGTTGGATGAACACTGCGAACAGCGAGAGAAAGAGAATGAGCGATAAACTTCAGAATGTTCTAGAGTTGCCATAAGTGCTAGCGCAGGTATATAAGGGCGCCGCCACAGCGGAGTTGAGTTAGTTACGAAGTTACAAGTCAGCAAGCTACAAGTAAAGTGAGCGGAGAATTGAGTTGCGAATAAGCAAGCTATAAGTTTAATTGTGTTAACAAGTACTAAAGCGTTATTATTGCTTTAACAAGTATTGTAAAGTGTTTTTACTGTATTAGCAAGTATTGTAAATTGTTTGTTGTAAAATAAAGTTAATTGTACTACAATTCGGTCATCGTTAGCATTTATTTAACAATCCAGCGATACGAGCCCGAGTATATTTGGGTAATCCCTCAAGGTTTCGAGGATAATCGTAACAATTGGTGTCAGAAGTGGGATTGTTAAATAAATCCTGAAGGATAAACTACTGAAAATGGCGAAAATTCAGGACTTAAAAATTGAGGAGCTGAAACAGGAGTTGGAAAAGTGTAATTTGGCCACCTCCGGAAGAAAAGTGGAATTATTATCCCGTTTGCGGGAGGCTATGGAAGCTGAAGGCATCGACGTGGACAAATACGACTTCCAGGGTAAATCCGACGATGCATCCGCAAAGGACGAACAAAAGGATGAGGCTGCTTGTTCGTCGAAGGATGTGCAGCAGACATCCGGGAAGCTTGAAGAACAGCAAAATGCTCCTTGTTCATCCACAGGTATGGACATGAACACGTTATTGGCTGCCATGTCACAGATGATACAGGAACAGAGGTCGCAGTTGTCGTCAGACGTTTCCTCACAGATGCAAACACAGTTGTTAGATATTTCGTTGCAGCTACAGGCACAGAAGACACACGTGTCACAGTTGCTGGAAGTCCAGCATGCAAAGATTACACAACTGCAGGAGAATTTGGCTAGAGATAACGAACAAATCAAGGATAGACAGGATAAAGTCGAGGCTAAGGTAGAAGAGTTGGAAGGTCGCCTCCGAGATATGCAGTTGAATCGCCCACCTTCTTCGACCAGCGCGCCCAAGGTAAAGACTCCATCCTTTGACGGCACGATTCCTTTCCAAGCCTTTAAGCTCCAGTTTGAGAAGACAGCTACAGCAAATCACTGGAGCATGGAGGATAAATCCGCTGCACTGTTCGTTGCATTAAAAGGACCTGCAGCGGAAATCTTGCAGACTATTCCTGATTGTGAAAGGAACAGTTACGATGCGTTAATGGGTGCAGTGGAAAGACGTTATGGTAGCGAGCACAGGAGACAGATTTACCAGATGGAGCTGGAGAATCGCTGCCAGAAATCCAACGAGACTTTACAGGAATTCGCTTCCGAGATCGAAAGGTTGGCTCATTTGGCAATTGGAGATGCATCTGGTGAGCACCTCGAAAGAGTAAAAATCCAGAGGTTCATCAACGGAATGCGGGACGTGTATACCAAGCGAGACGCGTACGCGAATCCCAAGCCAACATTTGCTGAAACTGTCTCGTATGCTCAGACGCGTGAAACGGCGGCACTCCTAAGCAGACCAGCCTACAAAGCATATCGCGTGGAAGTGGAAACACCGGACGAGACAAATGAAATGCTGAAGAAGATTATCCAACTGCTGGGCGAGAGAAATCATGGCTCTGGCAAATGTTTTAAATGTGGAAAGTCAGGCCACTTAGCCCGCGATTGCAGTGCAAGTTCCAGTGGGCTCAACAATTCAGCAGGACGCAAACGCAGGGCTGAAGGAGACGACGCCAACTCCAATCAGTCGTTAAACTGAAACGAGCCACCTGGAAGGGCCGCGTGCTGGCTCTAGAAGTTGAAGGGCCCATAATCTCCGTCTCCCAAATTGGCCGGAATGCGAGCAACCTCACTATTGGTGGATGTGTGAATGGGCTGGAGAGAGTACTGACAGTGGATACTGGAGCGACACATTCCATTATTCGACCGGATTTGGCCACTTTTTATGTAAAGCCACTACCTGGAGCAAAGCTGCAGACTGCAACTGGTGAATGCACCCAAGTGTTAGGAGAAGTACCATGCGAGGTAATAATCGACGATGTGGCCTCGTACACTAAGTTTAGAGTAGCAGACATTGTGGATGAAGTCATCATCGGCGTAGATTTCTTACTTGGCCAAGCCATGAAGATTGACCTCCAGAGAATTATCCTGACAGATCGTCACAGGAAAGTGCCACTTAGGGTTGGTTAAGACAGCCAGTACTGCAGCAGATGGTTAGTCTTAGAGGAAGTGTCGACAATTCCACCAGAAACGGAAGCGGTTAGTTGGGCGGAGGTTGGCAGTGATGGAGACGGAGTGGTTTCATCAGGAGAAGGAAGCGGTTCACTGATACAGGAAAAGCGTTACGGTTCCGCTAGCTCAGTGAAGAAGAGGTCGCAACAAGGAAGTGGTCATGGCGAGCCAGGCAGTGTTTCCGGCAGGAGGAAAGCCACTGAACCACGTTGCAATGGTGATACGCCGGTGGCCGGAAATGGAAGCGGCTGTGGTAGCAGTAGGCGCGCTTTGAAGTGTCCTGAAAAAGGTGGTCGGCAAAAGCGAGCAGTTAAGCCAGAAGCCAAGGTTGAGATTATACATGTCCGGTCAATGAAGGTAGCAGCTGCGGACGAGCGAGATACGAAACGACGGCGGGAGTTTCAGCGTAAGGATCCGGATGTAATAAGATGTGCTGAAGGCAGTGCAGCACGAAGGCGGGAGTCAGGGTGTCATGGACAGATGATGCGGCATAGATCTGGCGAAAAGGGTGCCCATGAGAAGAGACATGGTCTGGTAACCACCAGTGGCCGGCAGAAGCACGACCATGTGAGATGGTGCACCACCGGAGATAAGCTGGAAGCAATGTCCAGTAACGCACTGTGGTTGTACATGTCGCAGCAGAAGAAAAGCTTTACCTCCAAGTAAAGACTTGACTGGAAAGATCCGTTGAAGATTTACAAACGGCTGCAGGACGCAGTGCATCAAATCCAGACAATTGGGAGACCGAGGACCAAGATGAAAGTGGCCCACTTGGAAAGACTTGCAGCGGTTGGAGCGGCAAGTATGTCTGATCGGGACGATCAGACTTAGGTGGAGGGCAGTGTGGCGAATACTGCGGCAACTCGAAGCGAACAACGAGAAATAGGCAGAATGTTCGAGGAATCACGTAGAATGTTCCACAAAGAGAAGCGTCAAGTTGGATGAACACTGCGAACAGCGAGAGAAAGAGAACGAGCGATAAACTTCAGAACGTTCTAGAGTTGCCACAAGTACGAGCGCAGGTATATAAGGGCGCCGCCACAGCGAGGTGAGTTAGTTACGAGTTACAAGTCAGCAAGCTACAAGTAAAGTGAGCGGAGAATTGAGTTGCGAATAAGCAAGCTATAAGTTTAATTGTGTTAACAAGTAGTAAAGCGTTGTTATTGCTTTAACAAGTATTGTAAAGTGTTTTTACTGTATTAGCAAGTATTGTAAATTGTTTGTTATACAATAAAGTTAATTGTACTACAATACGGTCATCGTTAGCATTTATTTAACAATCCAGCGATACGAGCCTGAGTATATTTGGGTAATCCCTCAAGGTTTCGAGGATAATCGTAACACTATAAAAACTCTCCTCATCTACAGAAAATTACCTTTCCAATGGTGTTTTTTGGTTTTGAAATCGGTAACTTTACCTTGGTCTTCATCTTTGTTTTTTTCTTCACATCTATGTCATACCATACAATGTGATGTCATATCATATAATGTCATGTCACGTGATATCGTGTGATGTGATGTAATATCATGTGATGTCTCTTCATATCATGTGATAAAATGTTATGTGATGTCATGTAATGTGATCACATTCCATGTTCCGATTAGTATATCGATAACCCTGTTGATAACTGTGTCGATAAAAATACCGATAACAATATCCATACAGAAAAATACATCGATTGCAAAATCGATTAATTCATCGATAAATATAACAATCATCAGTATCGATTATTGTACATATCTTTAACAATATAAATGACTAAATCGATAAAAAATCAATTATTTAATCGATTATTATACCGATAACAATATCCATTATTATATCGATAACAATATCTATTATTATATCGAGAAAAATATCGAGTTTAAATAGATAACAATATCGATCTTCATCCTCATCCTTTTCTTCAATTTTATCTTTATTATTGCACATTTCTCTTCACCTTTACCTTAAAGTGTTTAGATTTACTTTGATCTTCGTTTCTGCCTGTACCTCTAGGCATCTTTGGTTTTGTTTTTATTCTAAAACCGCTAAATCGCTGAGAACCATTTCCATGTGCATTATTCCCCTTGAATTTGCCAATTTACTCCCAACCAACCAATTGCCGTAAAGAAGATTCACTTCATAAATTCAAGAAATGTTCTTTACCCATTTTCGTCTTTATCTTCACTTTCGCCTTCTTTTTTTTGACTTCATCGTTATCATTTATTTCTTCATCTTCATATTTACATATCTTTATTTCAAAGCTTAATTTCAAATGTGAAGTGAAACAACATGCGAAACATGTCAAATTGAACATGTTGCAGCAACATCTACACACAAATAGGAAAATGTTTAAACGACGGTTTTGGTCGCAATTTCAACCAATTGTGAAACCATAAAAACTCTGCTGATTCACTTTTGCGTTTTTTTTGTCTTCATCGTTATCACTTGTTTCTTCATCTTCATATTTATATTTATTTCGAAGTTTAATTTCAAATACGAAGTAAAACAAAATGCGAAACAGCTTAAATTGAAGAGGCTACAAAAACAACCATAAACAAATATGGAAATTTTTAAACGACGATTTTCAACCAACATCCTTTCTCCACAGCCCTTACCTACAGCACACATAAGCAAATTTACTCATGCCTGTGTTCGGGACATAAGTAGGTTAGGTTTGAATGTAGAAATCGAGAAGAAAAGGAAAGGAAGTTTGAAAGAATAGCAGAAGAACCGTCCTGTCGGGTGGAGTCTACCCACCCTCTTCTGCTTGTGTGTAACGCGAAGCCATGGACGTTGTGTTGACCCCTCTTACCTTACAACGCCCCCTGATCCCGACTCAAGTACGTCTAGTCTACTGTCCCGTCCTGTACAAGTTAGTGTGTCAT
>NW_023458555.1:79200971-79207994 GCF_013731165.1 Rhagoletis pomonella | reverse complement strand
TTTTTTTTAAATGGATAAAGTCGTTCCTTTCATGTCGTAAATGTGTAGTTGTTGATCGCTTGGAGGCCATATCACCTTTGTCACATTAATGGACTTGAGCGAATTCAAAAGAATTTTCTTCATTTTGCTCTCAGATCGCTTAACTTTGCTGAACCGATTCCTTCGTATGATGCTAGATGTGCTTTAATAAGCTTGAAGTCTTTACAAAGTAGACGGAGTGTTCTTTCACTCTGCTTTATCTTTGATATTATCAGTGGAGAAATTGATTGTCCATTTCTTTTAGAGCGCATTTATTTTTACATTCCACAAATAAAATTGCGGAGCAATGATTTATTCTTTCTGGAGAGAGTCCGGACGGTTTATGCATCCTATGCTCCGATTCATAGAGCATTGAAAGAATTTAATCAAATCTCAAATTCTTTGGCCTTTGATTTCTCGTCGCCTAAGCAATTGTTTAAATTATCATTGAATGAACTATATAGTTAAGCTTGAACTTGTATCGTTAAGTATTTGTGTAGTAGTCTGTAAGAAATCATGTATTTCTAGATTTACTAGATATGAATAAATAAATAAAGTCCATTCACCTTATTTTCGTTGATCTTATTACCTGTCACCCTCAATAGTTTGTAATGATAGTCTATTATATTGGAGCCATGAGGCTCGCAAAGTAAATTAAAATTGAATGCAGTCGGCTCATTATACATAGTTCGTTTAAACCAGAGATTCCCAAACATTCGCGAATAAAATTTAATTTTTTTGAAACGGGTTGTCACTTGTTATAAATTTTATTAAAATTATGTAATTAGTTAAATAGGAGGATGGTTCCGTTCGCAGAAGTGGAAAACTTCTGACTGCCATTCACATGGGAGTGGCCAGAAGCGATTCTTGTGCGTACGGTTCAAATCGCAGCTCACAACGTCCAGATATTTATATCCACGTATCCTCTGGGTAGCAACCAAACACCCATTTGGGAGCGAGAAAGCGTAAAACTTCGCGTGCACTGGGTTTGGGTCCAGCCACGTTAAAACCCAGCCCAATGAAAAAATCTAAAAAGCCTCGGATTAGACCCCCTTTTTCTGATGACGACCACGGCAAATGTATAAAGGACTATGATTTAAGGGTATGCACCTGGAATATCAGGACCCTTAGTCGGGAAGGTGCCTCTGCCCGGCTGGTTGATGTCCTCGGGAAGACAAAGGCTGACATCACCGCCATCCAAGAAATGCGATGGCCGGGGCAAGGAAAAGTAAGCGTGAAGCCTTGCGACGTCTACTACAGTTGCCACGAAAAGGAGCGCAAATTCGGTGTTGTATTCGTGGTAGGAGAGAGACTCCGTCGCCGAGTACTGGCGTTCACCCCGGTAGACGAACGTCTACCCACAATCCGCATCAAAGCTAGATTCTTCAACATCTCGCTCATCTGCGCCCATGCCCGACGGAAGAGAAGGATGAGGCGTCCAAGGATCTCTTCTATGAACGCTTGGAACGTACATATGAGCGCTGCCCCCGAAACGATGTCAAAATCGTGCTTGGCGATTTTAATGCCTAGGTGGGCAAGGAAGGGATCTTTGGCGCCACTGACGGAAAATACAGCCTCCACGACGAAACGTCCGATAACGGACTGCGGCTTATCGACTTCGCCGGGGCCCGAAACATGGTAATATGTAGTACTAGGTTCCAGCATAAGAACATCCACCAAGCTACATGGCTATCTCCAGATCGAAAACCGAGAAACCAAAACGATCATATTGTGATAGACGGAAGGCATGCTTCAAGCGTTTTGTACGTACGTACACTCCGAGGACCAAACATCGACTCGGACCACTATCTTGTTGTAGCCAAGATACGCACCCGCCTCTGTGCAGCAAAAAATGTGCGCCCAACAATGCAAGGAAAGCTTAACGTCGAAAAGCTGCAATCATAACAGACGGGCAATTTATTCGCCACTCGACTCACACACCTGCTCTCTGAGAGCACTCTTCAACAATCCGACATACGCGTGCAGTGGAACCACATTTCCCGATCATTAAGTACCGCCGCCGAAGAAGTAGTTGGATTTCAGCGAGCCCGAAAGAACAACTGGTACGATGAAGAATGTCAAGAAGCCGCCGAGAAAAAAGACGCCGCCTACAGGGCCACGCTGCGATCGGGCGCAACGCGAGCCATGTGGGACCGTTATAGGGAACTGAAGAAGGAAGCGAGACGTATTTGCCGCAATAAGAAGAGAGAGGCCGAAATACGTGAGTGCGAAGAGCTTGAGATGCTGGCCGAAAGGAAGAACGCCCGAAAATTCTACCTGAGGGTTAGGCGACTTACGGAGGGTTTCAAGACCGGGGCGAACTCCTGTAAGGACAACAATGGCGACCTAGTGACCGATGTCCAGAATAACTGTGGAGGGAACACTTTTACAACCTACTGAATGGTAGCAGCGCTGAAAGTAGTGAAGAAGACGAACCCGAGTCCCCAGTCGATGATGATGGAGTAGCTGTCCCACCGCCTGACTACGACGAGGTAAGAATAGCGATTACGCGGCTGAAAAACAACAAAGCTGCTGAAGCTGACGGCGTGCCAGCCGAGCTATTCAAGTACGGCAGCGAGAAGCTGATGAGGTGCATGCATCAGCTCGTATGCAGAATATGGTCAGATGAACGCATGCCCGACGACGGGAGTTTTAGTGTGCGCTGCCCAATCCACAAGAAAGGCGACCCCGCCATACGTGCCAACTATCGCGGAATCAGCCTTCTAAGCATAGGTTATAAGGTCTAATCGAGTGTATTGTGCGAAAGACTGGAGCCCACCGTAAACGAGCTGATTGGACCTTATCAGTGTGGCTTTAACCCTGGAAAATCCACCATAGATCAGGTACTCACAATACGCTAAATCTTGGAAAAAACCCGCGAGTATAGGATCGACACACACTATCTATTTGTCGATTTCAACGCCACTTTCGACAGCACGAAGAGAAGTTGCCTTTCTGCCGCGATGTCTGAATATGGTATCCCCGCTAACTAATACGGCAGTGTAAAATGATGTTGAGCAATACCGCCAGCTCCGTCAGAATAGGGACGGACCTCTCCGAGCCGTTTGATACCAAACGAGGTTTCAGACAAGGGTACTCCCTTTCGTGTGATTTCTTTAATCTGATGTTGGAGAAGATAATAAGAGCCGCAGAACTGAACCGCTCAGGCACAATACTTTACAAGAGCGTACAATTGCTGGCGTATGCCGACGACATCAAGATTTTCGGTAAAAACAAGGGCTACGTCTGTTCTGACTTCTCGGGATTGGAAAGAGAAGCAAAGCGAATGGGTCTGGTGGTGAACGGGGACAAATCGAAGTATATCCTGTCATAACACAAACAGTCAGAGCATACGCGTCTTGGCACCCACGTCACTGTTGACAGTTACAAGTTTGAAAAAGTAGACGACTTCGTTTATTTGGGAAACAGCATTAACACCAATAATAATGTCAGCCTTGAAATCTAACGGAGAATTATTCCTGCTAACAAGTGCTATTTTGAGCTGAGTAGGCAATTGAGAAGTAAAGTCCTCTCTCGTCGTACAAAGATAACACTCTATAAGTCACTCATCATGCCTGTGCTGGTGTATGGCGCGGAGGCATGGACAATGAAGGCATCTGATGAGGCAGCCCTTGGAGTTTTCGAGAGAAAGATTCTGCGAAAGATTTACGGACCTTTACGCGTTGGTGATAGCGAATATCGCAGACGATTTAACGATAGGCTGTATGAGAGTACAACGATTTAGACATAGTGCAGCGAATTAAAAATTCAGCGGCTCCGCTGGCTTGGCCATGTCGTTCGAATGGACAGAAACGCTCCTGTTCTGAAAATATTCAACGCGGGCCGCGATGCTGGTAACAGAGGAAGAGGAAGGCCTCCTCTGTTTTGGGACCAGGTGAGAAGGACTTGGCATTTCCAATTGGCGCCAGTTAGCACAGAAGAGAAATGACTGGCGTGCTGTTTTGGACTCGGCCATAATCGCTTAGGCGGTTACAGCGCCGATAAAGAAGAAGAATGAGTTAAATAAACTAGATATTACAATTTGGGTATCTAGTGAAATGAGTTTGAAAATGCTTTACCTTTAAACGACACATTGAAGGGTTGCCACATGTTTAAAAAATCAAATTCACTGTAATTAAGGGAATAAGGTAACTGAAATATAAATACATATATGAATATGGGTATCAGACAAAAGAAAAAATTGGACATACTAAGCAAGAAGTAAGTGAAGAGAAAAAACATATCTGAGCTAATTTAGGAGTTCAGTAATTTAAGAGGAATGTAATCAGATCAAATCACTGATTGACAATGTATGTATTTGTAATAAAATAACAAATAACAAACAACAAGTACGCTGTCGTAAATCTTTGGTTTGACACAATTATTATTTTAGTTTAACTAAATTTGACTTTACAAACAGGTGGCAACCCTATTCGTAATATTTGCAAGTCAAACCCTTCTTAAACGTCTTTCGTCTGACACCCATATGGTGATACCTATCTATTTCAATGACCTAATTCCTTTAATTCCAATGGAATTTGTTTTTTTAACAGGTGCCAACCCTAGACAAGTAGTTAAGAAATAACCCCTTTTCATATACATTTCTTTTCTTCTTTTTATAATTCACTTAACTCATTAAACTATTTTAATTTAATTTTTTAACGAGTGGCAACTCTTTAAAAAACATATCTATTGTCTACAGGTCAAGTTTTTAATCTTACACTTAATTTTTGAAAATAGAACGAAACGTGCACTGACCAAAAAATTAAAAAATTATTTTATGCATTAGCAAAAAACCCATTTCTTCAAAAAGTGCAAAAAACGAGCAGGTATTTATGTATTTCTTCTTTCGAAAGCTAAAGCTATTCTTACATATATTTTTTAAACATTCCATTAAAATTTAAAATTTTTTGAAATTTTGATTAAAAACATTGTTTTTCTGGATTACTGCAAGGACACCCTGTGTTTAATTTTATTCCAAAACTTTTAATCCTGTAGCTCTCTACTATCTATATGGAAATAAAAAACGTCAAACCAACATTTTATTTCAAAGAATGTATTTTGACATTTGTCTCCGTGAAGACCTTACGCATGGCTATGCTCTCATTAATATTCTTAGTATAAAATTTGGCGAATTTAGTGGCTTCCTGACGGAATATAATTTATTTTATAGAGAAATTTCTATTTAATTCTTCTTAGTGGAGAAATTACCTTTACAAAAGTACCAAAAACGTTGACATTGCATAGTGGTACCGTAGTAGGTCATTCGAAAAAAATATTGATGTGTCATTTTGACACCATATCTTGCCTAATTACTAAAGAAGATCCACTCTAACTGGGAATAGAAAAAAAATTAATTTTTTAACGCTAAAGCTCCGTTTCAACCATCGAAAGTGAAAACATTCCATAAGTGCTTATTATTTCTAAAACTACGCATTATTTTAAGTGAATCGCGGAGAAGACTTTGATCAAAAATATTTACTTGTCAGAACTTTTTTGATATGGAGCTGAAAGCTGAAGGTATGCAGAATATTCCAAGTATTTGATTGTTTCCTTTAAAGTGTCTTAATAGTAGTTTAAATATAATTTTAAATAAGCGGAAGAAAGTATAAAAAAAAATTGCCTTTTCCGATTTATCAAAGCTTTTAATTACTTTTGCACCAAATTGCACGCATGATATTAGTACCAAAATGTTTGCATAGATCTCTAGTTTCAATATCAAAACCTTCCAACTGCGTTTAGCTGCCTCTGGGTAATGCATAAAGAATATACGACAACCCTCAATTTCAAAAAGGTTTCAGTTCTAATTGGCACTATTGACCATATTTTTAAATTTATTTTAGGATCGAGTTATAAGTGTTCTTTTGCTCGAATGTTTATACTGGACAAATGGCTCTCCTATCAAAGCGTCAAAAGCAAGAAGAAAGGAAACGGAAAGTTTTTGAAGCCCTGACACAAGCTATGCATCAGGCGAAAATGTAAATACTGACGGTTTGAAAAATTGCATTTTCAACCTTTGCCGAATGTTTTTGAAATATTGGACGCAAGTTAACTGATCAAAGATCCAGACTAATCACCAAATACTGCGACTGGTTAAATTAAAATGAAAATTGCACTCTTTTTACATTTGCAAAGACTGGTAATGAAGATTTGCCCTCTACAAGCAAGCAATTGCATAGAAAACTATTTGCTGACTGCAGTAAGAGATCTAAGCGCCGCAGATTAGCTCAACTATCAAAGGTCGATACTTCTGCCGTCACTGCGATAATTAATGATTCCGCCCAATCAAGCCGCTCTTCTGTACAATTCAGCGCTGACGAAATGGTATCACTAATTACGGAGGCTAAATTGACAAAACACCAGTACTTGCTTGTAAAAGAGTTAATACACTCTAAATTTGCAAATGTTTTGCCCTCATATCAGAAAGTGTTAGAAGCGAAGAAACGATGTTATCCATTAGAGGAATGTGTTACAGAATGATCTGCAGAAATTAATTTAGAGTCTTTGTTAGACCACACTTCTTCTCGAAGTTTTTAATCCCAAAAGAGCGTTAAAGATGGTGTTGTTGATGCAAATAATGATTTTGTTCTAATTGGTAAGTGGGGTTTTGATGGCAGTACCGGGCACATGGAATATAAAAAAAAATTTTCGGATTCAAAAATTGAGGACAGCAGCTTGAATTAATTTATAAATCTAGCATGTCAGATTCAGCTATTACTGTTTGGAAGAATCCCCGGTCATCCTTTACTAGGTTTTGTAGACCAATTCGGTTCAAATTTGCCAAAGAAACAAAAGAACTTTCCGTGCAAGAAGAAGCTTATTTTAAAGATAAAATTAATAAGTTACAACCGACTTCGTTACTTTTCCATGATCGCGAAGTAGTTGTGGAGCATTATTTGCATCTATCAATGGTTGACGGAAAAACCTATTCTGCTCTTAGCGATTTAAATACCAATAGATGTTACATTTGTGGAGCAACACCAGATGAGATGAACGACATTGAAC
>NW_023458555.1:79200521-79200871 GCF_013731165.1 Rhagoletis pomonella | reverse complement strand
GATCTATAAGCAAACCAGCAGACATCTCTAAATATGAGTTTGGCTTGTCGCCACTTCATTCGTGGATTCGGTTTTTTTGAATATTTTATCCACGTTTCTTATAAAATTTATTTAAAAAAATGGCAATGTCGCTCAGACGAAGATAAGGCTCTTGTAGCACAAAGAAAGAAAACCGTGCAGAAGCAGTTTAAGGACCGTTTAGGTTTGGTTGTGGGCAAGCCCCGAAGCGGTGGCAGCGGCACATCCAACGACGGCAATACCGCTCGAAAATTTTTCTGAAACTCTGCTATTTCAGCAGAAATTTGTTGCACGGGCCTGTTAAGTTAACAGCCATATCAAACCACGTTAAA
>NW_023458555.1:79197454-79197521 GCF_013731165.1 Rhagoletis pomonella | reverse complement strand
TGTAGCGGTAGCTTTCGGAAAGGTGAAAATCATATATTTAATATTTGCGCCGGGTATTTAATGTTCG
>NW_023458555.1:79195034-79197354 GCF_013731165.1 Rhagoletis pomonella | reverse complement strand
ACTACGTAAGTTATAAGCGATCAAATAAAAATACCCAGGTTGCGCAATTTCAACGTATACCTCAAAACGTATGTATGGTATAAAGAAGAGTGAAATATCTAGCTATGCTCTGTTTCTATTGAGTTAAAAGTTCAATTTATGAATGAAATTACCCATATTTTTAACTTTTTTTTTAAATTTATTTATGTTTATACTATATTCTAACAATCTTTATCTTAATTTGATTTTACTATGTTGTCGAAATAATTATGTGTTCTACTTTGACGCTTATTCAGTTTAGGATCGGTTTCTCTTATGAGAAACCAGCAGTAATCACCCTTCATTGCGACGTCCCAGAATCCTTGATATCGATTCTCAATTAATTTCATTTGCTTATGAAACCTTTCGCCATGTTCATCACTTTCGTCGCCAAGATTTGCCGGAAAAAAGCTCAAATGTGAGTGGAGAAAGTGAATTTTTAAAGACATATTTACGCCCATTTTCGCATAATTATTGATTAGGTCGTTCACTATCTGCTCGTAGTTAGGGCTTTTGTGTCTACCTAGAAAAGAAGCAACGACCTTTTCAAAGGATTCCCACGCTGCTGCCTCAACTGATGAGAGTAGTCCTTTGAATTGATTATTGTTGATCAACTTTCTTATTTGTGGTCCAACAAAAATACCTTCCTTTATCTTGGCTTGAGAAATATCTGGAAAAACAAAGTTTTTAATGAGACCGAGCTTGATGTGTAAGGGTGGAAGTATGATTTTCTCTTTCTTGACAAGAGGGGTGTATTTGATGTTATCCACACCAACGGTAAACTCGACTCTTTCCGGCCAATCCTTTCTGACGTAGTGGTCCTTACGAGCTCGGCTATCCCACTTGCAGAGGAAGCAGCAGTGCTTGGTGTAGCCACTTTGTAGACCGCATAGCATTGCAACGACTTTGAGATCAGAACATATTTTCCAATCATGCTCTTCATATTTTATAAATTTGAGTATTTTTTGCATTTCCTCGTAGGTTTCCTTTGTATTTACTGCATGTGCAATCGGGATAGAAGGCTTTTTGTTACCAATATGCAATAATACAGCCTTCAAACTCAGTTTATTGCCGTCTATGAACAATCGCCACTCTTTTGAATCATATGTTTGACCAAACTCTTTGAATAAACCAGGGATGTCGTTGCAGTAGCATATACTGTCTTTCTTGGTATAGTGTTTGGAAAATGGTTCGTGACGAGTTCTACTATATGTCACCTTAACATCGGATGACACAAATTTAAATTGTTGCATACGAGAAGTGTGGATCTCGGCCTTTTCCTTGGATAGTTCCAAATCTCTTATCCAATCATTAAGTTGTGCTTGTGACAGAACGTTTCTTTCGTTTTCCATGCGAAATTCAGTACAACTTGATCCCCCGCACTCAGATGTTACTGTTGACAATGGAACTGGATCCGCAACTGCCGTTGAATGTAGTACTGGTAATGTCACTGTAGGTACGCTAGCATAGGTTACTCCTCTTGATCTTCCAACGCCAAGTACTTTTGTTTGACAAATATAACACTCTATTGAATGGCAAGTAGGTTCTCTCCATATCATTGGTGTATCAAATTTTGTTTGTTGTCCTGATTCCCACTGAATCAATTCTACTCGACACGATGTACACAAAGTGTTCGGTGTCCATGGTTTTTCAGCATTTTTAGGCTCAATTCCAAAATACTTGGAGTATAAAGTTTTGATATGATCTGAGAACACTCGTCTGGATCCTTATTACACTCAAATTCTCGCGTCCTTTTACTCATTTTATTTTTTTTAATAAATCACGGTTTTGAAATTAGACTTATGAACTGAACTATCTCCGGCGAGCCTTGAAGATGTTATGAAGTTTCAAAGCGCATTAACTCATATTTATACTCGGAACAAGAATAAAATTGAAAAAATCAAATCTTACCTAGACAGAAAGGTTCCTTTTTATAACAAGCCGGGAAAAGAAAATACTACCTGTTTTAGATGTAGGCTTTAGAAATTTTCTGTGTCTTATAATTTTGAAAATCTACCTGCATACTTACCCATAACTGACGGAAATACATGTTTATAACTACATGCCTACAGCAGGTTTCGAACCCAACCACTCTTCCTTTCGATGCAACCACTCTACCTACTATAATACAATTCGAGTATTAAAAGTACTATTTGATTTATTTAAAGAAAAAGTGTTATCATTGTTATGGTGTTATCTCACTTGCACTTTATACCTTTAATATATGTATGTATGTATAGGTACATACATTGAAGTTGCGCAACCTGGGTATTTTTATTTGATCGCTTATAACTTACGTAGT
>NW_023458555.1:79193593-79194934 GCF_013731165.1 Rhagoletis pomonella | reverse complement strand
TAAACAACTGTTTGAAAATTGTGCTGTCACACTTCCAACGAGAAAAAGTATTACTGGATTAATAGAAAAAAATTGGATTTACTGTAAAATACAATAATTCAAGACTTGAAGAAGGTACCATATGTTTGTACCACCGCAGATGTGTGGTCCTGCAAAACACGGAGTTTCTTTGGATACACGTGTCACTGGCTTGATGATGACCAACAATGACATTCTGCTGCATTGGCTTGTAAGCCATTTAGAGGTTCACATACTTACGATCAGATTGCTGAATTTATGTGCAGCATAAATTCCGTGTTTGACATAGATGATAAGTTAATTGCCACTATCACCGACAACGGATCAAGTTTTTGCAAAGCTTTTCGAGAGTTTGGTGTGACAATGGATGATTTCGATTTAGACATATTTTTCGAGAGGCTGGACGAAGGAACTCAACGAATACGAAAACTCCGAAAGCACATTAGGTGTGCTAGTCATAGCTTAAATTTAATTTCAAGTAATGACTTCATTAAGAATTCGAAAAATGACACTACTTTGTTCCAGAGACATACTCAGCTAAGATATACTATTTTAAATTACTTAAAGTACTAGTAGTATTCGACAGCATATTATCAACAATTATATTCGAAGCGTCGATGAATTGTAGATACATACTTATATATATCCGTGGCTTATTAAATTGCAATCATATTTATTAATGTGGACTTTTTGTTTGTTGTTCAACAGGTGTTCGCTAGATGTAATAACTTGTGGATGAAAGCGGAAAGACCAAAATCTTCAGAAATAATGCGAGAGGAGTTAGGTATTTTGCTTAGTTACCCAGTTGTCACCAGATGGGATTCTACTTATGATTCCGTGCATTATATCTAGAGAGGACTTCCAGCATTCACAGAAGAGGACATGCTTTATCTTAAGGATTATGCTTCGGCTATGAAACCTTTCGCTGACGCACCTGAATTTTTTGCAGAGAGAAAAAGAAGTTTTTTATGGGACGCTTATTCCGACTTTGGTAACGATCAAAGCCAAAATTGATCGTATTATTAATAACACTGGACCACAAATTTCAACTTTTTCTCTTTACCAGAAACGCCGTTATGAAATTCTTATGTAGAATCACCCCCTGATTCCGAAAATCAAGGTTATTTTTAATTCTATGGTACCGTTATATTTGCAATTTACCGTTTTTGCAAAAAAAAAAAAAATTGGGTCCACTTAATCATATATATCTCAAGAACGAATTAAGCAATTCCAAAACGGTTTGAAGCTTTTAAAAGGTAATAAAATTTTCTATAAGCTGTGCATACAACACTTTTTGCTAGGCCCTGTAGATTCAAAGATAAC
>NW_023458555.1:79189524-79193493 GCF_013731165.1 Rhagoletis pomonella | reverse complement strand
GTTATCTTTGAATCTACAGGGCCTAGCAAAAAGTGTTGTATGCACAGTTTATAGAAAATTATTACCTTTTAAAAGCTTCAAACCGTTTTGGAATTGCTTAATTCGTTCTTGAGATATATATGATAAAGTGGACCCAATTTTTTTTTTTTTTGCAAAAACGGTAAATTGCAAATATCTCAAAAACGGTACCATAGAATTAAAAATAACCTTGATTTTCGGAATCAGGGGGTGATCTGGTAAAGAGGAAAAGTTGAAATTTGTGGTCCAGTGTTATCGAAGATTTTGTATTTCTCTAAATTACCGTTATATGGGATGTGGGCGTGGTTATTGTCCGGCCATTTAGTATGCTGTACCAATGCCAACAACTGTGCCAAGTTTGGAAGAAATTGGTGCAGCGGCTACCAAGATATACACATGTAACCATAAGAGGGCGTGGCTACGCCCATTTTCCAAAAATTTATAATATTCTTATTTTTCGTCTAAAAATTATTGTAAATATCAATTTTGAGTGAATAATCTCCAGTAGTTACTAAAATATCGCAGTTTTCGTAATTCTGAAAATTACCGTTATATGGGAAGTAGGCGTGGTTATTTAGCGATTTTAAAAATTTTCGGTCATTTGGTATGCTGTGCAAAGGCCAACAACTGTGCCAAGTTTGGAAGAAATTGGCGCAGCGGTTACCAAGATATACACATGTAACCATAAGTGGGCGTGGCTACGCCCATTTTCCAAAAATTTATAATATTCTTATTTTTCGTCTAAAACTTATTATAAATATCAATTTTGAGTGAATAATCTCCAGTAGTTACTAAAATATCGCAGTTTTCGTATTTCGGAAAATTACCGTTATATGGGAAGTAGGCGTGGTTATTGAGCGATTTTAAAAGGTTTCGGCCATTTGGTATGTTGTGCGAAGGCCAACAACTGTGCCAAGTTTGGGAGAAATTGGTGGAGCGGTTACCAAGATATACACATGTAACCATAAGTGGGCGTGGCTACGCCCATTTTCCAAAAATTTATAATATTCTTGTCTTTTGTCTAAAAGTTATTTTAAATATCAATTTTGAGTGAACTATCTTCATTAGTTACTAAAATATCGCAGTTTTCGTATTTCTGGAAATTACCTTTATATGGGAAATGGGCGTGGTTACTGTCCGATTTCGCCCATTTTCAATACCAACATACCTTGGATTAAGGCAACCTACATACCAAATTTCGTTGAGATATCTCAATTTTTGCTCGAGTTATCGTGTACACGGACGGACGGACAGACGGACAGACGGCCGGACAGACAGACTTGGCTTAATCGATTTCTTTTTTCATCCTGATCATTTATGTATACATTTGTCTATATCTATCTCGATTCGTTTTGGCTGTTACAAACAACCGTTATGTGAACAAAATTTATATACCCTTTTGCATAAGTGCGCTCGGGTATAAATATATATATACCCTGCAAACCAAAGTTCCCGAAATCTTAAGTCAATCATTAGGAGTATCTCATTTCTTTAACGATTTTTTTACGAATTTTCAAAGAAAATTATATGAAGTGGTTGACACGAACCCGTAAAGAAATTTCTGTACGAAAAATAAAGAAAATTCTGGAAAGATTCTGAAAGATATTCTTCACATAGTAGCATTATTTTCGTTGCTTCACAGATTTTCTTCCGAAATTTCGTAAAAGAATGGAAGTGTGCGTAATTTATTTCATTTTAGAAAATTCGGAAAAAAATCGAATTAAATCTTAACGAATTCTTTAAAATTTCTTTACAATGCAGAATACTCTGAAAAAATGGTTTGCAGGGTATATATTTGTTGCCCTTATTTGTGTTTGATTGGTTTTGCCACCCAGCCAGCAAGGAAACGTACATTTTACGATCATTATGTTTTACGAGGGATTCTTGAGCGGCGAAAAGTTAGAGAAAGGCTCGTAAACGATAAAACAAAAAAAGTTAAAGGAATAGGCTTGTAGTGGTTTGTCAGCACAAGAAAAAATTTTCATTCTTGGATTATTTTCATGTTTTTCATTTCATTTCATTTATTATTACAAAGAAAATTGGTACAATAAGATCCCAATGATATTTTTTTGAGTACAACGGTAACTTAAAATTAAGACAAGAATAAGAGTTGAGAATAAAAAGTGCATAGTACATCATGTCAAACAAAGTCTGACAAATAGCATTAGGTAAAACTTACAAATCTATATAAAACCAAGAGAGGAAGAAAAAATAAAAAATAAATATAAAAAAAATATAAAAAAGTTAATAAATAAATAAAAATTTAAAAGGAAAAGAACGACATATAATTTTCAATTAGCCTATATCTAAAAAAACATACACATTTACAACTTATATAGATAGCGAACCACAGCTGATAATGAGTTAATATGTTAACAAAAATACGAGTACAAAACACTCTTAAAGTTGCTTTTATTCAGACTGTAGCGAATATGTCCTGGAACCGAGTTCTAGGTGCGAATAGCATTGACGAAAAATAGTCTTGCAGATGCTAGATAATTGTACCTAGGTATAATCAGGTCAGTAAGGCGTGTAGACTTTGAGAAGGATAATTTTTGGTATATATTCGCTCAAATTTCGATAGCCCAAAAACATATCGAGTAACATGATTGAATACTACATACATTTTATGGGAAGATTGAGAATCTAGGCTGCTGTAGACTAGCTCTGAATAGCAGATAATTGGCAATATTAATTGAATGGCCAGTTTATGTCTAACGATTAATGGTGTAAAAGTTGCAGACATTCTTAAATTTCTTAAAGTATAATAGACTTTGCCTACGACACAGTTAACATGATCAGTGCACGTTAGGTTAGTGTTTATAACAAAACCAAGATTAGTCACTTTAGAAACAAATTTAAGAGACTTATCACCAATGTTCAAGGACGGAATAATATTAGATTTAATATTTCTTTTACATACAGGCAACACAAAGGATTTATCACAGTTGAGACAAAGACCATTTTTCGAAGACCAAAACGATATAGAAATTAATTCTCTTTTGAAATTCGCACACAAGTTAGCCATGTCTTCAAAAGTTCCTGTCAAATAAATCTGTATGTCGTCCGCGTAAGCATGCATTTTTGCATATTGGCAAGTACTGAAAATGTCATTAATAAACAAACTAAATAGCAATGGCCCTAAAATAGAGCCTTGGGGTACACCCGTTAATAGTGGTTTTAGTTTAGATACTTAATAATAATCCCAGCGGTTTTTACCCTCCATTCCCGCCCATCCGCACGAGGGGCGCAGTCCGCATGACGTACGGAACCAATATTTTAAATTTTTGTGCCGAGTCACGATAGGCAGGAGTTTGTTATGTGTCGAGATCTAAAACTGTTGAGCTACAGAACTAAATTCATCAGCTGATTTTATGTATATATGTCCATAATTCACTTATTGAGAGAGGAGAGTATCGCTTTCTTAATGCTGAAAAGCGGATGTGATATATCAAACGTGCTGGAGTGAGAGTTAAAATCCTGGCATAAGCAACGGAGTGGGTCGTGCAATTCAAAATTGGTTTCACAAGCTTTCAGAAATATGGGACAAAAGTGTCTTGATACGCGTGAGGGAACATTAAAGCTTACATCAGCCAGAAGAGACGGACTTGAAATTGAGCCTGTCAGTAATTTAACCATAAAAATTATACCAAGCATTTCCCTGCGACTGGCAAGTGTAGGAAGGTTAATAAGTTTTAAGCGACTCGTATAAGGTGGAAGACTATATTGAGAATCCCATCGGAAATTTCTTAAAGCAAAAAGTAGGAATTCTTTTTGAATTGATTCTATCTTGTCTGAGTAAATTTGATACCTTGGATTCCAAACCACCGAGCCGTATTCCCGAATCGGCCTAACTAATGTTGTAAACAGGGTTTTAGTGATATAAGGGTCACTGAATTCTTTTGACCATCGTTTCACAAATGCAAGTACACCTTTAGCCTTGTTGACTGT
>NW_023458555.1:79186351-79189424 GCF_013731165.1 Rhagoletis pomonella | reverse complement strand
TTTTGCCCGAAGATGTCTACCACCCTGCTATGGAGGTATCTTACGAAGTTATAAGTGATGGTCAAAATTGAAGTGCCCAAACATACGAACCAAATATTCGCTTTGATTTTTCGAATGCCAACTTTAAAATGCTTAACAAAGAACTGTCTAAATTGTCGTGGCCTGCATTTAAAGAAAATATTGAACAAAACGTTGCACTTTTTAACTTTACTTTACTTAAATTATTTGAAAGCATGTGCCTAAACGTATGTATGTTCCTGAAGAGCAAACACAGTTATGGTTCACTAAAGAACTGAAAAATTTGAAAAACAGAAAGTCGCGTTATTTTAGATTACACAAAAAAACCGGTTTACACTCATACTATGTAAAATACTCACTTTTGCGTCATAAGTTTTTTGAATTAAACAAAAAGTGTTATAAAGCTTACTTGTGTAAAATCAAACGGCGTATAATATATAACCCCAAATCAATTTGTGACTTCGTAAACTCCAAACGAAATGTACGTGGGTTTCCTTCCGCCATGAAGTATCAAAATACCGTCTCTAGTGAAAATCAAACAATTTCTAACATGTTCGCTCAGTTTTTTAAATCCAATTATTCCATTAACTCACATGCTAACATTAACTATCCTTTTAAACTATGTCCAATGAACTCAATAAATATCCCAGTAATATCTCCCGATGATGTAGTAGTTTATCTGAAATCCTTAAAGCAGTCCTTCAGTTATGGTCCTGACCCGATCCCTACTTGTATTCTTATAAATTGTTCTGATTATCTCTATGAGCCGTTAACAGCGATATTTAATTTATCTCTTAAAGAGGGCGTTTTTCCAACTATATGGAAGCAATCGTTCATAACCCCGTTACATAAAAGCGGTAGCAGATCTTCAGTGGAGAACTACCGGGGAATAGCTAAGCTTTCTGCAATTCCTAAATTATTTGAAGCAATTATAACAAATCAGTTGACGCATTCTATCTCTTCTAGCATTTCATATAGTCAACATGGATTTTGCAAGGGCAAATCAACTTCTACAAATTTACTCGAATTAACATCCTACATCTCAAAAGCATTTAGTGAAAGCAAAACTGTTGATGTTATATATACTGACTTCAGTAAAGCATTTGACAAAGTGTGCCACTCGTTGCTCATCTACAAACTTGATCTTCTTGGTCTTCCACCTAATTTTCTACGTTGGATCTCTTCATACCTCTATGATAGATCCCAAAGGGTAATGTTTAAAAATACTATCTCTGACGTCATTGATGTTACTTCAGGAGTCCCTCAAGTTAGCCACCTAGGCCCGGTTCTGTTCTTGCTTTTTATAAACGATATTTCTACAGATATACAATTTTCCAAAATTTTAATGTATGCAGATGATGTAAAGCTTTATAAATCGTACGTTTCAATTAAAGAAAGGTCTTTGCTACAATCAGACTTAAACAGCATGGCTTACTGGTGTAAAGTAAATCTTATGCCTCTAAATCTTAAGAAATGTAAAGTAATGAGCTTCTCGCGAAGAGCTGTTCATCCCACTTCTTATACAATAGGTAACCATAACCTGGAACAGGTATACAATTTTTTGGACCTTGGTATCACAATGGATCCTAAGCTTAATTTTAATCTTCATATTAATGTGACAGTCATAATTGTGTGCAATTATAATATAATTTCTTTGACTGAAACTTGGCTCAAACCTCACACTTTTAATTCAGAGATTCTTTCAAATAATTATCATATCTACAGAAAAGATCGGGAGGACAGAGTCGGCGGTGGCGTACTCTTTGCCGTAGACTCTTCAATACCATCTAAAGAAGTTAGTCTTCCACACATTGAATCTGCAGAATTCAAATGCATTCGTGTTCAGGTTGGAAGGGGTTTACTTACTTAGCTCTATGCTATAGTCCTCCCCGATCTGACTTATCAGTGTATTCACAACATGTATCTTTACTGAAATCAATTAATTCAATGATTAAACCCTCTGATTCATTGATTGTGTTGGGTGACTTTAATTTACCAAATCTATCATGGAACATCATTGACAATGATATTGTACCTTTCTCGTCTAGCGCGTGCAACAACGTATTTTTAGAGGAGATGGCTGAACTCTGCCTGAATCAAGTTAATGTACTTCGCAGTAAGTTTGGCAATGTATTAGATCTTGTTTATGTTGATGATGCATCTAAGTCGGCTGTAGCTAAATGTGACCCACTAGTTCTGCCCGAAGATGTCTACCACCCTGCTATTGAGATATCTTACGAAATTATAAACGATGGTCGAAATTGCGATGTCCAAACATACGAACCAAATATTCGCTTTGATTTTTCGAAAGCCAACTTTAAAAAACTGAATAAAGAATTGTCTAAATTGTCGTGGCCTATATACAAAGAAAAAGTTGAGCAAAGCGTTGCACATTTTAATTTTACTATACATGGATTTTGCAAGGGCAAATCAACTTCTACAAATTTACTTGAATTAACATCCTGTATCTCAAAAGCATTTAGTGAGAGCAAAACAGTTGATGTTATATATACTGATTTCAGTAAAGCATTTGACAAAGTGTGCCACTCGTTGCTCATCTATAAACTTGATCTTCTTGGTCTTCCACCTAATTTTCTACGTTGGATCTCTTCATACCTCTATGATAGATCACAAAGGGTATTGTTTAAAAATACTATCTCTGACGTCATTGATGTTACTTCAGGAGTCCCTCAGGGTAGCCACCTAGGCCCGATTCTGTTCTTGCTTTTTATAAACGATATTTCTACAGATATAAAATTCTCCAAAATTTTAATGTATGCAGATGATGTAAAACTTTATAAATCGTACGTTTCAATTAAAGAAAGGTCTTTGCTACAATCAGACTTAAACAGCATGGCTTACTGGTGTAAAGTAAATCTTATGCCTCTAAATCTTAAAAAATGTAAAGTAATGTGCTTCTCGCGAAGAGCTGTTCTGCCAGTTTCTTATATAATAGCTAACCATAACCTGGAACAGGTATACAATTTTGTGGACCTTGGTATCACAACGGATCCTAAGCTTAATTTTAATCTTCACATTAATGTGACAGTCAACA
>NW_023458555.1:79185203-79186251 GCF_013731165.1 Rhagoletis pomonella | reverse complement strand
CTTTTAGTATTTCTTATCACAGCTGTTTGCGTTGCGTTTATTAAGTGACACAATACAGTGATACTCAAACTGTTCGCTACATATATTTTTAAGCTAAATACATCAGTTCCTAAATTGTTGTGTGTGTTGTGTTAAACTTATTTTGCTTGTCTTTTATTAACATAAGTGTTATTAAATCTTTCAATATGAAGTGTAATCTTGATACTTGCCAAATTAAAAGCGATTCTGAACGCTACTTATCGTGCTGGCTGTGTGATGGTATTTACCATCTGAAATGTGCTGGTTTGACGGGAAGAATTCTGGACACTATTAATGATGGCAAGGGCCTTCGCTGGTCTTGCGTAAAGTACTGGCAACTGAAGTTGATCTTTTTGAGCTATTTAGGTAAACCAGAAATGGTTTTACAGAAATAGGAAGAGAATTGTCGGTACTGACAGAAAAATTTAAGCATTATGAAAATATGTTTAAATCTTTCAAATGCTTAGACACCTTGCAATCTGTTAAGGATATCCGTGTGTCTAAACGGAAGCATCTTCATAGTCCATCTAAGGAAATTGCTGCCGTTGCACGTCAGAATAATCTTCCGACGGACTTAATTAGTTTATCCTCTCCGTGTGCTCCAGCATCAGAACCCTCAGCCTCAAAAGACCGTGTAACGAAATCTGCTTCGGATAATAAAGAGCCTGAAGGATCTTCCCCTTCCCCCATTGAAGTGGTGGCATCATCTTCAAAGCCTCCACCGCCTTCCCTATCCTCAACTACTAACGCAGAAACTCAACCCCCTCCACCGGTAGTCCAGTCTGATACGAGGAAACTAGTTGTGGTTCCGCCAAAGAAGTCAATCTTAGTTTCTAGATTTTCGAGAGACACTACCGAAGACGATATAAAGCTTTACATCTCGTCAAAAGTTACAATTGTCGACTTAAGCATCAGAAAATTTAATTTTAATTACGAAAGAAATATTGCTTCATTTAAAATTGACGTAAATTTAGATAATTTTAATGCGCTGCTTAGTAGTTCTTTTTGGCCCCCCCGGAGCTTTCGTTCG
>NW_023458555.1:79184399-79185103 GCF_013731165.1 Rhagoletis pomonella | reverse complement strand
CCGAAGACGATATAAAGCTTTACATCTCATCAAGAATTACAACTGTCCACTTAAGCATCAGAAAATTTAATTTTAATTACGAAAGAAATATTGCTTCATTTAAAATTGACGTAAATTTAGATAATTTTAATGCGCTGCTTAGTAGTTCTTTTTGGCCCCCCGGAGCTTTCGTTCGTGAGTTCGAATATAGGCCCAAAAAAGTAAATAACTTAGCTAATATTCCCCGTCATAACACTAAATCAAAAAACTAATTATTAATTCTGCTTTAAGCATTTATTACCAAAATGTAAGAGGCTTAAATACTAAATTAACGAACTTATACTTTAAAGGCCTTGAATGTAATTATAATATTCTTTCTTTTACAGAAACTTGGCTGAAACTTCACATTGTCAATTCAGAGATTCTTCCAAATAATTATCATATCTATAGACAAGATAGGGAGGACAGAATCGGCGGTGGCGTACTCTTTGCCGTAGACTCTTCAATACCATCTGAAGAAGTTAGTCTTCCACACATTGAATCTGCAGAATTCAAATGCATTCGTGTTCAGGTTGGAAGGGGGTTTACTTACTTAGCTCTATGCTATAGTCCTCCCCGATCTGACTTATCAGTGTATTCACAACATGTATCTTTACTGAAATCAATTAATTCAATGATTAAACCCTCTGATTCATTGATTGTGTTGGGTGACTTTAATTTACCAA
>NW_023458555.1:79177916-79184299 GCF_013731165.1 Rhagoletis pomonella | reverse complement strand
TACCTTTCGCGTCTAGTGCGTGCAACAACGTATTTTTAGAGGAGATGGCTGAACTCTGCCTAACTCAGGTTAATGTACTTCACAATAAGTTTGGTAAAGTATTAGATCTTATTTATGTTGATGATGCATCTAAATCTGTTGTAAATAAGTGTGATCCACTAGTTTTGCCCAAAGATGTCTACCACCCTGCTATGGAGGTATCTTACGAAATTATAAACGATGGTCAAAATTGCGATGTCCAAACATACGAACCAAATATTCGCTTTGATTAAATCTTATGCCTCTAAATCTTAAGAAATGTAAAGTAATGAGCTTCTCGCGAAGAGCTGTTCATCCCACTTTTTATACAATAGGTAACCATAACCTGGAACAGGTATACAATTTTGGGGACCTTGGTATCACGATGGATCCTAAGCTTAATTTTAATCTTCATACTAATGTGACAGTCAACAAGGCTAAAGGTGTACTTGCATTTGTGAAACGATGGTCCAAAGAATTTTGTGACCCTCTTCCACTAGGCACCGAAACTACCACGTTTTCTTGCAGTTTTCTAAGTTCATACGAAGAGGAGACATTTGAAAGTGTATAAATAAGTATTATAGCGACTTTTGCAAGAGTAGCTAACATTTCATGCTGTTTTTTTCAGAATATAGAAAAAATTTTCACTCTGCTGTTAGTGGACATGAAACCCACCAAAAACTAAAAATCTTAAAAAAAATTTACATAGCGCACTTTGCAAGTGGACTACTCAATTGTTGAATATGCTATCTTATTTGTCCCTTCTTTTTATACAATTAAGGAGCGGCTGAATGGTACAACGATGTTAGCGGTACATAATGATGTGCCGATTACAACACAAGAAGTAATTGAAAAAGTGTGTGTTAAGACTTGTACATAAATAAATGTACATAGATACGCGTAAATATATAAATATGCAGATATATTCAATGTGTAAAAACTGAAGTGGATACTATCGAAACTTCTACAAAATAAAACTGGACTACACGCTAATTAATTAAAATGGTGTAGTAATTTAATTTTTTAAATTTAAATAAAGCATGAATTCCCCAGAGAATAACCGATTAGACAAAAAATATATAACGGTAGAAATGGCACATACATACATATATGAAAGAATGCCCACAGGCGACGCGCTATAGGCAAAACACGAGTTTTTTTCAAAATCGTAGAGCTTCGCTTAGAAAGGAGATAATGGAATGCACCATTTAACCCTTTAGTGCAGAGTCTGCCATATATGAAACGCTTTTTAACCCTTTCAAGGCAGAGGAAAAAGGTTCTCAATATGCTTTTGAACGTGCCTTTTCTCATATTGACGTAGATATTAATCGTAGAAAATTTTTCCATAGTAAAATAATAATAAAAAAATAGATAAAAAAAATAAAATAAAAAAATAAAAATATTAAAAATAAATAAAAAATAGAAATAAATAAAAAATAAAAATAAATAAAAAGTACGTTAAAAACATATTGAGAACCATTTTGCCTCTGCCTTGAAAGGGTTAAAAAGCGTTTCATATATGACAGACTCTGCATTAAAGGGCTAAATGCTGCACTTTCGGAAAGATATCGACCAGTATAACCATTTTTTGTTATATAAATTTTTTTGTGAAAGCTGATAGTTTACGAGTTATTAGAGTTTAAAGGTAGCTTTTCTTTTTCCAATCTGGCCACTCGGGTACAGCATCCAATGTCCCAAGAATCGAGTCTTAAAATAAAATGAAGAGAAATCTTTCAGAAACAGTGCTAATGGTGTATTAAATATAGTGTTTTCTAGTGGAATGGGAGCCAAAATCCAAAATTAAAAAAGTGACATTTTGAACGGTATTTTGAGGGTTAAGTTATTGTTGTTGTAACTTCTCTATAGTTTTCCTATATTATATGATCATTTATCTTCACGATAAACAAATTTTCATTCCATTATCTCTTTTCTAAGCGAAGATCTACGATTTTGAAAAAAAACTCGTGTTTTGCCTATAGTGCGACGCCTCTAACCATTGTGTATCACAACTTTAAGTTATCGATGCAAATTTTTTTTAATCCAGCCCCCCCTTTGCCAAATCCTGGCTACGCCACTGAATCGGTCTATGGTTCATTGAAAAGGGATTTAAAAAATTTATTCTGGCGGACTTATATATATGTAGATCAGTGGTGCACAGCGTTGGCAGAGCTCATAATACAAGCGCAATATTTTTGTATCTGCTCAGCAAAACGGCTCGTGCATGCGATGTTTACAGCATGAAGTACAAACTAGGGATGGCATAGTCGACTTCGACTTTCGACCAAAATCGACTTTTTACTCCTGAAAGTCGAATTTTAGTGATCGACTTTTAGTTTATGGACGTCGACTGAAGTCGACTTTTCACTTTCGACTCTCGACTTTTTTTGATTTATTCGCATATAAAAACTGATCTTCTAACAAGGGCACGGAGTGCTGGTCGTATTTAAAAAAAAAATGCCAATAAAACTGAAGTGAAATTTGAAAAGTGTGGTAGAGAAGTTAATTTTAATGACAGTACAACGACATTTTCAAATCATTTAAGAGCAGCGCATAAAATTACTATACGAAAACAAATTCCTCAAATTTGTTAATCGTTTGTCTCCACAGTCTTCAGTTAATAATGACGTAAGATAAACATAGGTATTTATTTTAAAAATTTCATGCAAGAAAGTTTTTCTGCATGAGTTTATGTAAGTTTCTACAGACAGTCTTTGGTTCGAATTTGACCAATCCGTAAGGTACAACATTTTAAACACAGCTAAAAACGTTGCTGGTAGGATTCCAGTTAATATGCGACATTGGTCGTGTGGATAGTCCCAATCCACTAGCTGCCTGGGCTATTCCCATATTTATCCATGCTTATAAAGTGGCACTATATTTCTACCAATACCCGCCAATTCTGCTCCATCGGAAGGACACATTTTTCAAAAAGTTGTCCGTAATTACCAAATATCGATTCAAAAAATTTTTAGAATTTTGTTTTTTGTGAAAATTTAAAAATTTTTAAATTATTTTTCAAAAATATAATTTTTGAAAACCCTCACAACAAACATTTTCATGCTGTATAACTGGAACAATTTTCAAAATTTTTTAAAATCCTTTAGTTTCTGTTTTTTTTACCTAGCATTGAATTTTACTAAATTACAGATTATTCTAAAGACCACTAGTAAATCATGATATTTTTTGCGTATTCTACTCTTATATTTATAGCTAATATATGAGTTAAAGGCAGAGTATAGTTAATACATTTTCATTTTATTAAAAAAGTCGAAAAAAGTCGAACAAAGTCGACTTTTCTTCGTGGATCGGTCGACTTTTAAAGTCGGCTGTACAGAGTCGATCGAAAAGTCGAAAGTCGACTTTCTAGTGAAGACGAACAACCCTAGTACAAACGCAAACTGACCGGCTGCTAGCGGCGCATAAGTTCGGTAGCTGCGCACACACGACTTGTATGTGAAAGCCGAGTAGCTCCCGGAGACTCCCGTGTGCACCACTGATATAGATGTATAGCGTAGAGTAGGGATGCCCAAATCAGCACATATGGGCGACTGCGCGTGCAAGGCTTTGTACAGCGGTGCTGGGCAAGCGTGGAAGCAAAAAGTTATCGGAAGGGGAAAACGAAGTCAACAAAATAGTGAGATTGTATGTGTGACAGTGATGGAAAATGAGTGTGCATTGTGCCGTTTTCGGCCCTTTCGGAAGCAGCCGGCACCTTCAGCACAATCGATTGATTTTCGGCACTATTTTTGAGTAACTCAATGCAACTAATAAATATTTCTTTCGGATCCGCAATTAAAAATATTTTTTTTACATTTAATCGTATGTGCTTAAACTGATAAATGATATAAACATAGAAACGCAAGCAGAATAATCTCGCTTCCACATTCTGCATATGCGCTTAACATTTTTGTCTAAACAAATTTGTCGAAATTTCATCTCTAAAGCAAATATTACATATCATTTAATATATACTTTAGATTTAAATAATCATTTTTAGTGGTGGGCGAGTCCGAGATGTTTAAATGATCGAGATAGTACATTCAATTCGCGTAGATTTTTGAGAACTTTTTTCGTTGAAGGTGTTGAAGCTTAATTTAAAATATTGGAATAAAAAGCAAAAACGCTACACGCGCATTCATCCATTTAATATAAAATGCGAACGTTCGTTATATGGAAGAAAGTGCGCAACACCGCAAACAGAAAAATTAAAAAAATCAATGGTATTTTTTTAGACACTTCAAACTTGCACCCTATTATATTAGAATGAATGGACTACAAAATTGTTAACCCAAAACATGTCTACAAATTCTGAACAAAAACTGTGAAAATTTTATGATACTTTGTTGATTTTTTCATTCTTTCAAGTTTTGATTTATTTGCAAGGTTTTTTGTTTGATAATGAGCTAAAATTTTATAAAAAAAAATAATAGAAATTATTAAAAAAAAAAAATAAATACCGGGTGACCGTGTAATTTTGTCAAAGATGACAAATGATGATAAAACATTAATACACTATATAGGTCAGTTCATATTAATGAACATAAAATGAGATCACTATCGATAAAATGGAAATCCTCAAGGGAAACTTATAATTTCAACGCATGGAATTTAAATACATTTTTGTTTACTTTCAACCCCCGAATAGCTCATTTACTTCTATTTCTGCAGGATCGCCATTAGGTAAATTGCATTTCGAAAGATTTTTTCAAAATAAATAGCGATGAGGGATATTTCACCCGCCGGTGATAAGAAATCGCAATCACCATAACGCACATCACTAATATTACTGTTCACAATCACGTTTACATTCAAAATTACAATTCATAATTTCGTTTTGTAACAAATATGAAATATAGGTATATCCATTTACTTAAATGTAAACGGATTAAGAATCAAAGTGCTAGAAGAGATTTGAGCGTTTGGTACAAAAATTATTTTTAATGTTGAAATTGTACTTAAAATCGGCAACTTTTACTTTTGGACATTTTAAAATTAATTATACTGAAAAAAGTACAATTGTACTTAAAATATCAACACTGTTTCACTGGCGCTGTACTTGCTGCAGCGATGCCAGATTTGAGCGTACCCAATTTTTTTACCGATAATAACTCATGCGAGGGATTTGGGTATTGGGCATTTTACAAGCCTATTAGGAAGTATACATATCTGTGTTCGTATAGAATAGTAGCTTATGTCGGAAGACTGGCTTTAGTATAATGAACCATTCACAGCATACGATTGCGAAAGACTCACTGGCGCCGAGTCGTTGAAGAACTCTTGGAAAATAAACGTAAAAGACGGTAATGTTAATGGCGATGCTAGCAAGTCAATATTCGTATAAGGTTTCATAAAACAATTCCTTGTGGTTTAAAGAATATAGGAAATGGTAAAGTTTACTAAAGCCAGCCTCCCAACATAAGCTACTATTTCATACGAACACAAATATATTCGGCTACAAATAATGTTGATTATTTTAATTAAGTCCTAAGATAAGTTTGTGAATCTTATCAGTGTTCTATGTGAGAACCAAAAATCAATACCCTCGCCAATTAGAACTTTTGCTTTAAAAGAAAAATATACATAGCGCATTTACTCAATACTTGGTCTGGCATCACTGTTTGAGCATTGATGTGCTCAGCTCACTGTTGCCAAGGTCGTGCATTTTGCACTAAATTTAGTGCTTTTGGGAAACCAAAAAGCCAAAATAATTGGAATTCAATGCTTGGTGCGGTATTTAGTGATGATTTTTTAATTTAAGCACACCGAATGCATAGGTACATATGTATGTATGTATACACTAATATTCTACATTAAGATGGAATACATTTACTGAATAAAATGTGAGCAATAGGTAAATTAAATATGTTTTGCGTTGTTATAAATGTATTCAAATTAATCTAATATATAAAAATCTCGTGTCACGGTGTTAGTGGTCGAACTCCTCCGAAACGGCTGGACCGATCTTTATGAAATTTTTTGTGTATATTTGGTAGGTATGAGAATCGGATGTAAAGTATATTTCATATCGCTAGGTTCAGGGGGCGTGGCACCTCCCATACAAACCGAATATTTCATACTGCATATCTCTGGAAGTGTTCACGGTAGAGTACTCTTACTTGGTATGGAGATATATCAAACCAATGGCATACTCATGGAGAAAAATTGTGGTTATTGGAAAAAGGGGCGTGGCACCTCCCATACAAACCGATTTTTTCATACTACATATCTCTGGAAGTGTTCATGGTAGAGTACTCTAACTTGGCATGGAGATATATCAAACCAATCGCATACTCATGGAGAAAAATGGTGGTTATTGGAAAAGGGGGCGTGGCACCTCCCATACAAACCGATTTTTTTATACCGTA
>NW_023458555.1:79177346-79177906 GCF_013731165.1 Rhagoletis pomonella | reverse complement strand
AAACCGATTTTTTTATACCGTATATCTCTGGAAGTGTTCATGGTAGAATACTCTAACTTGGTATGGAGATATATCAAACCAATCGCATACTCATGGAGAAAAATTGTGGTTATTGGAAAAGAGGGCGTGGCGCCTCCCATACAATCCGATTTTTTTATACTGCATATCTCTGGAAGTGTTCATGGTAGAGTACTCTAACTTGGTATGGAGATATATCAAACCAATGGCATACTCATGGAGAAAAATTGTGGTTATTGGAAAAAGGGGCGTGGCACCTCCCATACAAACCGATTTTTTCATACTATATATCTCTGGAATTGTTCATGGTAGAGTACTCTAACTTGGCATGGAGATATATCAAACCAATCGCATACTCATGGAGAAAAATTGTGGTTGTTGGAAAAGGGGGCGTGGCACCTTCCATACAAACCGAATTTATCATACTGCATATCTCTGGAAGTGTTCAGGTAGAGTACTCTAACTTGGTATGGAGATATATAAAACCAATCGCATACTCATGGAGAAAAATTGTGGTTATTGGAAAAGGGGGCGTGGCACCT
>NW_023458555.1:79173929-79177336 GCF_013731165.1 Rhagoletis pomonella | reverse complement strand
TGGTATGGAGATATATGAAACCAATCGCATGCTCATGGAAAAAAATTGTGGTTATTGGAAAAGGGGGCGTGGCACTTCCCATACAACCGATTTTTTCATACTGCATACCTCTGGAAGTGTTCACGATAGAGTACAGGAATTTGGCGATTAGGGTGTCCCTATCCTAAAATAATTTTCTCTATTTTTTCTTTTAGATCTTTTGGTATTTTTGTATGAAAAATCTAATATATAAAAATATCGTGTCACGGTGTTTGTGGTCGATTTCCTCCGAAACGGCGTAACCGATTTGAATGAAATTTTTTGTGTATATTTCGTAGGTATGACAATAGGGTGTAAAGTATGTTTCATACCGCTAAGTGAAGGGGACGTGGCACCTCCCATAAAAACCAAATTTTTCACACTTTATATCTCTGCAAGTGTTCATAGTAGAGTACTGGAACTTGGTATGTCCAAGACATATAAAATCAAACGCATAGTCATGAAGAAAAATTTGAAAGAAGAAAAATTTTAAGAAAAAGGGGCGTAGCACCTCCAATGCAAACCGAATATTTCACACTGCATATCTCTGGAAGTGTTCATGGTAGAGTACTTGAACATGGTATGGAGATATGAGAAATCACTCCCATACTCTTAGGAAAAATTGTGGCTATTTTATAAGGGGGGTGTGGCGCCTTTCAAATGGTACTGAAGCTATTACGTATCTTTGTATGCATATACAATTTTGCTAGGTTATTTAAGATGGTAATGGAAATATGCCTTCCGACAACCACCAAACCGTAATATTAGAAGATAAACGCGTCACTGAAAATCATGGACGGGAACTGTTGGTGAAAATGTTGTACCAAAATGTTTCAATACAAAAAATTAATTTTGGGCGGGACGAAGTTCGCCGGGTGTGCTAGTTTATTAATAAAAACTTGAGGAAATGGATATGTATATACACTTTTTACTGAATCAAAAAAAATTATTAAACATGATAATAAAAACTTGGCGCTTTTGATTTGGAAAAATTGGCTTTTTCTGGTGGTCTGATGCCACACTGGCTCAGTTGTTGTAAAAGGACACATACATACACGCATTTCTTACTTGGAAATAAGTGTGTAGTGGTTAATATGTATACGATGCCATCTCCGTACAGCTCACTTCACCTCGCCAAGCCCGCTCGCGTGCTTGCAGTTAGCCCGCGACGTCGACTGCGTGCACCACTGCTGTGCATCCCTAGCGTAGAGTATGCTTTAGGGTCTGATTATGCATACTTCGCATAACTTCGCACAACCATTTGTACCAGTGCACTAAAAGTGGGACTTGAGAAAATGTGAAGCAAAATCTAAACTCAACAGATCGCTAAGTTTTTAAAAATTCTGCTAATTTCTGGGTAATGGAATACATACAAAGTACATACGAAATTACAGTTTGAAGTTTATGCGAAGTTGTGCGAAGTTATGCGAAGTATGCATAATCAGACCATTAGACTCTAACGTATATATATTTATAGGTATAGCGAAGCGTATGTGAAATGTTCCACGGCCCCTATTTATCGGAGAAAACATTTCTGGATTTGACGAAGTTGTATCCTTCAAATCGGTCTATTTTTCATTGAAAAGGGATTTAAAAAAATTATTCTCGCGGACTTATATACATATAGATGTATAGCGTAGAGTATGCGTTAGACTCTAACGTATATATATTTATAGGTATAGCGTAGCGTATGCGTAGTGTTCCACGGCCCCTATTTATCGGAGATAACATTTCTAGATTTGACGAAGTTATATCCTTCAAATCGGTCTACGTTTCACTGAAAAGGGATTTAAAATCAGGGTTCGTATTTGCACACACATGCGCAGCACATCCTAACATTTTACGCTCACACACGTGTGCTGTGCATATAAAAAATTAAAAACTTGCTCACATCACATGTGTGTGCTGTTTGGTAAAAAGCACGGGCACATGTGTGTACTTTATTTTTATTAATATAAAGCACACGCACATGTGTGTGCTTTGCGTAGAGAAACTTATACACTTCGATTTCTATCTCAAATCTTAAAATAATTTTTTAATATGTTTTCTGTCATATAAAAAACAAACAACATCTCACTTTTTATTGAATTGTCTTTCAAAAAATAACGTTTAATAAACAAATTCTTTTAAAAATATATTATGTGCATGTGCATGGGCTGAAATTTGTACAAAAATCGGCTCACACACATGCGCATGTGCTTAATAACAAACAGCACACACTTTTCTGTGAGCAGAGTTTGTTTTCCACTTATGCACACACATGTGTATGAGCAGTGAGTACAAGTTGAATGTGTTTCTGGCGTGTGTGTGAGCAGAGCATGTGTGTGCAAATACGAACCCTGTTTAAAATACTTATTCTAGCGGACTTATATACATATAGATGTATAGCGTGGAGTATGCGTTAGACTCTAACGTATATATATTTATAGGTATAGCGAAGCGTATGTGAAATGTTCCACGGCCTCTATTTATCATAGAAAACATTTCTGGATTTGACGAAGTTATATCCTTCAAATCGGCCTACGTTTCATTGAAAAGGGATTTAAAATATTTGTTCTGGCGGACTTATATACATATAGATGTATAGCGCGGAGTATGCGTTAGACTCTAACGTACATATATTTATAGGTATAGCGAAGCGTATGTGAAATGTTCCACGGCCCCTATTTATCGGAGAAAACATTTGTGGATTTTACGAAGTTATATCCTTCAAATCGCTCTGTGTTTCACTGAAAAGGGATTAAAAAAATTTATTCTGGCGGACTTATATACATATAGATGTACAGCATAGAGTATGCGTTAGACTCTATAGCGTAGCGTATGTGAAATGATCCACGGCCCCTATTTATCGGAGATAAAATTTCCGGATTAGACGAAGTTATATCTTTCAAATAGGTCTATGGTTCATTGAAAAGGGATTTAAAAAATTTATTCTGGCGGACTTATAAACATATAGATATATAGCGTAGAGTATGCATTAGACTCTAGCGTATATATATTTATAGGCGAAGCATATGCGAAATGTTCCACGGCCCCTATTTATCGGAGAAAACATTTCTGGATTTGATGAAGTTATATCCTTCAAATCGGCCTACGTTTCATTGAAAAGGGATTTAAAATATTTATTCTGGCGGACTTATATACATATAGATGTATAGCGCTTAGTATGCGTTAGACTCTAACGTACATATATTTATAGGTATAGCGAAGCGTATGCGAAATGTTCCACCTACCCTATTTATCGGAGATAACATTTCTAGATTTGGCGAAGTTATATCCTTCAAATCGGTCTACGTTTCACTGAAAATGGATTTAAATATTTAATCTGGCGGACTTATATACATATAGCGCGGAGTATGCGTTAGACTATTAGGTATAGCGAAGCGTAT
>NW_023458555.1:79162500-79173829 GCF_013731165.1 Rhagoletis pomonella | reverse complement strand
TAGGTGCAGCAAATATAGAGAATGTAATCAATGTGCCGTAAGTAACTTCGAAAGCATTTTAAATATATTTCCAGAAATAAAAAAGCGAGTATGGGTCAAATAGCTGTAGTTCTCATCTAAAAATATGAAATTTGAAGACATCCTAGACACTGGACTGTATGGATGAATAAAGGCTGGTTTTCACAATGTAATACTTTGACAACAAAATTTGTTGACTTATGTTGACACAACTTTCTCTCCTTTATCCCTACCTTTATCGATGATATTATGGGCCAAAAACTTACAAGTAGCCGCCTTAGCAGCGCATGTACACGCCTGAAGGCCTATTCTGATCTAAATCAAACCAAAGACCATTTTTTAGTCCCATTTGACAATGAAGGCCTATTCTGATCTAAATCAAACCAAGGCCAGTTTTTAGTCCCATTTCACTCATTTGACCGCAAATGCCACTGAATTTGATTTAGTGAAAATAAGCGTTAAAATTAATAAAAAAAAATTACGAAGTGCCTGCTCTAAATGCAATGTAAAATGTTTAAGATAATACATAATATGGTTATTTTTATGTCTTCCTTTTGACCACTTTTCTCTAGAATTGTTTATTCTTCAAAATGAAAGCGAAACTTCTCCCGTACCTACAAGTAAATATATCAGCACGGTAAAGGAAAAAAACTAATAATGCATCTGATCAAAAGATGATTGTACTTAAAATCTAGTGACTGTACCTAATGTACCTTTAAGTCATCAAACGTCGGAAAAAGGTACAATTGTACCTACTTTTTCATCCCTGATAAGGACCTCGATAAATATTGCTATGTTCATCTCTAGGTTCCTTTTGTATTAGAACCGTATCTTTTTCTTTTGCATTTTTATCAAATGACTCCTTCGATTGGATTTTATGTTTTATTAAGAGTTCTTTAGGGAGTGCATGAGATCTTTGCAAACGATACTTTATTTGCATAATTGTCAACGTTGTAAATTGGATCAATTTTAATTTTTTGTACTTCGTTTGGTAAAACAGTGTTTTTACCAAAAATCAGTTCAAATGGAGTTAATCTATTATCAAAAACTGTGTTTGCGGTTGTGTTATGCAAAAAAGTAAAATATTTTAAATATGTATCCAAGTCGGAATATGATTCGTTTAAAAATGCTCGTAAGTACTCATTAAATACTCTATGATTTCGTTCTATTGTACCTACAGTTTCGTGACGGTCGAAAAATCATGTTTAATTTTTAAAAGTTTGGTTAATTCAGCAAAATGTCCGTTTTTATATTCAGTCCCTAAATCAGATTTTATAGAGTGCATAATACCATATATTAAAATGAAACTCTCAAAAATTGCTGATGGAACAGTTTTAGCACTTTTATCTGGTATTGGAACACTAACTAAATGTTTTGAGAGATCGCAAATAAGGGTAACTGCGAACTTATTACCATCTTTCGATTCTGGTAAAGGCCCTATTGTATCGATAACAACAATATCAAACGGTTTATTCGGCGTTGGGGTTAGTACAAGTTTTTCTTTAACTTTCGGTTTTACTTTATTTAAAAGACATTTTTGACAATTTTTAACATATTTTGCGACATCACGGGTCATATTTTTCCAGTAATATTTTGTTCTAAGTTTCGCATAACGCTTTTTCATGCCACAGTGACCTCCTGATATTGGGTCGTCGTGATAAATGGCCATTAGTTTTATTTTTATAAGCTTTTATTTAACTTGGTCATGCCGCGGAAATCGCGGAAATTTCCATTTTAAACCGACAAGTTAGAGACTTGAAATTTTCAGCATAGTTCCAATCACGATGACAATGCAATTTGAAATATAAATGGATTCCCCATATGGTCCAGGGGTCTTGATTCAAAGGCGGTCAAAAAATAGTAAGATTTATTGCTAACAGAGCGTAATTTGCCAAAGAACGTAAAACCACTATAAAATTGTTAAAGCTGCCGGCGTAGTGTACCAAAGCTATTTGTGGCAAATTCTAGATATCAATCTAGTCTAGATATGAACCTCGTTGTAAGAATTAGAAGACTCCAGATGTCGCCCCGACAGAAGAAGTTATATATTGCGCTTAAATATATGCCATGCTACAACGGAAATGGACGTCACGCCATTTCTTTTAATAAAATTAACTGCTGCTATATGTACATATGTATGTTTATACAAAACGTAAGCAAACAACATTTTGCTTGCCAAGTCTTCTTTCTGTTCTCTTTCATTGCAAGTTGAATTATTTTAATATCTATTGCAAAATTTTGTACATATCACCACATTTCCTCATCAGAATTCTTTCAGTAGTAAAAAATGGCCTCGAGCTCATTATAAAAATTGTTGAATATAATTGTTAAAAGGCCAAAAAATAACAAAAAAATAAAATAATGTAAAAAAATATTTTTTAAAAACAAGCTTTTATTTAACATGTACAATCAAAGGAATAAACAAAGTAGTGTAACAAAAGATTTTTTAGCAAGAAAATTTTGTCAAAACTGCACTAAAATGAATAAAATAAAATAAGTTAAGGTCTCTTTAAAGTTACTAAAAGCCATTTAGTGAAAGGAGTTATTCTAACTCTAATGAAAATTACTAACAATTTGTACTAATTTACTTCGGTTTTACAAAAGCTTGTCGGCGAATTCAGCGTACATGCATAATTGGTTAGGTATGTATATGTATGTATGCAGATATTTAAATGCCGGTTTGCTATTCGCGCGACAAGCTTTTTTAAAAACGAAGTAAATTAGTACAAATTGTTAGTAATTTTAATTAGAGTTTGAATAACTCCTTTTACTAAATGGCTTTTAGTAACTTTAACGAGACCTTAACTTATTTTATTCATTTTAGTGCAGTTTTGACAAAATTTTCTTGCTAAAAAATCTTTTGTAGTGTAACTTTGTTTATTCCTTTTGATTGTATATGTTAAATAAAAGCTTGTTTTTAAAAAATATTTTTTTTACATTATTTTTTTGTCATTTTCAGTCACAGTCTCGACGGGATCCGTTAACATTATTTGTAATGATTTTAAAATTATATTTCCGCGATTTTTTAAGCTAGCAATTGTGAAATGACGGAAAAATTCATCGTCTTTTGGCCATTCAATCTCCTTAATTCTGCGTTTGCTGGCTTTAGTCTCAAGCCTCGAAAGTAAATTATCGAAATTCATTATTTCGTTAGCAAAGACATAATTAAGTTGCTCGAGTTTTTTATATTTAATATCTGAACAAATTCGTAAATTTTTAATTTTATAATTTTTATCATAAGTAATTTCTGATCTAATATGCGGTATCGTTTTTGAATATTTGTAAGAAAATTTATCATAAATATTTAATGTCTCCTGGTTTTCATTTTCGTTATTATCTGTATTTTGTGTAATTTAATTTTCTCGTCTAGTCATTGATCTCGTCTGTACTGCCAAAATACTTTTCGTTGATTCCCTTATTTCGTCTATCGTTATACGTGAGAGTGCGTCTGCACCAACATTTAATTTTCCTTTTATATACTCAATAGTAAAATTGCACTCTGCTAGTTCTAACCTTATTCTTGAAAGTTTTGAAGAGGGGCCTTTCATATTGAATAGGTATACCAACGGTCTGTGGTCTGATTTTACTAAAAAATGCGTGCCATAAATGTATGGTCGAAATTGTTTAATGGCAAAGTAGATTGTTAAAAGTTCTAATTCATTTATTGGGTTTTTCTGTTCTGCATTGTTAAATGCCTTCGAAGCAAAACATATAGGTAAATCGCAACCTTGCTGTTCTTGGCTAAGTATAGCGCCACACCCTGTTTTTGAAGCATCAACTGTAATAATAAATTGCTTTGTAAAGTCTGGATATTGTAGCAGTTTCGGTGACATTAAGGCTGATCGCAACGCTTGAAAAGCTTCATCACATTTCTCATCCCATACAAATTCTACTCTTTTCCTACTTAATTTGTTCAAAGGTGCTGCCAGAGTTGCAAAATTGGTGATAAACCTTCGGTAATAATTTGCAAATGCGACAAAACGTCGTACTGCATCTTTGTCAGTAGGTTTAGTATAATTTTTAATTGCAACTATTTTTGAATCGTCTAGCAGCAGACCTTTTGCTTAACATTTGTGCCCTAAAAACGTTAGTTCGGGCCTGAGAAAATTAAATTTTTTCGGGTTTAATTTTAAGTTGAAACTTTGACAAGTTTCGAAAACTTTCGCTAAATTTTTAATGTGATGTGCTTCGCTGCAGCCTATAACAATTATGTCATCTACATATAAAAATGCTACGTTGGGAGGGAATACCAGAAAAAGCTATACTCATCATTCGTGAGAATGAGTTGGGTGCTATACTTAAACCGAATGGTAATACTTTCCATTGATATGCTCCACGGTCTGTGCTAAAAGAAGTTATATCACGTGAATCCTCATGTAAGGGGATTTGGTGGAATCCAGAAAAAAGATCTAAAGTGGAAAAATATTTGGCTCTGCCAAGATTGTCTAAAATATCGTCAACTCGTGCGAGAGGGAATTTATCCGCAATAAGTTTTTTATTGACTGCGCTGAAATCAACGCACATACGATATGCTTTTTGACCATTAGTAGATTTTTTAGGAACCAAAATTAGAGGACTATTGTAATTTGAATAACTTCCTTCAATTAAATCATTATCTAGTAATTTGTCAACTTGGCGAGTTATCTCTTCACGTTGGGAATATGGTAGATGATAGTTTTTTACATATACCGGGTCAGTGTCAGTCAACCTAAGTTTTTGTTCATAAAAATTGTTAGGTTTATTTTGTCATTGTTCAGAGCGAAAATGTCGGCATATTTTATGCACAGGTCAAGTAAATTGCTGTTAGCTTCTGTAGGGATTTGGTTTTTCAAAATATTTGTTAATTCGTTCGTTCGGGAGTCTTGAGTCTTGGTCTTATTAATTGAGTAAACGTAATAGTCAGAAAAATTTTCAGTCCGAATATTTACATTCTTTACATGTTTTACGTCATCTGTGGTATTTATGATTTTAATAATTGGGTTACTGCTATTAACTATGCATCTTTCTGTGAATACGCCATGTTCAACTTCCTGCGCTTCTACAAAAAGTATACCATCAGATGGTATGTTAAAATCGACGTTTACTACACGTAAAGTATGTTTAATGTAAAAATCAGTAAAAGTCAAGTTTACGGTAATCGTACCTAAAGTAGAAACAGTATTAGAAGTGACACCGGTAATGTTAATTATATGGTTTTATTTATGGGAAAATGTTTATCAATGCTAGAGTTTTTTATTAGAGAAATGTCGGCTTGCGTGTCGACTAAAAACGTACAAAATTTGTTTGACCCATTAATTTTCAATTCGATAAAGTCAGAGTAATTCAAATTTAAGCAATAAATGCCCTTTGTAGAAAAATATTCATCTAATTGTCCAATTCTTCCGCCCTCAGTGTTCGCTCCTGAGGGGCGTGGGCGTTTAAAGCGCGCACATTAGCATTATTACGTGAATTTGGACGTCTACTACTATTATTGTTGCTGTTATTATTTCGATTATTGTTGCGTGATGACCGATTATTATTGTTGAAATTGTTACCGTTATTCCTTGAACCGTAATTGTTGTACCTATTGTTATTACCGTTATTATCTGAGTTATTTTATCTGAGATTGTTATTGTTGTACCGATTAAAGCTTTGACCTCTGAAGCTACCTCTGAAAATATTTGGCCTATTTACTCGGGATCGAAACGCTAACATTTGACGCTCTTTCACTTGATTATTTTGTTCCACTATCATTTTTGCCACTACGTCTTTTGGATCACTGAAGGTAGTTGACGATAAAATTAATTTGACCAAATCTGACCGAGTATTAATTCTACAAACGTTAACTGTTTGCTCGACTGCCATTTCATGGGCCTTAGATTGTGTCATACGTTCAAGGATCTAACGCATTTTTGATTTGTTCGAACTGAGTTAACCTCGGTTGGAATTGCTTCGCGTGCCTTGCCTTCGAGCTTCGATTTTAAAAATGATATAAAAGTTGTATTTAAATTTTCGTCTGCAAAACCTTCAATTAAATTAATTTTGTCGATAAATGATTCAAGTGCTAGCGGATCGCCATTGTAATTTTCCCTAATGATTGAGGCACAAAGACAAATAAAGGATTTCTTCTGTTCAGTGGTAGCCATGTTTAAAAATTCTTGAAAAAATGTAGAAATATTTGGTGAACTGGTAGCCGGCTCGTCGGATACAATTAGCAGATCTTTAAATGATGGAAGGGAAGTATTTCTTTTAAGACTGAATTGTACCGAAGCTTCTGACTTCGCGTCACTAAACTCTTCTTCTGACTCAGAGTCAGCTAAGTCTGATTGGCGAATTAGCGATAAGCTATCCGATGGAATCCTAACGCGACAATTCAGTTTAGTAAAGCACTTTACTAACTGCTCCTTACAACGGGCTAACCTAACTTGAACTTCCTTTAGATTACAGGTATGAGCCGAACTATTGCCAATAACTAGTAGCAAAATGTTATTGTAAGCTGTGATAAGCGAATATTTGTATTCGTTTAATTTTTTCGCATTCGTAGTGTTGATATAAAATAAAACGCGCTGTGGATGTTAACGAGTTGAAGGTTTATTAAGAAGTAAGAAAAAGAAAATTCTTGTATGTATTCATTAGAGATTATGTTTTACATTTGGAACGTGAACATGTGCATTGTTACAAGCAGGGTTGCTTTTTAAAGTAACATTTCAACAGCCCTCCTCAATGCAGATGTTCTTACAAAAAATATTGGCATATCATTTCAGGCTTAACAATTTCGAAAATTCATGATGTTTGTTTTTTGACTGATTCTTAGTTAGCACGTCGGCTATCATTTCATTAGTTGACACGTATTCTAATTTAATGTCGCCTCTCTCGACAACATCTATCACGAAGTGATATCTTATGACTATGATGCAACACATGTGTGATACCCGCCATATGCTCGCTATGCGGATCTTTGTTACGCTGCGCCAATTTTGCAACTGAGTGGAAAATGTCGAGTCTAGTTGAAAGCGCCAACCACATAAGCGCCCCAATTGTTGACTGGTAAGACGTTTGGTCTACCTTCTTACAAGTGTCACTGGCACACGCCACCTGGAATCCTGCATCCAGTGGCGTCGATGCCGGTCTACACCTACCGATACGATGCTGCCGCAACAAGTCTTTGATATACTGTGACTGACCTATCGATATTTAACCCAGTTCGCCATATCGCTCTATTTGCATGCCCAAAAACATCTGAACTGCCCCTTTGTCAACGCATTCGAACTGTTTACAAATTTGGGCTTTAACATCAACCATCAGGTCTTTTGACTGGCATGCTATAAGGAGATCATCCACATAAATAAAGATTAAACATAGATTACCTTTTATATCTTTTTTATAAAGGCAACGCTCGCTCTCGCACTGATTGAAACCCATCTCCCGCAACGCTGCGTCCAGCTTGAAATCCCATTCCCTACCGCTTTGCTTCAGCCCGTAAATAGTTTTATTCAACTTCAAAGCTTTCTGTTGATTGCTGCCACTGCAATAACCTTTCGGCTGCCTCATATAAACAACATCATTGAGCTCACTGTGCTGTGCATACATCCATCTGGTGTAGATACATTTTTAGTTCTGCCGCCAATGCCAATACTAATCGTATCGTTTCGAAACGACATACCGGGGAGATAGTGTCTACATAATTCACACCAAACTGCTGCGAGCAACCCTTCGCCACCGGACGCGCCTTGTACCGCTCAATGTTGCCGTGTTGGTCTCTTGAGGCTATACACCCATTTGCAGCCAATCGCCGATTGCCCCTTAGGCACGTCTACCACTGACCAAGTATCGTTTGAAGTGAGAGCCTCGTGCTCCCGTTCCATCGCACCTTTCCATGAAGCCGCCTACTTACTAGCCATTGCCTCTTCATATGTTTGTGGCACTTCCACTTCACTCGTGTTCATAGCATTCAAAACATTAAATTGCTTCTTAGGGCGTCCTGGTTTCCCCGATCGAATCAGCTTTGGCCTGCCTTGCCCATATTTCACCTGTTGTTCATCTACGCTTAGATATTCGTCATTCTCACTACTAATATCTCCAGCATCGTTTCCGCTTTCTCTAGCACTACCTTCACTGCCGCTCTAGTTTGCTTTACCGCTCTTTTTGTTATCAACAGTACTATTGTTACCTGCTTCCACCTGTACCTGCTGCTTGCGTGCGAAATCAAACACAATCTTGTCATCACCAGCTCCTTCCACGCAACTTGCCTCGTCAAATAATAAATCGCGCTTTTCGACTACTTGTCGCGTCTCTGCATCGTACAGCCTATACGCCTTCGTTACACAAGAATACCCAACCATTCGATATTGCTTGCCTTTTTGTTGAAATTTCTTATGGTGTGTTTTGTCAAGCGCCACTGCCATAGATCCAAAAATGAATGAATGAATGTACCAGCAAACTTCTGGCCATCTTAACCAATGTGCGGTTGGCCCTTTCCGCTACACCGTTTTGTTGCGGGGTGTACGGAACAGTCAGCTGTCGAACAATTCCATGCTTATTAAAATATTCGTTGAATGCGTTGTTGACAAACTCCCGGCCATTATCGCTTCTAATCGCCTTAACACTTTCACCTCTTTGTCGCTCAGCCATAGTGCAAAACGCCACAAACTTATCAAACACTTCAGCTTTTGATTTAATAAAATAAACGAAGATTCTCCTTGATTTGTCGTCAATAAAAGTAAGAAAATATTTTGATCCACCGAGCGACTGTGTATCAAAAGGCCCACATATGTTTGTATGTATCAAATCGAGCAAATTCTTCGATCTGTTCTCAGTTGCACTTGCAAACGGTTGTGTGTGTATTTCGCATACCATACACGTTCTACACATTGGCTTCTCAGAAAAATTTACTTCTTCCATTCCATGAACTAACGATTTGTGTGTAAGTTCTGTCAAACTGGCATAATTCAGGTGTCCGTACCTATTATGCCAAATAATTGTTTTATTCTGCATAGCACCAAAACAGCTGCTGCGTTTGTCTTCAAACATAAACAACAAACATAAACGAGTTGTTGCTATGTTTGACAGTGCAGCCCATCTCGACGGCACGGCCAACAGAAATGAAATTTCCCCTCATACCAGGAACGTATAACACATCGTTCAACGTTAATGTACATAAGCAGGCATGGGCAGAGAGTTAGCAGGTGCTAAAAGAGCGTAAGCGTTGTGTGTACGTATACAAGCGAGAGCGCATCGATGAGAACACGACAGCATGCAAAATGAATTAGGTACACTAACCCATGCTCACTTTTAGCTCACGCTTGTTTGTGGTAGTGCCCACCTCTGTACATAAGCCTGTTGATATATTTACGCTACCTTTGCCTTCTGCTTGGATGCTGCTCTCACCTGCCAATGCAATCCACTCATTAGGAGCGTTCCTTATCTCCCAGAAATAGTCAGAAAAAGTCCGAAGTAGTCAGATTTAGTCCAAAAAGCGTTCCTTAACTCGGAAATGACAGCAAAAATGAGAGAGCAACAGTCAGTGATAGTGACTCTCATCAGTCCGAAGTAGTCAGATTTAGTCAGAAGAATTTTTTCTGGCAAAATCCTGAAAAGTGTCAAACTCAACTGACAGCTGACTGGAAAAATAAATAAAATAATTGCGGAAAAGTTAAAATTTTCTAAAAACTAAAACAGGTGAATTAAAAATGGAAGGAGGCAAAAGAATAATTGATATAGTAAGTGCTTATTGTGCTTGTGCTTGTGTGAATGTGTTTTGTACATACGATTTTGTATATTTGCAGATTAGTGATGAAAGAATTTGTGGTGCTTCTGGTGGAGCTACAACTCATCCCTTGGGTGCAATTTCGGCTGGATCTGGAGAAGTAAGTATGATAGCTTACATTTTGTGGGAAAAAGGTTATAACAAAATTGTTGATAGGTTAATTTTGCGAATGCTTGTAATTCCGATGGTGCAGCGGCAAATTCGGCAGGAGATGCAGCTAACATGGCTGGACATACGAACGTGGTAAGCATAGTTTCTCCAAGGGCTTATATATATAATAAATTGAGTTGTGTTCACGCTTTTAAACGAATGTATAGTTCAATATAAAGCGAAAATGAGTTGTTCTTGCAACCGAATGCATAGTTCAACTAAAATTTAACTTTGGTGCGGTGGTACGGTGTAGATTGTAAAAATGCGTGACCCGATTAAAAAAAATTCATCATACCCGTATAGCCGGAGTATTGAATTTAAATTTAAAACTAAACTACAGAATTACCGAGCACTAATTTTATTGATAAGTTCGGTTTGAATTATTTACGGGTACGGTTTAGTTATTTGTACAACGATTTTGGGTTGCTGAGCCTAAACGCGTGACCAGAATCAAAAAACTTTTACTGATACTTGTGGACAAGAGTCTACGCTTCATTAAACAAAAAAAGTTACTATAACTGTGCGCTAATTTATTAATAATTTCGGTTTGAAATATCGTATTTGCAAATTTCATGAGCTTTGGGTGCAAAGGTGCTAGGCATTTTCCTCCAGTAAGTATAAAAGTAATTGTGGAGCGTACTTTATATGGGAGAAAATGCTCACCACCGTGGCTGTAATTGTTAAAGTTTGTTGAATTTTTATAAATTTTGGACGAAGTTTGAAATGTGGTGTTGGTTATGTAATGTGCTATACTTTTATAATAAAAAATAATAATCATATTTTTTAATATAGTTAATTACGTATTTTTTTAGAAAACCATACCCTTTTATTAAAACAATGGCCATAACTTCGATTTTTTAGTTTTATTAAAAATATATGTATATACATTATGTATATGTGGAGATTACGATACTAAGAAAAACACGTGTGGTTCGGTTGAGCGCAAGAATAGAATGATCGTACGTATCGGCTTTTGTGGTGTTGCCACAGTACTCCCCTCCTAGTCCGGAGGCTCGGCGATAAATGCTGGCTTCAAACGGTCGAGTGACACTTTCACAGAGTTGCCATTAATATTGATCACGAAGTATTTGTGGTGCCGTTGGAGGACCTTGTATGGTCCTTTATAAGGTGCTGACAATGATGGACGTACTGACAGGTCCCGTACGAACACCTGTTCGCATGTTTGCAGGGCTGAATGCATAAAAGGTGTTTTCTTTGTGTGCCAGGCCGTATCCGCCGGCCGTAGGTCACGCATGATGCGACGAAGCTGTGTGACGGTCTCTACCTCATTGCTCGGACTGCTGCTGTCAATGAAGAATTCTGATGGTAATCGGAGCGTGGTCCCATAGACTAACTCGGCTGGTGAGGTACCAATATCGGGCTTGTAAGCGGAGCGTAGGCCCAAAAGGACTAATG
>NW_023458555.1:79157727-79162490 GCF_013731165.1 Rhagoletis pomonella | reverse complement strand
TAAGAATGTCGTCCAGTCCCCAAGGCTGTGGCATAGGATAGCTGACTTAAGGCTGCGATGCCATCGCTCGATTAATCCATTTGTTTGCGGATGATAAGGCGTAGTCCGCAGATGTCGAATGCCCAGGCACTGAAGTAGACTCTGGAACAGGTTGCTCTCGAATTGACGACCCAAGTCTGAAGTGACGTCGAGTGGGACGCCAAATCGCGATGTCCAGCCTCTGATTAAGGCTGTAGCTACAGTTGGAGCGGTGCTGTCCGGGATCGGAAATGCATCAGACCACCTGGTGAAGCGGTCAATCACAGTGAGGCAGTACCGGCAGCCGTCAGAAAGTGGGTACGGCCCTACGATGTCGATGTGCAAATGTGCAAAGCGCTGGCTTGGACAAGCTCTACGTTGCAGTGGAGAAACTGTGTGACGGATTACCTTATTACGTTGACACTGGATGCACTGCTTTGCGAACTGGCGGCTGTCGCGCTGTATGCTCGGCCACACGAAACGTTCTGTCATCAACTTTGATGTGGCCCGCATTCCTGGATGTGACATGTTGTGAGTTGCTGCGAGGACTGCCTGTCGGAAACGTTTAGTGATGAACGGACGTATACGACCAGTTGAGAAATCGCAATATACATACTTTCTTTGTACTGAAAGGAAAAAGGAAGGTAGTTAACTTAAGCGAATGATTGACTTGCCCGTCAAGGAAGGAACGCAACTCTTCGTTGGTGGCCTGATCCGTTGCTAGATCTTCGTAGTTGATTGGCTCGGATGTGATAGCTTGTACGCGGGACAGCAGATCGGCGACTACATTTTTCTCGCCGGTTACGTGACGGATATCGGTTGTGATTTGTGCGACGAAATCCAGCTGCCGAGCTTGACGATCCGACGCTTTTTCAGGACGTTGGCGGAAGGCGAATGTCAAAGGCTTGTGATCGGTGTAGATATGACATTCCCTTCCTTCAAGCATAAAGCGAAAGTGGCAAACGGCAAGAAACATTGCGGTGAGCTCCCTATCGTAGGTGCTGTACTTTTGCTCGGCGCTTGAAAAACGTCGCTGGAAGAAACCCAGTGGTTGAAGCTTGTTGTCGACCAATTGATGTAGCGCCGCTCCTGCAGAGAGAAGGAGAGTTGAGCATTTATAGCTGGGTGCGCAAGTAGCGTGCAGTTTGCCAAATCTTGTTTGCACTCTTCGAAGTGTCTTACGTTCTCTTCGGTCCACTTCAAAACTGTATTGTCATTACGCTTATTACCTGGAATCATCTTGAACAGAGGTGCTTGGTGTACTAGCGGGTGAGTCAAAAACGACCAGTAAAAATTTATCATCGCGAAAAAACGTTTAAGATCCTTGGCTACTGTAGGCTGCTTGAATTCTGTGATAACTTTAACGCGGCTGGGAAGCGGCCAAATACCATCTTTGGTTATCAGGTGTCCCAGGAATTCAAGCTCCGATACACCAAGTACCGTCTTCGCAGCGTTAATTGTCAAATTTTTTTCACGTAATCGCTGAAATACTTTGCGAAGGTGCGACTGATGCTCTTCAGAAGAGCTTGACGCGACACAGATGTCGTCGAGGTAGATGAAAATATTTTCGAAGCCGCGAAAAACTTCGTTTATAACTCTTTGGAAGGTTTGCGCTGCATTGCGCAACCCAAAGGTCATATGCGTAAATTCGTATAAGCCAAACGGTGTCGTAATGGCTGTCTTGGGTACGTCATCCGGGTGGATTTTAATTTGATGGAACGCCTTCCTCAAGTCAATTTTTGAGAAAACTGTTTTTCCTGCTAGTATATGAACAAAATCGTGGAGGAACGGCAGGGGGTATCGATCCGGGACGGTCACAGCGTTGAGTGCGCGGTAGTCGCCACATGGCCGCCAAGAGCCATCCGCCTTGCGCACCATATGTAGGGAGCTCGCCCAATCGCTACTGGATGGCCGACAAATACCAAGTTTCATTAATAGTTCGAATTCTGCGCGGGCGGCCACCAGTTTCTCCGGGGAGAGCCTTCGCGGTCTAGCATAAACAGGTTGACCGGTGGTGGTAATACGATGAACCACTGTCGAAGGACTCGTTGCGTCTGGAGCTGGTGGCCGAGTTATGTCGGTGAACTCTTTCAACAGATTTGAAAAGTCAATGCTTGATTTTATGGTTGAAATGTTGGTTGTGTTGAGTAGCCCCACTGTACAAACCGTTTTCAGCGCTGTCTTCCGATCAAGTAGACGGCGCCCGTTAAGGTCTGGTAGAAGATCGAAGTGCGACAAAAAATCGGCGCCAATAATTGCTTGGGTCACGTCCGCGATGACGAATTTCCACACGAATTCTCTACGCAGGTTGAGGTTGAGTTTTAACAAAACCTCGCCAAATACTTGAACCGGCGAGCCATTAGCAGCAAACAGGTATGTATCCCATGTTGAAACTCGAGCCAGCGTCGAGCTCTTGGGTATGGTTGACACGTCTGCACCGGAGTCAATTAAAAAATGGATCTGAGTTGATGTGTCAAAGATGTATAGACGGCGGTTCAATGGCATTTCAGATTGTTTGCCGGTATCTAAAATGCCGCTGGCTGAGCATTGCTATTGGGCGTTATTCGCTGTTGGCTGCACGTACTTACACGGCTGCCTACATTTTCGGGCGTTGCGGCCGAACTTGGAGTGATACCAACACAAATCGCTAGCACCGCCACTACTGGCATCTCGGTTGCGTGCCGGAGTCTTAGATCTGGGGCGACGCGCCTTGCTGCCGTTTGCAACCTCGTCGAAGCGTTGTCTAAGCGCAGCTACCTCGGTCGGCCTCAAGTCTGCCTCAGAGGCGTGTGATGGATTGCTTACCTCGTGCACCTGCCCTTCACGCAACTCAAATGACTCGCAGATAGAGTCAGCGATTTTTAATTTATCCACCGTTGGTACGTTGGTGGCGATGATGGCTGCCTGCGCGTAGGGTGGCAAGTGACTGAGCCATAAGTCATGTAAAATACTATCGCTCAAGGTAGTCCCGGCGGCGCGCTTCATCTCGTTGAAGAGGTCGCTTGGGTGACGGTCACCCAAGGGCATATCGCGGAGCACGCGCTGCAGGCGACGTTGTTCGCTTTCGGCGAAGTTTTCTAATAGTTTAGTGCGAATGTATTGATATTTTTGCGTAGCTGGCGCAGCGTCGATGATGGCGCGCAGCTCCATTAGTTTGGCCGGCGGAACGCTAGCCAAGACGATATTGAATTTAGCCGTGTCGGCGGTAATGCCCGTCGCATCGAACCAGAAATCGAGGGAATAAAAGTAAGCGTCGATATTATCGCCCGACATCGCGGGCATTGGAATTCGCGGTGCAAAATTCTGTGGTGGAGGATGCTCCCTGCTACCTTCTCCATCTGTAACCATTCTGCTATCGTCCAAGCTCATCGCAGAAATTTGCTATTTTAAAATATTCTGAAAGTTGATACTTAGCGAGTGGTGCTCTTGCTTCGGGGTCACCAGTGTGGAGATTACGATACTAAGAAAAACACGTGTGGTTCGGTTGAGCGCAAGAATAGAAGAGAGTGTAAAACTTTATTTTTCTGTTCTACTAACGTGAAAGGAATGACAGTGTAAAGAAGATTGTAAGTTAGAGCAAGGTTGCATTTTGGTCGTACGTATCGGCTTTTGTGGTGTTGCCACATATATATATATACATATCATACGAAAGGTTGTGGAATTACCTCTACGAGCTCTATTATTTACTTATGCCTCATTTACAAATAAGCATCCAGTGGTCTGTAAATTGGACGTCGGTCGTTCTATTCCTTCTAACATATTTTCCAGGTAAATGGCGCAAGTGCTTGTTCGCCTGAAGATGACGGAGCCGTTTTAACACGTTGGCTGCCAAAGCCTTTTTAGAATTTTGATCGTTCAGTAGCAATGTCATTTAACAATTTTGGTCACCTGAGGCCAACAACTTATTTTTGTTCGTTTTTGTTTCTTAGTGCCTAAAAATAAGTTTTGACTACTCGCGACTTTATTTTGGTCCCTAATTTTGCAGTTATAACGGTTTCTTTGTGTCGCACATTTTCGCGCGACTTGGCCTGGGAGAACATAAAACATGTTGTGGGGCCACGTCGCACGAAAATGTGCGACAGTAATTTTTTGTAGTTTTTGAGTTGTATTTGATATTTATACCCGAGCGCACTTGTGCACAAGGGTATATTAATTTTGTTCACATAACGGTTGTTTGTAACAGGCAAAACGAATCGAGATAGATATAGACAAATGTATACATAAATGATCAGGATGAAAAAAGAAATCGATTAAGCCATGTCTGTCTGTCCGTCCGTCTGTCCGTCTGTCCGTCCGTCCGTGTAACTCGAGCAAAAATTGAGATATCTCAACGAAATTTGGTATGTAGGTTTCCCTTAATCCAAGGTAGGTTGGTATTGAAAATAGGCGAAATGGGACTTTAACCACGCCCACTTCCCATATAACGGTAATTTCCAGAAATACGAAAACTGCGATATTTTAGTAACTACTAAAGATAATTCACTCAAAATTGATGCTTACAATAATTTTTAGACGAAAATCAAGAATATTATAAATTTTTGCAAAATGGGCGTAGCCACGCCCACTTACGGTTACATGTGTATATCTTGGTAACCGCTGCACTAATTTCTTCCAAACTTGGCACAGTTGTTGGCCTTCGCACAACATATCAAATGGCCGAAAATTTTTAAAATCGCTCAATAACCACTTCTACTTCCGATATAACGGTAATTTTCAGAAATACGAAAACTGCGATATTTTAGTAA
>NW_023458555.1:79157045-79157717 GCF_013731165.1 Rhagoletis pomonella | reverse complement strand
AGAATATTATAAATTTTTGGAAAATGGGCGTAGCCACGCCCACTTATGGTTACATGTGTATATCCTGGTAACCGCTGTACCAATTTCTTCCAAACTTGGCACAGTTGTTGGCCTTGGTACAGCATAAAAAATCGCCGAAACTTTTTAAAACCGGACAATAACCACGCCCACATCCCATATAACGGTAATTTAGACAAATACAAAATCTTCGATAAATCAGTAAATATTGAAGCTAATTTATTCAAAATTGATGCTTGCAACAATTCTTTACTAAGAAATACGTTTATGGTAAAATTTTGGAAAATGGGCGGACACCGCCCACTTATGATCACATATATGTATATCGGTAACCGTTCTACCAATTTGTACCAAACTCGGTGTGGTTATTGTGCTTGCCACATATAATCAAAACGTTGAAAATTATTGAAATCGGACTTAAATAACGGCAGCTTCTCATATAACGGTAAATTTCAGAAATGCTTGAAACTTCAATATTTCGGAATTGAAGGACGCTAATTTACTCAAAATTGATACACCCCGGCTTACCATCTAGCGGAAGGTTTCGGAAAGGTGAAAAAACATATATTTAAAACTTGCGCCGGGTATTTAATGTTCGGCTCCGCCCGAACTTAGACTTTCTTACTTGTTTTGTTTTATTTTATGCATTTTTTT
>NW_023458555.1:79153855-79156945 GCF_013731165.1 Rhagoletis pomonella | reverse complement strand
AAAAATAATAATCATATTTTTTAATATAGTTAATTACGTATTTTTTTTTAGAAAACCATACCCTTTTATTAAAACAATGGCCATAACTTCGATTTTTTAGTTTTATTTAAAATATATGTATATACATTATGTATATATATACATATCATACGAAAGGTTGTTGAATTACCTCTACGAGCTCTATTATTTACTTATGCCTCATCTACAAATGAGCATCCAGTGGTCTGTAAATTGGACGTCGGTCGTTCTATTCCTTCTGACATATTTTCCAGGTAAATGGCGCAGGTGCTTGTTCGCCTGAAGATGACGGAGCCGTTTTAACACGTTGGCTGCCAAAGCCTTTTTAGAATTTTGATCGTTCAGTAGCAATGTCATTTAACAATTTTGGTCACCTGAGGCCAACAACTTATTTTTGTTCGTTTTTGTTTCTTGGTGCCTAAAAATAAGTTTTGACTACTCGCGACTTTATTTTGGTCCCTAATTTTGCAGTTATAACGGTTTTTTGTGTCGCACATTTTCGTGCGACATGGCCTAGGAGAACATAAAACATGTTGTGGGGCCACGTCGCACGAAAATGTGCGACAGTAATTTTTATACCCGAGCGCACTTGTGCACAAGGGTATTATAACTATGTTCACATAACGGTTGTTTGTAACAGGCAAAACGAATCGAGATAGATATACACAAATGTATACATAAATGATCAGAATGAAAAGAGAAATCGATTAAGCGGTGACTGTCTGTCCGTCCGTCTGTCCGTCCGTCTGTGCACACGATAACTCGAGTAAAAATTAAGATATCTTAACGAAACTTGGTACGTGTACTTCTTCCGGGCGTAGGACGGATGGTATTGAAAATGGGCAAAAACGGACAATAACCACGCCTACCTCCCATATAACGGTAATTTTCAGAAATACAAAAACTGCGATATTTTAGTAACTACTGAAGATAATTCACTCAAAATTGATAATTACAATAAATTTTAGACGAAAAAAGAATATTAACATTTTTTTGAAAATGGGCGTAGCCACGCCCACTTATGGTTACAAGTGTATATCTTGGTAACCGCTGCATCAATTTCTTCCAAACTTGGCACAGTTGTTGGCACCGGTACAGCATACCAAATGGCAGAAAATTTTTATCGGACAATAACCATGCCCACATCCCATATAACGGTAATTTCGAGAAATACGAAATCCTCGATAAATCAGTAATATTAAAGCTAATTTATTCAAAATGATGGTTGCAACAATTCTTTGCCAGGAAATACGTTTATGATAAAATTTTGCAAAATGGGCGTGGCACCGCCCACTTATGATCACGTATATGTATCTCGCTAACCGTTCTAGCAATTTGTACCAAACTCGGTATGGTTATTGTGCTTGCCACATAAAAGTAAACCATTGAAAATTGTTGAAATCGGACTAAAATTACGGCCGCTTTTCATATAACGGTTAATTAAATAAATGCTTGAAATTTCAATATTTTGAAACTTAAGGACGCTAGTTTACTTAAAATTTATACACACCGGCTTATCATGTAGCGGTAGCTTTCGGAAAGGTGGAAAACATATATTTAATGCTTGCGCCGGGTATTTAATGTTCGGCTCCGCCCGAACTTAGACTTTCTTACTTGTTTTTTGTAGTTTTTGAGTTGTATTTGATATTTTTGTTTTATTTTACTTAGTTTTCCAATTTCGCGTCCACGAAAATGTGCAACAGTAATTTTTTGTAGTTTTTGCGTTGTGTTTGATTTTTATACCCGAGCGCATTTGTGCACAAGGGTATATTAATTTTGTTCACGTAACGGTTGTTTGTAACAGCCAAAACGAATCGAGATAGATATAGACAGATGTATACATAAATGATCAGGATGAAAAAAGAAATCGATTAAGCCATGTCTGTCTGCCCGTCCGTCTGTTCGTCTGTCCGTCCGTCCGTGTACACGATAACTCGAGCAGAAATTGAGATATCTCAACGAAATTTGGTATGTAGGTTTCCCTTAATCCAAGGTAGGTTGGTATTGAAAATGGGCGAAATCGGACTTTAACCACGCCCACTTCCCATATAACGGTAATTTCCAGAAATACGAAAACTGCGGTATTTTAGTAACTAATGAAGAGAATTCACTCAAAATTGATATTTATAATAAGTTTTAGACGAAAAATAAGAATAATATAAATTTTTGGAAAATGGCCGTAGCCACGCCCACTTATGGTTACATGTGTATATCTTGGTAACCGCTGCACCAATTTCTTCCAAACTTGGCACAGTTGTTGGCCTTCGCACAACATACCAAATGGCCGAAAACTTTTAAAATCGCTCAATAACCACGCCTACTTCCCATATAACGGTAATTTTCAGAAATACGAAAACTGCGATATTTTAGTAACTACTGCAGATTATTCACTCAAAATTGATATTTGCAATAATTATTAGTCGAAAAATAAGAATAATATAAATTTTTGGAAAATGGGCGTAGCCACGCCCACTTATGGTTACATGTGTATAACTTGGTAACCGTTGCACCAATTTCTTCCAAACTTGGCACAGTTGTTGGCCTTGGTACAGCATAAAAATCGCCGAAACTTTTTAAAATCGGACAATAACCACGCCCGCATCTCATATAACGGTAATTTAGAGAAATACAAAATCTTCGATAAATCAGTAAATATTGAAGCTAATTTATTCAAAATTGATGCTTGCAACAATTCTTTACCAAGAAATACGTTGGGCACCGCCCACTTATGATCACGTATATGTATCTCGCTAACCGTTCTAGCAATTTGTACCAAACTTGGTGTGGCTATTGTGCTTGCCACATATAATCAAAACGTTGAAAATTATTGAAATCGGACTAAAATAACGGCCGCTTCTCATATAACGGTAAATTTCAGAAATGCTTGAAACTTCAATATTTCGAATTTGAAGGCGCTAATTTACTCAAATTACCCCGGCTTACCATCTAGGGGAAGGTTTCGGAAAGGTGAAAAAACATATATTTAATACTTGCGCCGGGTATTTAATAATGTTCGGCTCCGCCCGAACTTATACTTTCTTACTTGTTTTGTTTTATTTTATGAATTTTTTT
>NW_023458555.1:79151082-79153755 GCF_013731165.1 Rhagoletis pomonella | reverse complement strand
TTTTTTTCAATTTCAGAATAATTGATAGAATGACGCGAAGAAATGTAAAAGATAACGAGATTGCAGATATATTGCAAGATGTGATAACTTCGGACAGCGATGACGACGATGGAGATTTTTCAAGAGACGATTCTGAAATTGATATTAATTGGCTACCAAATGATGACCCCAATTCAGCTACTGATTCTGAAGACGCAGGGTTTAATGTTTTTGATGATGAACATGAGGAAAATCATGACTATGATGACGGGGATGAGCAGCAAGCAGATGCTGGAGACGGTAATAATACCATGGATCCTAATTCCAAGGACATTCAAATAAATTGGGCTGAGTTTTCTTCCAGACAAAAAACTTTCCCGTTTACTGGCAAATCTGGACTCCTTATAGATGTTGCGCCAAATATAAGTTGCATAGATGCTTTCAAACTTTTTGTCGATAATGAAATAATCGACCACATTGTTTGTGAAACAAATAAATATGCGCAACAATAATTGGAAACGAGAACTCTTACACGATCATCTCGTAAACTAATGTGGAGTCCCGCAACCGATCGTGAAATTAAAAAGTTTTTTTGGACTTATATTATGGATGGGTCTCGTAAAGGTTGGCAGTCTCCAAACATATTGGTCCAAAGAATTTATGTTTAATTTTGGAGTTCCCGCAAAAACAATGTCTCGCAATCGCTTTCAACTTTTGTTAAACTTCATACATTTTGCCGACAATCGAGATATTCTTCCAGGCGATAAACTAGGCAAAATAAGCCAAATTTCAGACATGCTACAGGCTAATTTCCAGAAAGTTTACATGCCAGGAGAAAATATTGTCATTGATGAAAGCATTATACCTTGGAGAGGAAGATTGAGTTTCCGAACAAAACCCACCCATATGGAGGTAAACTTTTTAAGTTGTGCACTCAGGGGGGATTTACTTGGTCGGCAAAAGTGTACTCGGGCAAGAGCGCCACAGGCGTGAGATAAACTGGTCTCGCACAAAAAGTTTGGAAGGACACCAGAGATGTTAGGATTCTTTCGACGAAACACCCCCCTGTAATGGTAGCCACGTCGAGCCATCTAAATGTAGACAGTAATGAACCATCCACCAGTACCAACAACCCACCATCCACCAGGAAGCGAAGGCAACGAGCTATTGAAAAACCTCTGGCTGTTATTGATTACAATAAAGCCAAATTAGGTGTTGATATATCCGATAAAATGACCTCCTACGCCACCACTCCCAGAAGAAGTGTTAAGTGGAACCGCAAAGTGGCTTTTGAACTGTTACTTGGAATGTCTGTCGTAAATGCCTTTATAATACATAAAAAGGCTACAAACAAACAAATTTCAATAACCAAGTTTCGGCAGCAAATTTCAAATGCTTTGTTGGACTTCATGTCCCCAGAACCCATAACAAAAGGAAAACATTTTATAGAAAAAAGAAAGGACGATAACGGAAAAACAATAAGGCGTGCTTGCGTATTGTGTTATACCATGTCAAAAAAATCTGCTGATAGGGTAACAGCCAGAAAGAGCTTAAAAAGGCCACCACCTACTGCCCAATATGCCCCAATAAACCGCAACTATGTGTAGAATGTTTTCCTAAATATTCCCACCAGAAGAATTAATTTTGATAAATTTACATTTTAATTGCATTATTTTTGCACTGATCTCCATTAACAAATTGAATTTTTAATTTTAAGTTTATTGTTTTTCTACTGATCTCCAAATTCAATTTACATACATATATATTTTTATATTTTTTTTGCTCATAAATGAATTGATTTTTAAAAGAATTAATAAAAAGACAAATTTAAATTTCCAACTTTTTTATTATCCAAAAAAATACCATTAAAAATACACAGCGGCCATGGGAAATACACCAAAATGTTCACCACAGGCCAGAGAATCCAAATTCCATGTAAAATTCCATATTAAAATGTACGAAAATGTGCGACGTGGCCTCAGGGTAACATCTGGGTGTCGCATGAAAACGTGCGACGTGGCAGCCAACGTGTTAAGCGCAATAGTGACAGAGCTGATGGAAACATCAAGTGATTCAGATGATTCTGATGATGACGAGATGTACCAAATAATTATGGATCATTCTGATAGCGAAGATGATAATATATTGGTGGAGCTATTGAGGGATGGGGAGAGGAAAAAGAGGAACAGTATTAAGAACTACTTGGAGGGAGTAGTGCCTAATTATGCGGAGGCAGAATTCAAGATGCACTTCCGCATATCGAAGGAGCTGTTTTTAAATTTATTTGCTAAATTTGAGGAAAGCGATATTTATAAGAGTCTTCGAGTCGATAAGCGGTTACCAGGGACGACAAACATGGCGGTTTTCTTATGGTGCCGGGCATGAGGCATGCAGCTTGCACGATTTATCCGACCGCTTCAACATATCGCTGTCGAGTGTGTCTCGCATTGTCAATAGAACGACAATGTTCATTAGTAGTTTGAGTCCAGAGGTGATACGATGGCCTACTGAGGACAAAAACGAGAATCGGCACTCTTTTTTAGCAGAAAATGCGGCTTTGCAAAAGCAATCGGTAAGTGCTAAAAACCATAATTGTGGCCATAATTTTGAAAGTGGTCTAGGTCACTTCACATATTTTGTGCTTATAAATATATTACCTAATATATATCCTTAAATATAGGTTGCATTGATGGA